>NW_024424564.1:29326895-29403123 GCF_017311325.1 Ursus maritimus | reverse complement strand
TGAGGGCTGGGACGCCGGGTGTGGGGCGCACATCCCGGGACGCTGCAGGGTTGAGCAGCACCAACAGAAACAGAGTTAAAGTGGCCAGAACATTAGTAGAGAACGGGCCGCAATCCTTCTGTTCCGTGACAGAGGCTGAAATTTGGCCGCTGCTGCTCTGACTCTCAGAAGAGGCACAGCAAACCGCCAGGGAAAGCCGCCAGAGAACAAAAGCCTGGAAATACCGGCTCAGAGAGTGCCCATCCCCATCCTCCCTCGCAGGGGACACGGAGACTCTACCCAAACAGGGTTGCCTGAGTATTGGCGCGGCAGGCCCCTCCCCCAGAACACAGAAGGCAGGCTGAAAAATCAAGAAGCCCACAACCCGGGCGCCTGGGTGGCGCAGTCATTGAGCGCCTGCCTTCGGCTTAGGGCGTGATCCCGGCGTTCCGGAAAGGAGTCCCTCATCGGGCTCCTCCGCTGGGAGCCTGCTTCTTCCTCTCCCACTCCCCTGCTTCTGTTCCCTCTCTCGCTGGTTGGCTGCCACATAAATAAATAAATAAAATCTTTAAAGAAGAAGCCCACATCCCTAAGATCCCTATAAAACAAGGGGCACGGCCTGGGACCCAGTCAATAATTTGGGCTCTGGAAACCCCGCAACCTCTCTTCATCAGAATGACAAGAAGGAGAAGCCCCCCCCAGCAAAGAAAAGACAGTGATTCTGTGGCCTCTGCCACAGAAATAATGGATATGGATGTAACCAAATTATCAGAAATGGAATTCAGAGTAACGATGGTCAAAATGATGAGTAGAATTGAAAAAACTATTAACGAAAAGGTTACTGAGAATATAGAATCCCTAAGGACAGAAATGAGAGCGAATCTGACAGAAATTAAAAATTCTATGAGCCAAATGCAGGCAAAACTAGAGGCTCTGACGGCCAGGGTCACAGAAGCAGAGGAACGGGTTAGTGAATTGGAGGATGGGTTAATAGAGGAAAAAATGAAAATAGAAGATGGTCTTAAAAAAATCCACGCCCACGAATGTAGGTTACGGGAGATTACTGACTCAATGAAACGATCCAATGTTAGAATCATCGGCATCCCCGAGGGGGTGGAGAAAAACAGAGGTCTAGAAGAGATATTTGAACAAATTGTAGCTGAAAACTTCCCTAATCTAGCAAGGGAAACAAACATTCGTGTCCAAGAGGCAGAGAGGACCCCTCCCAAGCTCAACCACGACAAACCTACGCCACGTCACGTCATAGTGCAATTCGCAAATATTAGATGCAAGGATACAGTATTGAAAGCGGCCAGGGCAAAGAAATTTCTCACGTACCAAGGCAAAAGCATCAGAATTACGTCAGACCTGTCTACACAGACCTGGAATGAGAGAAAGGGTTGGGGGAGCATTTTTAAAGCTCTTTCAGAGAAAAACATGCAGCCAAGGATCCTTTATCCAGCAAGGCTGTCATTCAGAATTGATGGAGAAATAAAGACATTTCAGAATCGACAGTCACTAACCAATTTCGTAACCACGAAACCAGCCCTACAGGAGATATTACGGGGGGTTCTATAAAAGTAAAAAGGCCCCAAGAGTGATACAGAACAGAAAGTCACAGCCAATACAAACAAAGACTTTACTGGCAACATGGCATCATTAAAAGCATATCTCTCAGTACTCAGTCTTAATATTAATGGCTTAAATTCTCCCTTACAACACCACAGGGTTGCAGATTGGATAAAAAGAAATGACCCATCCATTTGCTGTCTACAAGAGACTCATTTCGAACCCAAAGATGCATTCAGACTGAGAGTAAGGGGATGGAGTACCATCTTTCACGCAAATGGACCTCAAAAGAAAGCTGGGGTAGCAATTCTCATATCAGATAAATTGGATTTTAAACTACAGACTATAGTTAGAGACGCAGAAGGGCACTATATTATTCTTAAAGGAAGTATTCAACAAGTGGATATGACAATTATAAATATATATGCCCCCAACAGGGGAGCAGCAAGATACACAAGCCAACTCTTAACCAGAATAAAGAGACATATAAATAAAATACATTAATAGTAGGGGACCTCAACACTCCACTCTCAGAAATAGACAGAACACCCTGGCAAAAACTAAGCAAAGAATCAAAGGCTTTGAATGCCATACTCGACGAGTTGGACCTCATAGATATATAGAGAACACTACACCCCAGAACCAAAGAATACTCATTCTATTCTAATGCCCATGGAACATTCTCAAGAATAGACCATGTTCTGGGACACAAAACAGGTCTCAACCGATACCAAAAGATTGAAATTATCCCCTGCATATTCTCAGACCACAACGCTCTGAAATTGGAACTCAACCACAAGGAAAAATTTGGAAGAAACTCAAACACTTGGAGACTAAGAACCATCCTGCTCAGGAATGACTCGATAAACCAGGAAATCAAAAATCAAATTAAACAATTTATGGAGACCAATGAGAATGAAAATACAACAGTCCAAAACCTATGGGATACTGCAAAGGCAGTCCTAAGGGGGAAATACATAGCCATCCAAGCCTCACTCAAAAGAATAGAAAAATCTAAAATGCAGTTTTTATATTCTCACCTCAAGAAGCTGGAACAGCAACAGAGGGACAGGCCTAATCCACGCACGAGGAAGCAGTTGACCAAAATTAGAGCTGAAATCAATCAAGCAGAAACCAGAAGTACAGTAGAGCAGATCAACAGGACTAGAAGCTGGTTCTTTGAGAGAATCAATAAAATTGACAGACCACTGGCAAGACTTATCCAAAAGAAAAGAGAAAGGACCCAGATTATTAAAATTATGAATGAAAAAGGAGAGGTCACGACGAACACCATTGAAATTGGAAGGATTATTAGAAATTTTTATCAACAGCTATATGCCAATAAACTAAGCAATCTGGAAGAGATGGAATCCTTCCTGGAAACCTATAAACTACCAAGATTGAAACAGGAAGAAATTGATTTCTTAAACAGGCCAATTAATGATGAAGAAATTGAGTCAGTGATAAACAACCTTCCAAATAACAAAACTCCAGGCCCGGACGGTTTTCCTGGGGAATTCTACCAAACATTCAAAGAAGAAATAATACCTATTCTCCTAAAGCTATTTCAAAAAATAGAAACAGAAGGAAAGCTACCAAACTCATTCTATGAGGCCAATATTACCTTGATCCCCAAACCAGGCAAAGACCCCCTCAAAAAGGAGAATTACAGACCGATTTCCCTAATGAATATGGACGCCAAAATCCTCAACAAGATACTTGCTAATAGAATCCAACAGTTCATTAAAAGGATTATCCATCGCGATCAAGTGGCATTTTTATTTTAATGCCTCTCAAGTCATATGTGTCCTAGGGCAAGTCACTTAACAAGATTCTTAGTCTGTAAAATGGTATACAACACTTAGTAGATTTGTCATAAGAATGAAGTGAGTTTATTTATAAGATTTGAATAACAGTACGTGGCACACATAGAAAGCACCAAATACATTTAAATTTTATAATTATTTTCTCTACTATGATTAACTATATTCTTTTTATGATCTTTCTATATGAAAAACATGTTAAGAATGTTCTTTATGTTTTAGCTTAGCATATTTCCAAAATGGAGTTTTATTTTTTTATTTTTTTTTTAAAGATTTTATTTATTTATTCGACAGAGATAGAGACAGCCAGTGAGAGAGGGAACACAAGCAGGGGGAGTGGGAGAGGAAGAAGCAGGCTCATAGCAGAAGAGCCTGATGTGGGGCTCGATCCCATATCGCCGGGATCACGCCCTGAGCCGAAGGCAGACGCTTAACCGCTGTGCCACCCAGGCGCCCCATCCAAAATGGAGTTTTAATTAGTACTTACAAACACTCCACAGATGTATTGATTCATTAATTACTACACTCAGTCATTCAAGAAACAAGTTATTGGACACTTCATATGTTCTATATTTGCTTATGGAAGAATCCCTATTAAGCTATTGGTTAGAAACAATCTTCTTATGTTGTTCAATTTAGGATTTTAATTAATAAGATGCGTTCTCTTGAGTTACATCTTATCTTCATGAATCATCATTTAGCTTCAGAGAAAAAAGAACTGAGAAAAGATGTTCTTTGGAGATAATTCTGTATTATACAGTTAGATGTCTGTGTTTGTTTAATAAATAAAAGGAATACACAGTTGAGTATATTTTAAGCTTTATGATTATGCAGGTGATTGAACTATTAAGAAGATGGACAGAATCCCATTAAGAATGGTTGCCTGTACCTTCATCCTGATCATTCTTTAAGAAGAGG
Organism: Ursus maritimus; assembly: GCF_017311325.1. Lineage (NCBI taxonomy): Eukaryota > Metazoa > Chordata > Mammalia > Carnivora > Ursidae > Ursus > Ursus maritimus. Next base: position 29,398,834 of record NW_024424564.1, on the reverse strand, counting down.
GTTCTTTGATGCCCATGAACATTTGTTTTAACTGGCCCACTGAGTATTTAAAGCTTATTCAAAAGGTCACATTTTTGGGCAAGACTTCAGTCATATAGCCCAGATGGACTAAAATACAAAGGAATGTAAATATGTCAAAGTTTGAGCTGTTAATACTAGGATTTCTGGACTGATTTCCTCAGATGTCATTTTAATTTTAAAGAATTCCATTTGGAAATGTTGTGAATAATTCTCCAGAGACTGAAGTGGATATAAAGTCGCCATTATCACCAACAACACACAATGAAAGCCTGGCACAGCGAATATCTTTGAGATTTTCCCTGAATAGTTTGAAATGGTACTCCTAGAAACTATTGGAAATATCACTGAAATCAACATTTGCTTCCCTGGTTCACTGAGAGTGCTGAGAAGGTCAAGCTATTAAAACAAACTTGGGCACTACAATTTCATATCAGGAGCTTTACACCTCATAAGCTGCCATCAGGACACTTTTTGGACACTTTCTAGTTCAGGAGTTTCTAAGATTCAATCTTACGCTTTTCTACCCTCATGCTTTCTTCCTTTCTTACCCTGTAGATCTCAGCTTTATTAGGTAAAAAAAAAAAATAGTTTTATAATAAATATTACCTTTCTGGAATGAAGTTAATAGGTGACAAAACTACCAACAATGTAATTTTTAAAATCAATGTAATATCCTAACTTTGAAAATTTTAAGAAACACAAGGGAAGTAATTTTATTAAGATAATGTGTACAACCAGAGTAGAACATAAATGATTCCATGTGATACCTGCACCTGAATATCTGGGAAGATATTTAAAAGTTGTATGGGACAACTCTGTGCATTTACAGAACACTTAGCATTTATTATTTTCACTCACTAAATGCCTTACCACACTCATTTTTTATATAACCCAAAAACGCCCTCCAAAAAATTCTGAAATTCCCCCCTAGTAGCCGGTACTACTCTCGTTGCTAACCATTACCTTTCTCATTTCTAAAAGGAAATTAAACCATGATTCCAACTGACAACAGTTTAGTTTATAATAAAGCCATTTATCAATAGTCCTTCTATTGTTTGTTAATATCATAGCACCATTTTAAAAAATTCTATCAGTAAATCCTAGCTTTCCAAAATACAGAGACATTATTTCTAAAAAGCTCCTTGTTTGTTATTTTTTTATCTGAACAATTGATCGTGGTTTCAGGCACAGGAACAATGTAATACAAGTACTGTTTATTTTAGAAAGTGGCTAAACTCTATTGCAAGACTTTGGGAGATTATATAAGTCTTGATGTACCATTACAAGTTACAGTGTTTTTTTAAATTTTATTTTTAATAAAATGATCTCTGTAATCTACACCCAATGCGGGGCTTGAACTCACAACCACAAAATCAAGAATTGTGTGCTTCACTGATGGAGCCAGCCAGGTGCCCCATTACAGAGATTTTTAAAGAGCAAGAACTCTTAAGTGTAAAGATTGGTGTCTACCGAGAGTTTCCATGCATTGGCCTAGTCCTGTTTCCAGATAACCCTGATGGTAAGAGCACCAGAGAAGTCCACACACAAAGAAAAACAATCCCGTTGGAATGTAGAATCAAAAGAATCGTAAAAAGAGACTTGTTCCAGGTGTCCAAGCAGTTGCTTTGCATTATAACCTGACATAATGGAGCATAATGAGCAGTTCTAACTGTAAGGTTGAGAGATGCACATTGAAATTAAGACTGTTTTCAGACTCTGATTTGGTTATGATTGCAAAAAAGCAATTTTCTGTCTTCTAGTTTAGGTAGTTGAACTAATGTCTGTGTTTATATCCATATCTCTACCTATATTTATAACTGTTTGTTTATTTTCTTGTGGCCGCACCTGGGATATTTTAGTGCCTGGAATGAACAAAAACAACCAACTTCAATTATGCAGCCTCCATATCCTTTCAACAATATAGTTTCTAAATTAAAGTTTGGTTGAAGTCAACTGAAGTTTTAGCAGACCCTGGACAACTCTTCCTGTTAGTCACTTAATAAGATAACTCAATATAAAAAGAATGCACTGTAGTGAGGCAATAAAATTGTTGTTTAATTTTGGACCTACATTGTTTACTTCCTAGCTGTTCTAACATGGGTGAATTATGTACCTGCTTTGAGCTTTAGTTGTTTGTTTTGTTTGTTAGTTTGTTTGTTTGTTTGTGTAAAATGATGCAATAGTAGTAACTCCTGCATAAATGTCATAGAACTGTAAGGAGATACGCATGTAAAGTGCTTAGTTAATGACTAGTACAGGATAAGCACTCAGTAAATATATTTTTTTAAGTTTTAAAATTCCAGTTAGTTAACATACAGTGTAATATTAGTTTCTTGTGTACAATACAGTGATTCAACAGGTCCATACAATACCTGATGCTCATCACAAGTGACCTCCTTAATCCACATCACCTGTGTCACCCATTCCCCCAGCCCCCTCCCCTCTGGTAACCATCAGATTGTTCTTTATAGTTAGAGTCTGTTTCTTAGTTTGCTTCTCAATCTCTTTTTTTTTTTCTTTTGCTCGTTTGTTTTCTTTCTTAAATTTCACATATGAGTGAAATCATATGGTACTTGTCTTTCTCTGGCTGACTTACTTTGCTTAGCATAATTCTATATCTATTTATGTTGTTGAAAATGGAAAGATTTCCTTTTTTTATGACTAATATTTAATTGTGTATAAATACCATATCGTCTGTATCCATTCATCAGTTGATGGATGCTTGGGCTGTTTCCATAATTTGGCTATTGTAGATGCTGTTGCTATAAACACCAGGGTGCACTCATCCCTTTGAATTAGTTTTTTTTTTTTTTATTCTTTGGGCAAATACCTAATAGTGTGATTGCTGGATCGTAGGGTAATTCTATTTTTAACTCTTTGAGGAACCCCCCATACTGTTTTCCAGAATGGCTGCACCAGTTTGCATTCCCACCAATAAGATAAGAGGGTTCCCCTTTCTCTATATCTTCACCAACATTTGTTGTTTCTTATGTTGTTGATTTTAGCCATTCTTATAGGTGTGAGGTGATATCTCATTGTAGTTTTGATTTACATTTCCCTGATGATAAGTGATGTTGAGCATCCTTTCATGTTTCTGTTGGCCAACTGTATGTTTTCTTTAGAAAAATGTCTATTCATATCTTCTGCCCATTTTTAATTGGATTATTCATATTTTGGGTGTTGAGTTTTATAAGTTCTCTATATATTTAGCATACTAACCCTTTATCAGATATGTTATTTACAAATATCTTCTCCCATTCCATATGTTGCCTTTTAGTTTTGTTGTTTCCTTTGCTGTGCAGAAACATTTTATTTTGATGTAGTTCCAATAGTTTACTTTTGCTTTTGTTTCCCTTGCCTCAAGAGACATATCTAGAAAGAAGTTGTTACAGCCAATATCAAAGAAGTTACTGCCTGTGTTCTCTTCTGGGATTTTTATGGTTTCAGGTTTCACATTTAGGTCTTTCATCCGTTTCGAATTTATTTTTGTATATGGTGTAAGAAAGTAGTCCTGTTTCATTTTTTTCATGCTGCTGTTCAGTTTTATTGAAGAGACTGTCTTTTTCCCATTGGACATTCTTTCCTGTTTTGTTGAAGATTAATTGACCGTATAATTGTGGGTTCACTTATGGGTTTTCTATTCTGTCCTAGTGATCTGTATGTCTATTTTTGTGCCAGTACCATACTCTTTAGATTACTACAGCTTTGTAATATAACTTGAACTCCAGAATGGCGATGCCTCCAGCTTTGTTTTTCTTTCTCTCCCTTTTTTTAAGAGTTTTTATTTGTGAGAGAGAAAGAGAGCAAGCACAAATAGGGGGAAGAGTCAGAGGGAGAGGGAAAAGCAGATTCCCAACTGAGCAGGGAGCCTGATACGGGGCTCAAACCCAGGACCCCAGAATCATGACCCCAGAAGGCAGACGCTTAACCAACTGAGCCACCAAGGCACCCCTGTTTTTCTTTTTCAAGGTTGCTTTGGCTATTCAGGGTCTTTTGTGGTTCCATACAAATTTTAGGATCATTTATTCTAGCTCTGTGAAAAATGCTGTTGATATTTGATAGAGATTGCATTAAATGTGTAGATTGCTTTGGGTAGTACAGACATTTCAGCAACATGTTTTCTTCCAACCCATGAGCATGGAATGTCTTTCCATTTCTCTGTGTTATCTTCAGTTTCTTAAATTAGTATTCTATAGTTTTCAGAGTACAGGGTTTCACCTCTTTCACCTTGGTTAGGATTATTCCTAAGTATCTGATTGTTTTGGTGCACTTGTAAATGGAATCTATTCCTTAATTTCTCTTTCTGCTGCTTCATTATTGGTGTATAGAAATGCAACAGATTTCTGTATGTTGATTTCATACCCAGCAACTTTACAGCAGGATATCAGTTTATCAGTTTTAGCAGTTTTTTAATGGAGTCTTTTGGGTTTTCTATATATAGTATCATATCATCTGCAAATAGTGAAAGTTTTACTTCTTCCTTGCTGATTTGGATGCCTATTATTTCTTTTTTTGTCTCATTACTGTGGCTGGACTTCCAGTACTATGTTGAATAAAAGTGGTGAGTGGACACCCCTGTCTTTTTCTAGCACTCAGTAAATGTTAATTAATATTATTAGTTGGTTCCTCAGTTGCATCAAGTTTTATTTTTAGATAAAATCCTGGAGGATAAAAAGGATATGGTTTGAATGAAATACCTTTAGGCCAGTTTGTAACCACTCTGGTTGGGGTACCATATAATTGTATGACCTGTGTCTATTTAAGATTTTTGCATTGACATGGCACGTAAGTGTGAAATAGGGTAAAGTGGGTCTAAAGGGTGGTTCCTCTGTTGGTAAATCTCTTTTCAGAAAGATTCAGCATTCCCTCTAGTGATTTGTGATAGGTCTAAAAACTAGTGGGACTATTTCTAAGTTAGTCCTGAGAATCGAGAACAGACCAAATCTATGATCATGTGGTAAAAAGAGCTCATCCAAGATTTTATCACCTATAGCCTTGGTTTCCTGATCCATAATCTTATTTTCCATGGAGCTACTTGGAAAATATAGCTAGTTGAAAAACATGTGCCTGCAAATGAATTATTCTAAGACAAGACAGAGATCAGACAAAGCAGTTCACCTAGGTTCATATAAAAAAGGTGAACAACTTCAGGTTGCAGCTAACTTAAAGTGTATCATTCTTTATCACTGCATACCTCAAGTGGTGAATTTTATGGATTCTTTTTGGAGAAATTAGTGTTTATTGGCAGTCATGGAATTATACGAAGTCGACACAAAAATAAATAGCAGAAATATTCTGTGTTTGAACTTCCACCAAATGAGTTTAATTGGCATGCAACCCAAGTCCCGGAGACCATGCATTGCATACAGCAGCTTTGCCCACATCAGAGACACTCTAGAGATCAAAACAAAATCAAGTTCTGAGGAAGGAATTCTCTTATTCTCCTTCTTAATATACATGTTTTTGTTTTCTCCGTGGGTGTGGGTCAATTCAAGGCAATATAAAAATCTGTGGACACCGTTGACATTAGAGTGATTCCATCTTAACCTTAGAAAAAGGAGTGGTAGTTCATGAAACTGTGGCAAGTCTGACGTCTGAGAAAGAGTCTGTGATTGGAATCTGAAAACCTGAAGCTGTGCTGAGAACGAAGGACCTTTGTAAGATTTCAGCCTCCCTCTTGCAGAGGAATGCGAGTGCTGTCATCACATTGAATTTATGTGGTGACATTTCCCCTTCCCTTTCAATTTTTTTTGTATGAGATCAACATGAAGATCATTGATTGTTCTCGTTAAGCCTGCCTGAGCCAAAGGACAGTGACCTTTCCCGTGTTCTATCATCTGTGGGGTGGGTTTGTCCCAGTCTTCTTGCTTTGTTTTCTCAGGGAAGGAAAATCCAGAGCCAATCAAACTGTAAGATCCTGACTGGGTTAAAGCCAGGCCAGGGTTACTTAAGCAGCGCTAACACTTCCATAGATCATTTCTGTGACAAAGATTGAAAGGAGAATAGAAAATAGCACAACAGGATTCAATTCACGTGGCAAAAGGAAATTGTGCAAAGTTTAATCCATTCCTATCACAGTCTCAAGATTGTAATCTCCTTGGATGCTGAGCCTAGGAAACACTTTTTTCTACAATATGCATCATCAAGTTGCTTTAGAAGCGGTGCTGCGGGCTGGAGCGAGGTGGCACAAGTTATATAACATGCAATTTAAGATAATGGCCTTTGAAAAGGAGAAATTAATATAAACAGACGAGGCCAACAAAGCTTCAGTCATCTAGAAGGTAGTTTCCATCACCACTGACGTTAAACAATATCACCCCCACTGAGCTTACACTATGTTTATTATCATTTAATTTCTTGCCTAAATCGGCACTTTCTTATCATGATGTCGCAGGGATTGCAAGCTCTGTTATGACTACAACTGGTAGAAAAATGCATTCATCTAAGTGAGTAACGAGATACCAAAATTGAGCTCTCTGTCTTAACCTTTGCGGCTTTAAACATTCTACTAAAAACATTAGCAAAAATGGAAGCTATAGCGTTTCCATAATTATCCCAGCACTGGCTTTGTTCTTATAATGATAGAATCCATAGTTTCAATTTGGAGTGCTTAATAATAGCAGCTGTCTTGTCTGCTCAACTGTGGGGTTTTAGGGCTCCCATAATTATTCATTTTCACTCACTTGACAGTGGGTGTTTCCTTGTAATAGTTCAGGCCACATCAGAAGATAGAATTTTAAAATCCTTTTAAGTGTTCTGCTATACATAACAATATTGAATTATGCATTAATAAACCAAATTTAATTGACTTGGAGGTGCATAAGCCCTAATTAACACTATATCTCAACACTAAAAACTGATTGCCACAAATCAGGAGACACACACAAATGCAGGCTTAATGATTATACCGTTAACATATGAAGACCCGATGTCTCTTGGTTCCTAAAACCACACATTCTTTTTCTTCACCTTCTCCCTTGCTCTTCCCTTCCTCATATACTTGCTACTGGTTTTCCTTCTCCTCCTTCTCTTGTTTTTCAAAACGTTTCATTTTGGAATACTTTTAGGTTGACGGAAGAGTTACGTGGATAGAACAGGAATTCCGCTTTCCGCTGAGCCCTCCTCTTATTTTTTACTAAAGTTTATTAACCGGTAGCTGAAACATAAAGGGGAAAAACAGAAACCTACCCACAGAAAATGCAAATGGCACTCCATCTTTCTGATATGCATTGAGCTAATTACAATAATAAATAAAATATGAATATTGGGAATAAACTGGGTAAACCATTTTTCATTATTATGGAGTCTAAATGAACGTTGTTTTGTAGTGAGAGGATACAGCATGCTTGCATACATGTACCACTGCCAACAGCAGTGTGCTTTATGATGATGGGTGAAAATTATATGTTTCTGAGTGTGTTTACATGTGCCGAGAGAGTGGTTCCAAAGATGAGGAAGGTAGTTTTATGGGCAAGGCTTTGGAGATGCTGGAGAGGATAATTGAGAGAGGGAGGTTTTTATGATATAATAAGGTGCAGAGTGTGTGTGAGAGAGTAGGGACAGGGTGAGTGGGGGGGGGATGGGCAACAGTTCTACAATACTTTCAGGACCTTTATGCTGGCATTGGTAGACTCTTTAATGGTCTTTCATGAGGGAACAGCTTCCAGGGTTAGTGCAGAGGTAAGACCTCCCATTGTGTGTGACAGTCTATACTTAGTCTGAATAATTTATCCTGATTTTTTAAAAAAACACAGTATTTATACACACACACACACACACACCCACCCATATGTATAGGTAATACATATATGTATATATATATTGTGTACAACTATAAAGTATACATTCAAATTTTATAATTGAAAATGACTAAAATGAACTTTATTAAATCTTTTAGTCCTTTCCACTATATAAAATTTTGAAAATTCATAATAGTAGGAGGAAGAACGACCTCTGGATAATTTAATGCATTTTACTTTCAATTTTGTTTTATTCATTTTTTTCTAAATTGTACCTTGTAGTTATTTTAAATTCTCTTTTGTTGTTGTTGTTTTTATCTTTTTAAGTCATTTTGTTTTTCACATCCAGTCATGAGACAGGGGCTTTGAATAGCCCACATACAGTGCCATATCTTTTTTAAACCATACAAAAATATTCTAGAAAATGCCTCTCACTATGCGGAGGCAAACATGTAGATATAACCACTGGAAAGCAGTTAAAAAAGACAGTTCCAAAGATAGAAGGTTTCTACTGACTTCCAAACACATGCTCTGCTTTGTTCCCTACTGAAGGACAGGTATTGTTTTATAAGTGCAATCTAAGAACTCTTGATGCTAAATATAAACTCTCTTCTCACCTCTGCCATTTTCATTTAGAGCTGTAGCTTTTCTTTTTTCATGATATCTACATCCATACTTCTCAGACTTTATCCATCTTTACCCCATAGGGTAAACACCTAACACCATGATCAGTCAAAATATGTATTGGTTGAATAAATAAGTTTATTTATAAGGAGGGTGTATTAGTCAGTGTTCTCCATAGAAAGAGAACCAATGGGAGGGAGGAGGGGGAGAGAGAGAGAGAAAGAGAAAGCAAAAGGTTTATTATGAAGGATTGGCTCATGTGATTATGGAGGCTGAAAAGTCCTAGAGTCTTCCCTCTGCAAGCTGGAGGCCCAAGACAGCTGGTGGTGTGGTTTTACTCCAAACTCAAAGGACTTGGGAGGTTATGGTGTAGTTCCCACTCTGAGTCAGAAAATCCAAGAACTAAGAGAGCCAATGTCAGATGAGAGAAGATCGATGTCCCAGCTCTGGTAGAGAGAGAGAGCAAATCTTTCCTCTACCTTTCTGTTCTCTTCAAGCCCTCAACAGATTGGATAATGCCCACCCACATTGGGGAGAGTGATCTTTACTCAGTCCACCACTTCAAATGGTAATCTCTTCTGGAAACACCTTCACAGTCAAAACTAGAAATAATGTTTTACCAGCTCTCTGAGTACCTCTTAGCCCAGTCAAGGTGACACATAAAATTAACCATCACAGAGGTTTAGTATTAAAAATTGTCCAGAGAAACTGAAGCAGGGTGACAGACTGTTCAAGGATGCCAGAGTTACTCAACTATTCTAAAAGCAAAGACAGGACATCAGCCGTGATCCCACTTCATAGCAGTGCCATTAAAACATCTAGGAAACATCAGTTAATTGAGTTATCCTACGTCTTCAGGGAGTCACCTAGGATATAAGGAAACCTACTTTCCCTCGGAGTGGGAATCAGGAATCAGCCTCAAGTTTACTAGATGCTTGGCAGCATTCCAGTGGACATCTTAGTAGTTTAAGGATGGCTGTAGTGCATACGTATGTCCATATAGATGTATTTAAATGTAAATGAGAAACAAACATCATGTGGTATTTTTAGGGAGAGATGAAGCATATCACAGAATGACACCAAGTAAGACAGGGTGTTGCGGCTCCTAAAGTCTGGAAAACTTTGTCTTTCACTGGTAAACGATGTTGTGATCTAAAGATAGGCACAAAAGTAAAATAAAACTACATTAAGTAATAAAACAAAAACATAAAGTAAAATAAAATGAAGCAGTTTATATGACCTACTACAACTCATTCAGGTCAAAAACACAATAATTTACTGAAAATCTGTGGCTCTCGTGGTCTAACAGCTTCAAGAGCATTTCTCTAAACCCGTGGTTTAAAATATTCATTTCAATTTAATATCTATTTAGTACTTATGATGTTCCAAGAATCATACGAGATGCTGGAGCTAAGACAAGAGAGCATACAGGTCTATGGAGCTTATCCTCCAACAGCGAAGTGAGATCATTAAACATACAATTACAGTGAAAGGTGATTGTCGCTATGACAGAAGTGCTGGATTAAGTAGAGAAACAGAGCACAGGTGTGCATAATTGGGGTGTGAGGGAAATCTTCCCTGGCAAAGTGACAACCAAGCTACGACCTAGACTACAGGTAAGGTTTAACCCATTAAAGCTGGGACAGCAAGATGAGAGGGGGAGCAAACAAAACAAAACGAATCTAGCTGAAAAGAACAGCATACGTAAAAGCCGTGAGAACTGAGTGATGTGTGCCTGTGCCCTATATTTTAAGAAAGAGAACAGTAAGGAGACTGGAGAGCTAATCAGGCTTTATTTTCCATATATTCTGTGGGAAGTTAATAGGTGGCATAAAAAATACTCAAATAAATTGAGGAAACATGTGCCATCCCCACAGGACTTCTCAGAGCCTTTACTGTGTTAATATGCACCACAAATCTCCAACGTTTAGAGCTCCTGAAATAAATTACTGTCTTACTGTTGTTCACTTTTTTAGCACCTGTGACCACCTCCCACTTTCTCTTTTATCTGAAGGAAATAAAAAATGGTGTAAGGAAGGAGATCAAATGAAATTTAGGTAGCAGTCCATGATTTCTTGCTGTATTTCCACTGGACAGTGCATCTCACCCACTGTGCAATCCTGATTCATTCCAAAACCTTCATTTTTTAAAAAGTGAGTTATTGGTATTCATATTAATCTCCACACAAAGTTCACAGTAGATAGAAACCATCTACCCCCCATAATGAGTTTTACCTCATTCCTAAAGGAATGTTTTCCTATATTGGGTGCACATTTTAAAGGCTTTGATATATTCTACTTCTCCAGAAGCTTATTTTATTTGGCAGCCACAGCAGCCCCGCCACAGAATGAATGAATGAGTAAATAAATATATAAATAAATAAGAATATAGGCAGCATGTTCCAAGAGCTGTACATCTTCTTGACAGAAAATCAATATACAGTGAGCCAGGAAATCGAGACCGTTGAGCTAAATTCTTGTTTACCTTCCAGATGACTCCAGTTTCTGCTGTCATCAGGATGGTAAAAAGAGAGCTTCCCCACTTTCCCATCTCATAAAACCCTTTATAGGTCATGACAAGCCATTGACAATTATGTTGACTCAAATCTAAATTCTGCCCAAATGCAGTTGACAGACCGCAGACAGCTAAGTGATGGGAATGGTACAAATAAATTCTGTATATGATAATTATTTATTGATCTGCATAGTGCATTCTATTTGGACTGATACTAGAACAAAGGCATGAATATGTTGAGAGCTCGTAATAATAATATTGAAAAGAGCATGGACAAGAGCATCTCCCTAGCATGTGTCAGAGCTCAAAAGCTCTTGCTGGAAAAGTAAGATTTCCTTTTGTTTCAATTCCTTTTAACCCACCAATGTTTAAAAACTGTGGTCTGTTTTCATATCCAAATCCAGATTCAGGAAATTCTTTGAAAATATGTATTACCTCTTCAGCCACTGTATCACAACCCTATTATTGGTGTTGTGTAAAATGTATAAATTAATTATAAATTAAGATTAGAAATTTATAGTAATTTAAAAATCAGTGTTTCTTTAAATATAAATTAGCAAAGGTCCATGACAATGAAAAGCTGTTTGGTTCTTCCATTTATTTTAGAAATGGCAGTCTGACTTCTGTTTTAAGAAAAGCTGTCTTTGTACAGTCATTGCCATAGTCCTGCCCAGGACACATGGCTGCATGGTGCCATTATAATCCAGTCTGCTAAGCAGAACTCCAGTGAGTGTCTCATAATTCTCATAGGGCAGGTACAGCACCCTGTCTTTAAATCCAGAGGCATAAATAAAAATAATCTATGTGCTCTATTTACCATTACATTAGTCCCAAATATGAAAGTGTCCAAGACTTATTTGACAAGCCTGTTCTGTTCTAATAAGTCTGAATTTGGTTCCAGGAATTTTTTATTTTTAGCAGCATTTCAGGTGGTTCTAGTGCAAGTGTTCTTCAGCTTCGAGCTGTTCACCTTTGTATCCCTGGTACTCAGCACAGGGCCTAATACATCTCAGATGGTTTTTGCCTTAGAATTAACACACACTAGTTTATGCTCAGTGCATTTGCCAGAACTAGCATGTGACCCTACAAAACTGCAAGGTGGCTGGATTGGTGACACTCCTGCATGCCCTGGGAGAAGAGAAGTGATAGTGATGAAAACTAGGGATCACTATCTCAGGGAGTAACATACAAGAGCCATTTTTTCATGGGTTTTTAAATGACTTTTAGGTAATGCTCAAATACCATTCACGGACTGTTCTACTCCAGCCCCCTATCATGGCCTCCAGTACAGCTCGACCAATACATATGCATTGCTTTTATGGAAGAGTCAGTGAGTGACAAGATCACATAATAGGCACAATATCTCTGCAGACATCCCCACAAAGACTTACATTAGTAAAGCATGATACAGTACTCAATACTGTACTCAACTAGTACTTGAGTGCTAAGGCCACAGTTTTAGAGTTACAAGGTATACTTAGTGAACTGAACACACATTAGAAAATCTCCAAAGAGCATATGGTTGATGCTTACATACTGAACAAAAAGACTTGTATATTTAACTCAAATGACTATTAATTCTTCCAGAATTGATATCTGTAATTTGTATGTCTGATAACACTGTGGATTGGGAAACTATTTGATATATCTGTGATATATCCAAAGAAGAGGGAGAGGAAGAAAGGTCATGTGGAATCATTGCTACATGGGAATAGAATAGAAAGCCAGTGAACAGTTTTAAAAATTGTCTTAAATACAAACCAATAGGTAAACTGACTGTTTAAGATTAGTCAAGAAATTGATTTTTAAGAAACTGAAGCCTACAGTTGTTTTGTTACTATATGCAGACTATAACAACTAGTTACACATTTAGCTTAAAAGCAGTATGTTTTCACTTCAGAGTTTTAAGTAAATGGTTAAAAATATATAAGTATTACAAAAGTAATATATGCTTTTAAATAAAATTCAAACAAAATAAAAGGAAAAATTGAAAATCTCTTCTCACTTGTTCCTTTCCAAATCCCGGATATTAAAGTTTTGTTACATATATATATATATATATATGCAAATATACCCCTATAAGCAAGAACTAGCGCTTATTTTTATCCACATATTATGAATACATATTGATCTCATCTAGACCTCAAGTAAAATGAAAATAAAGGAGGGTCGGTAGTTCCTCAGTTTTATCCCTAGTACCAAACACAGTATTTTTGTACACCGTAGATCCTTAGTTGATCATCTAATGAATGAAAGATTTTTTCTTCTTCTTTTTCTTTCTTTTTTTTTGAAAGACTCAAATTAACAATGCATCTTAGAGAGTTTTCCACATAAGCCTTATTATTTTTAATGGTGGTATAGTATTCCATAGTGCAAATGTGCTATAATAATTTAAAGTATTTTCTATTGATGGGTATTTAGGTTCTTCCTATTCTTTCACTGTTACAAACAAATCAGAAAAAAAATTGTGCATCATATTTGTTCACTAGGATGGATATTTATGTAGAACACAACCCTGGAAATGAAATGTTTAGCTCAAAGTCATGAACGTTATCAATTTTAATAGACGTAAGTGTAATGGTTCTTTACTTTTTTGGGAGAATCACAGAACTGTTTGACAGTCTGATGAAAATCAATGTACCCTTTCTGAGTAAATGATACAAATGTCTCATGTAATTTCAGAAGTGTCTAGGCATAACTCCTATGTTAAGAACCTTTCTTTCAGAGTGTTACATTAACTACCGAGGTTGATTTTGTCATAAATGATCTCAGCTTTTCGTTGCAACGTGGTCTGCCAGTTTTCCTTCAGAAAACAGATGTTCTCTGAAGAGACTTATTAGATCTTGAGATATTACATCTCATTTGTCTCATACAGATTTTAAGCTCAGTTTACCCCATTTCAAAGGAAATGCTTCAGTGTCAATGCAGTAGTGTGACTATAAGATCTCTGTCACATTACAATTCTAGGTTAAGCCGTGATTTCATTTCCTGCTGTAAGTTCCTTAACTGTTCCAGTCACAGTGAAGCTACCGGAATGTTTAAGAAAAAGGGGAACACAGTCTGTTTCCAGGTAGATTACATCAGGTTGAATTAAGTAAGAACTTTAATTTTGCCCAGCCCAAACATGAGAGTCACACTGAGTCATAAAAGAAGACAGTTACTAATAGTGGGGGGAATGCTTGGTCAGCAGACACGCAGAACCTGACTTCCCAGAGAGCAGCTCATACCTACTCAACACAGGCCAGCTGGGTGAAAGCAATTAGTTTTATAATTCTGAGCCGAAATCAAAAGAAGAAACTCTAGGTACCTGAGACACCAACTCTCCTTCACGAATACACACCCCAATTCTTCAGTTTTGTAAGCTCGTTCATTTTTTTTAAAGGAACAACAACAGCAACAAAATCAATTAATCCTCCTGTCCATTTTCAGAGGAAAATAAGTGTGAGCTAGAGGAAGAAATGTTAAGTTTCAGTTGCCCTCAAGAAGAAGGATGTTTTTTTATTTAAGGGACTGTGACTGATTTACATGAGAAAAAAGTACTCTTGGTTTACTCAGCTACAAATGATAGAGAAGCCTTTTCTCGTTTTACTTCTGAAAGAGGAACATTTGGATATTGCAGAGAACTGACTTTGACATCTTTAGAAAGTGGAATCACTTGGCTGGGCTCATTTCCTGGCTCCTGTGTTTTCATAGCACAGAGTTTCAAAGACAGTGTAAAGCCAACACACACTTAAAATTCTTGGTCTCCATCAAAACAAATCTGCCATTTCCTGCTTCACTTTTTTAGTGAGGCTCATTATAGTCCTAAATTTGAACCTCATTAGAGAGTAAAATTACACCTGTCTTTAGACCATTCCTAAAAACTAGCACTCTCCCATTTTATAGCACATGCTACTGTATGCAAACTTGAGATCCATAATTAATATCACTGAATAAAAATGTTACCAGACTTGAGTTTTAAACTATGAAAGAAAAAGGTGTAAATTCTCTCTTCACTGCCCTTTACGAAATCTAATCGAAGTTCAATTTAGGAGGAACAAGTTAATGCCAATACAAAATTTTAATCTAGACCCTGTTATATAAAGGGTGCATTCTGCATCAATAGCATAAGCATCACCTTCAAGCTGATAAGAAATGCAGAATCTAGAAGGATGCCTGGGTGGCTCAGTCCATTGAGCATCTGACTCTTGATTTCGGAAGCTCAGGTCATGATTTAATGGGTCATGGGATGGAACCCCTCACGGAGCCCTTCCTTTGGCTCTGAGCTCAGCACAGAGTCTGCTTGTCCCCCTCCCACTGTTCCTCCCCTGTACGCAGGCATGCTCTGTCTCAAATAAATTAAATCTTAAGAAATGCAGATCCTAGAGTCCTACCCTAGGTCTGCCTATTCTTGATAGGCATTTTTACAAATCCCGAGGTAATTTGCATACACATTAAAGTTTAAGAAACACTGATCTGGGCCACTGTTGTAAAGCTACTAGATGAAATGAAAAAACATTTACCCTTAAAATACACCATTGTGTGACTAACGCCAGTACCACAGGTGGAGCATTTTGACCTTATCTGCAGTTTTGCTTTCCGTGGAATCAGTTACCACTGGTAACTGTGATCTGGAAGCAGATGATCCTTCTGATGCAGCGTCATACGTCAGTATAAGGTTACGTCATAAGGCCTGTGTCATGCATCATATTTCATCTGTCCCCTTGGCACTTTATCATCTCATCATCACGAGAAGAAGGGTGAGTACAGTACAAAGAGGTATTTTGAGAGAGATAATACTATCTGAGGTTTTAGGCATTCACTGGGGGTCTTAGTGTCCCCTCAAGGATAAGGGGGTGACCATGTATATATAGCACTCCACATTAAATATCTGAGCAGGTCAGGTATGGAAGAGCATGTCCTTGAGGAAATCTAATCAGAGAAGGAAATTCAAATACACACCCAAGTTCTTCGTAGCCGTGTTAAGATCCACATGCAGAAAACGTTACTACAGAATGACCAAGTGAAGACAAGAGTATGAATAAACTAAAACCAGAAGTTTTAGTTGCAAAAAAAGTTAAGGACTCAAAATAATAAAAACAGGCTCACTTTGTTTTAGTTTAGCATATTTATATTGCTAATTTAACTTATTATCAATTAAAATTAGTCTTTAATAACTTTTATAAATTTTGTCCCAAAATAATTACACTATTTTTTGTTCTCTTTTTTCTTTCTAAATACAGTCTCTGAAAAGAAATACTAAAACTTTAATTCATACTTTCAATAAATACTATTCAATACCAGATACTGCTTTAGGTATTTGACATACATCACTGGGAAAAACAAAAAGCAAAACTCAAAAAACAAAAACATGTCTACCTTTGTGGAGCTTACATTCTTGGGAAACATAGGCAATAAATACAAAAAAAAAAAAGTAGACTATGTAGTGTATTGGAAGTGATAAGTACCAAGAGGAGTAGGTAGAGGGTTGCAATTTTAAATAGGAATATCAGTTGTAAAAGTACCATTTGAGCAAAACTTGAAGGAAATGAGAAAAGCAGGAGAAAGTAGAGGAAGGCCCAGTTATTTTGGCCAGTGGTAAGTGTCAATCTCTTTTATATATTTACTGTTCGGCATTTAAGAAAGAACAGGGGAAGAAAGAAGTTAGGGGTAGGTCACTTTCTTCCCCTAACTTATATTATGATCAATGATCCACTGCTTTTGCAATAGAGGAAAACTCCACTCTATAATTTTATATATAATTCTTTCTGGTGAGCCAGAAATTCAGCCAGGAGTGAACCCAGAATTCATTTTTCAGTTGCATCTGAATGCACAAAAATGGCATTCTTATTTTAAATATAGTTACATCTAGAAATTAAATACAATGCATTAAGTTTATTATGTGCTTACTGTGTACAATTTTTTTTTTTCTGATCTTGGAAGAAGGTATTATTTTCCTTATGTTACAGACAAGATAACGCACCGTCTGAGTCTGATGAGTCATGCCCCAAGGTTAGAGAGCTGTGTTAGTGATTCAGGCAAAAATTAAACTTAGTTCTCTCAGAGCTGAAGTCATGATTTTTTACTAAGCCACCACCACAATTTGTTCTCAGTGCATTGTGTTAGATACCTGTATCTCTAATTTCATTACAAGTTTACTTATAGGATGGACTACACTAATTTCTTATTACAGACTTCCTACAGTACCAACAAACACAAAAAGTTGGCACACACACAGCTAAATAATCACTTCATGGCAGCTCAATACTTAAACCCAATAAACTTGAAGGTCCTAAAGTAGTCTTTACAATAATACTTTTTACCAGTCTTTTCTATCTATAACTGCTGTTGTGTTCCACACATAGAGTTGTTTCCATTCACAGAGTTTTTCGTATGAGTTAAGTATTGCTCTATGTATTTCTAATATATAATTGCATTTCATTAGAATAACATTATTTTAGAGCTGAGAAACAGAGTTCTAGAGAGCTTAAGCAGGACCTGTGTCCTTAGGTTCCATGGTGAATGGTAGTGTCCTAGCCTCTTGTCAGAGCTCTAAAAACGTCTATGTAAGTGGCCTAGTTTAAGGTGCTTGGTGCAGGGAAGTTAAATCATAGCCCATCAGAATGTGGTTAAGTCTAAGGGCTGAGTAAGGAGTGACTTATCTTGAACTCTGAGAGCCAGGAAACCAGTACAAAATACCAATCCCACTTCTAGAAAGAGGGCTCGAGAACCAACTACATTGCATGTCAGTACAATGCTGCCATTTCTGGCTGCCAAGTCCCAGCAAAGGACCTGGCTTGTCTAGGTAACATATCTATGTAAATCTCTTCTTGCTGGAAGGTGAGGGACACAAAACTTTCTCAGGGTCTGAAATGACCCTGAGTGTCTCTGGTCATCATAAGCAGCTAGCAAACTGAGATGAAAAAGAAGACCAAAAGAAAAAAAAAAAAAATCAAACAGCACTGTGTGTAGCTCTAAGTACAATAAGCTATTGATAACAGAGACCCTGAGTCATCAAGAATACATTGAAGGAAACAGAGATGTGCGCAGCATATGATGAAAGCTTTTCATTTAAAATTGTTAAACTGAAAGTCTAGGCACTTGATCTGGCAAGTTTTATGAGCCCTACTGGAGAATGCACTTTATGTGGAATTCTCATTTCCTGACAACCCTGGATAGATCAGGCATAGCTGTGATAATGTTCATCTCTGTGCATTATAATGAAGCTGCCATGGTAACTCTAGAAGTCACTTTAAAAATGTGCAATTTTAAAAGTTCATTTCTTAGAAAAAGATTAGCACAGCTGTAACACTCATAATAATCTAATGAGATTTGAAAAGAACACTCAGGCAAAAAATATATATATAGACTGCTCAGATTTCACAATCTCACAGTCCTGAGAATGACGTGGTCCACCCATGACTTCCCTAATCGATGAAACAAGGGGGATATTAGGTCAGAAGCTTAATTAAATTTTGATGTGTATAACCCAGCAGTAGAACTCGTTCAGCTCCTACTTAGCTCAGGATGCTTGCTAGGTAAATCACAGAAGCTCTTGCATAGAAAATTTTATGTACTTGTCATTTTCATAATATAAGGAACTAGGTATAATGAATGTTCCTAGCATTAGTTATTTAGGAAAGGTTGTCTGTACCCTTTATGACTGGTCACAGAAATTCAGACTGGGAAGGAAACAGATGTGACGCATGGGAATTGGGTACATTTCCAAAATAAAACCCTCCATCCTCAGTCCCACTCACCCCCATAAATTTTTTGAGGAAAAAGGCATAAATCAGTGTCCAAGGTCTCTGTACGTTGTTATGGAAAACATTTATCTTTCTTTCTAAGGGAAATTGTAACTTTTTCAAAGTTAAATTGGTTTTTGGAGACTGAATCATGTATAAGGGGTCTAGAGATGGGGCGTGTTCAAGTAGCTCCTGTTATCTCTGAGACCTCGTGAGCACCAGAAGGGTGCATTCCTGGAGGTGTGATGTGATGAGTTTTTGTAGTGGTATATTTAGTTAGAATACCTTTTCCAGTGTTTTCCTTGAAGGCTTATAATTTAGGATCAGGGCCCCGGCTACAAATTCAAATAAGTCAAAATTAATAAATCTTCATTAGCAGAAGGCTGTTATGGCCAACTACTAATAAAAGAAGAACCTTAGTCTACAGTTAGCATTGCACATTCCTGAGAAAACTGTCCTACAAAGTTTAAATAGTTTTTAACCTCACAATTGTCTTTTAAAGAAACTAAGGTACCTGGTCCAGGGGTCGTAGAATTCCATTTCCTCACTTAACTTCACCTTCCAGGACATGCAGTAGTGATTTGATCATTAATTTCATCTACTTAAAGAAAAGGACAATGAAAGCATTTGATGGATTCCTCTTCTACCCCCACCCCCAGCCCTGACTCAATTCCTGACGTAGTCAGTTGAATTGGTTGTTTGACATTGTGTGGATAAAACAATAGAAATATTTTAAGTCATCTGTTTTGACTTCATGTCAAATCAGCCTTGCCATCAAAACATTATTTTGGCCCTCTCAACAATTTCTAGATATGCTGGTGGTAGTGGAATCAGATAGAGGTGGGCAAGTTTCTTTGAAACTTATTATGTTACATTCAGTGGAAAAGAAGTGGAAAATCAAATTAGGCCAGTCATCCTGTTTAGTACACTTCACAGACATGTTTGGTTGTCAGAGTACCGAGAAATGCTAGCTCAGCCTTCCACTGAGAACAGTGACAGGGCTCATTCTATCTCACAAGTTTGGTTTGCATCTTTTGTAAGCATCGTGCCATTTCTTGGGGGTGCTTGATGACTCCCATAACATAAGAATTTAGTGACTGAGAAGTTCTCTTTAGCAGGTGGGAGCAAGAACCAGTGAATTCAGAGTCACTGCCACTTTTGTATTCCATTTTATCTATAAGCTGGTAATGGTGAGAGAAATTCCACCCCAAGCTTTTGTAACCAATAGTAACTACCTTGTTCTAGATTGTGTTTTAAGCGTTGGACTATGGAAACGAAAAAGACAGAATGCCTACTTTGAGGGAGCTTTAATGGGAGTGAACAAATCACTGTCACAGTGGGAAGAATGGACCCTCTTTCCACTCATTCACATTCATTCATCCCCAGGCAGTTCACTTCCTCCTTCCACCTGGAGGTTTTCTAAGTCTTACACTCGTTTGCCTTCAACCAAACCAACTCCCCCCCACTCAGTTTTATCAGATCTTACAACTTATTTTATCCACGGAAAAAAATAGCCATGCAGAATCAGAGATTTCTTCAAAATTTGTCTTAGACTAACTGCACTCAGTTCCTTTCTTTTGATACCATTGTTATCCCTTTGCAAGGCTATTACTCATTTTTAAAACTTCCTCCCTCACACTTAGGCTCCAGACTCCTTGTGATACATGGACAAAGCTGCCTCTTTCACACCACAGGGTGTCTGAACTCCGCCACTCAGCCTAGAACATTCTTCCACATTTGTCCTGCAGGGGCGCTATTACTCAACTATTATAACCCATCTTCTGCTCCCTTTTACACCGTTGCCTCTTTTTTTCTTGTATCATTGACTTCTCTTTCTCCGCTGAGTCAGTATCCTTAGCCTTCAAATATGTGTAGATTCTCCTAAAAAAAGTGGCAAAACTTAGGTTTTTTTTAATGTTACTCATCAAATTACTACAATCCTCTCTCCTTATCTATGAAAGATGTACACTCACCAACCATACTTTCTTTAAAAATATATTACTTAGATCTTGTAAAATTATAAAATGAGTATAGAAAATTGGGGGGAAACGTGTAAGAGTTATAAGAAGAGAAATAAACACCACTCATAATCCCACCACTTAGAAGAAAATACTGAGATAATGGACAGCAGTTTACCATTGGCTTAAGTGAGCAGCCTCTAGAGTTCGACTCATGGTTTGAATCCTGAATCTGTCGCACACCAGGTGTGTGACTAGGGTCAAGTAACAT
This sequence comes from Ursus maritimus, assembly GCF_017311325.1. Classification (NCBI taxonomy): domain Eukaryota; kingdom Metazoa; phylum Chordata; class Mammalia; order Carnivora; family Ursidae; genus Ursus; species Ursus maritimus. The sequence goes on along the minus strand of NW_024424564.1, from coordinate 29,377,983 downwards.
CACAGCTCTGTGCCTTTGTTTCCCCTTGTACAAAATATGTAATAGCCTCTCAGGGAATTGCTGTGAAATTAAACAGGTTAATGTAAGTGCATGTGAAACATTTATAATAATTGGCACTAGTAAAGAAAAAAAAGTGATAAATATGTTACTATTTATTTTTGTAGTTGATGTGTGTATTTCTGGTCTTTTCAATGCACATATACTTTAGCAGATTTTTATTTGGGATCTGCACAGATTGTCTAACAACTTGATTTCCCATCTAACTGTATTGTTTTTATCCACTTCCTAAATGTCTGTTCCCCTTTGTCTTACTGCAGCGCACAGCACCAGTGCCACATCGGAGCACCAATGCTACAAACCAGCCACTTTGTCCCAGGCACACTGATGATCTCTAATAGTATGCAATGAGATCATCCCCAGTTCTCCTCCTTGTTGAAGCTTTTAACTACTGACCTTCCCTTATTGATACACCTTTCTTAACTTCACTGACACTATTCTTATTGTTCTTTTCCACATACCTGAGTTTCCTATGAGATGTATTCCTTCTGCCATTAAGCTGCTAAACATTGTCAGTTCTTTTCCAGAGCACCAAAGGTATATTTCCTACTCTGTTCTCTTCCTCTTCTCTTGCATATAGTATACACCCTTCAAACTTAAGATTTTCAAAACCAACCCTATTTTCTTAAAAAAAAAAAATCTTTATTCCATTGCACATTCAGTCACAGTTAATGGCATTACCACCTACCCGACCATCTAAGTCATTCTAAATCATTTTCTTTTCCCTTGAGGATATCCTCACTCAAAGCACTTTACATTGTGTAAAACTGAACTTTTCTACATCCTCCTCACCTCAGAACCCACCTCTCAAATCTGTTCTTAGGCATATCACAACCAGTGGTACCCAAATCCACCTGGTTTCCCCAGCCAGAAATATTGGAGTTGTCCTCAGTTCGTGACTTCACCTCTTCCTCCATTTCAGCCATGACTTCCTGTCACTGTGACCTCCTTCCTATCTATCTCTTTTTTTCTCCCCTGCTTTACCTCATGTCCCCACATTCCCCTGCCTGTGCTATTGCTATGGCCTCTTCTGGTAGGTTGAATAGTGTTTCACAAAAATGTGTGCCTACCTGGAACCTCAGAATATGCCTTTATTTGGAAATAGAATCTTTGTAGATGCACTTAGAGTAGGATCCAGGTTAGGTCATACTGGATTAGGGTGTCCTATAAGAAATAGAAAAAGAGACAGAAAAAGATGCACATGGACACATACAGGGAAGAGGCCGTGTGAAGATGGAGGCAGGGATCAGAGTGATGTTGTCACAAGCTAAGGGATACCAGGGGCCACCAGAAGCTGGAGGAAGCAAGTAAGAGTCTCTTCTAAAGCCTTCAAAAGGAGCATGGCCCTGTTCACACCTGGATTACATTTCTGTTACTTTAAGTCACAAGGTTTGTGGCAATTTGTTTTGACAGTTTTGGAAACCAATATACCTCCCTACCAGTTTTCTCCATCAATCCATCCTCTGTGCTTCTGGCAATACTCAGATCATACTCTGTCTCTGATCACTGTCTTTCAATAAAATGCAAACAAGGCTCTTCCCAACCTAGCCTGACATCCTTTTCTTATTCTCTTCCTGCACACTTTATAATCTTGACTACCTCTGATCCTTGAACAAAGGTTTTGTCTACACCTAAGTGCCTTTCTGAATCCTACCTCTCTGCTTGGAATTCCCTTGCCAGTATTGTCTTTCTCACACTGCTAGTTATTTATCACAGTGCAGCGGGCATCGCATCTTCTGTCTGGTTCTCATGACTCTTCTTTGTCATGTTCATGTCTTGCTTTTTTCTATTATTTTATTTATCACACATTAGAATTGTTTGTTGATATTCTCTTATTTATTGTTATAGTCCAATATTTGTGTCGGAAAGCCAAACACATAGTAGATTTTCAATATGTGTTTGTTGAATAAAATAATTTATTTTCTTATAAATCATTCGATGTATGTCTGTTTTAATTCAAGAAATCATTTTTGAGTCTTTTTTCCCCAATTTGCTCCCTCATCTTGCTTTGCTGTCTTGGTTCAAGAGTTCATCCATCTCTTCTAAATGATTTTCCTGCTTCCATTATTGTCTTTCAACTTCTTTTGTCATTAATAGAATCTTTCTGAAACCTATCTGTGATCATGTCATTCCCTCAGCTGGAAGCTTCAACAATTTCCCAATAACTTTAGTATAAATCATAAACTTTATGCCGCAACTTATAAAGTTGTTCCAATCTCTGTTCATCATGAATTCTGTGCCCCATTTTCACTAGATTTCCTGCTAATCCTTAAACTCCATTTATGTTTGTGTCTTCATATCTTTATCCTACAGCTTTTTCTTCCTGGTGAAATCCTCTTCTTCCTTGGTGGGGCTCAAGTGTCTCCTCCTCTTTGAGATTCTTCTCAGCTCTGGGCTGGCCATGAAGTACCTTACTGTTTTTCCTATCTTCCTGTGGAACTGTGTCCCAATGTCTTCATTAAAACTCAGTATAGTGTTACACAGTTGGTTGTATACATACCTGTCTGTTTCTCTCTCCTCAACACACCCAGATTATAAGAACCTTGAAACGTGGGACCTTCTTTGTAGTCCTGTGAGGCAGCAGAGTCCTGATATGCTCAATAAGTGTTATTTCAAAGTTGGCTAACTCTTTCCCAATTAAGAAGTTTGCTAATTTGTTTATAGCATAACATACAAATATGCAAACCTGTACATGTGTATAGTTGTAATAGTTAATTTTATGTATTAACTTGGCCAGACCATAATATCCAGATATTTGGTCAAACATTATTCTAGATGTCCCTGCGAAGGTATTTTTTTCTGTCAGATTAACATTTAGATCAATAGACTTTGACTAAAGCAGATTATACCTAATAATATGGGTGGGCCTCATCCAGTCAGTTGAAGACCTTAATGGGAAAAAGACTGACCTCCTTGAGGAAGAGGAAATTCTGCCAGGAGGCAACCTTTGAACATGAACTGCAGCCCTTCTCTGGGTACTCAGTCTGCTGGCCTAATCTGAAGATTTTGGATTTGGCAGCTTCCACAATCAAGTGAGCCAATTCCTTAAAATAAATCTCTCTCTATGCATATCCTGTTGGTTCTATTTCTCTGTAGAACCGTGATGAATACAACAGTTAATGTATATCTCTTTTCACCTGAAACATTTCATTGATTCAATCTCCACACAAGGTTTCTAATACACAATAGCACAAAACAAGTAATAAATACAATCCATGGGCTTAGATTTGGGAATGTGTGTGAAGATATGTTTGTGGTGTGGCCCAGCAGTCCTAGAGTTTGAATTCTGGTTCTAGCAGCCAGGTGACCAGGGTCAAGTTACTTAGGCTCTTGGTTTTCTGTGACTTCTACCTACCTTAGATGATTGCTGTTGTGAGGATTAATGACTTATAATGAAAACATGTAAAGTGCTTAAAACTGCCTGGCAAATGGTAAATACTCAATGAATCTTGCCTGTCATGTTTATGAAGCCTCTCTCTGTATGCTTAATTGCTTCAGTTCACTCACTTCCCCTTATCAGTTTACTACACAGAAAAGAGGGATTATGTTTGTCTGTAGCTCCTATAGTCTGCAAATTGATACATAATAATGTAGTCATTACTATAAAATTCAATTATTAAAATTTTTGGTTAGCTCATATTGCTTGATGTAGTGATATTATATGTGTATTCCCAGGGTGATATTTTTTGGTTGCTTATTGTTTAAACAATACTGTCTGCTTTGATTCTAGGATATAAGAAATGTGGTAAGTTCAAATATACCGGTAAAAATGCAAGATATTTTCATTTATTAAAGCCATAATCAAGACAGAAGGCATTAACTAAGTAATTACTTAAGGGAATAAAAATGTTGTTTTTGAGTTTGTGAGCTATTTTTTTCCTGCTGAGAGGTTGCTCGAGTTTTGTCTTTAGCTATAACATATGCAAATACATGCATAATTATAGCCGACTTTGGGTTTTCCTTACTCTTAAAAGAAAACAGTGGTTCAAAAGAAAAATAAATCTCAAAATATATTTTGTTCAGTCTAGAATTGCACTACATGATTTAGGGGGAATTAGTGGATTTATTTTGTGATTATGTGTGTATGTTTTAACCCTTAATCTAAAACAAGACTAAAATTAATCTTTATGTCTTAGCACACTCCTGCTTATTATTTAAGAAGGTGTTTTAGAATCGTGTTAATCAGCCAGGGGAGTCAATCAGAAAGAGATGAGTGTATGTGTGTGTGCTTGTATGTGTGTGTGTTTCACATAGGAATCCCATAAGACTTTGCTTTTTCCTCATTACTTTCTGTTTTCCACTGATGGTATTGAATTCCTCTTGCCCTTTCTTGATAAAGCATCATGTCCCTAAGGCTTATACTAATGTCGAAAGAAAACATTCATTTTTTTTCACCCTTTGAGTATGTGAAAGATTGATTATGGAGACACTCTCCATCTTCTCTCATGCAGTTCTCTCTTTAGATCATTACTAATAATTTGGCAATCAAATGCACTTGAAAGATGTAGATGAAACAATCTTTATTTTTTATTGGTGGCAAAAGAATTTCTGTTTTACAAGTGGATCAAGAAACATATACATACTTCACAGAAATATATTAATAACTAGCTAAAAGACATACAAGTATAAATGATACACTGAGCATAAGGCAGTATAAACTAAAAGGCCTATATTCCTGAAGTCGTTTAAATCATCATCTGTCTTCCAATCAGGCTTCATTAAGTCAGAACAGATTGATGAGTGTTTATCTCTTTCTTGTAAATTTCCAGGAAGGAAGATGCCTCATTTAAGGGGTAATCATTACCTATATATGTACATATATGCATATATATTTAGACATAAAACATATGCTATTTAAGAAAATTCAAGTTAAGTTTTAACTTGATTTGACCTTGCATTAAATATTTGCTTCTTTTTAACTTCTCAGAGTCCAGTGTAATCAGATTTATCCCTATTTTATAGAAAGAAAAAAAAGAAAGAAAAAATTTGCCTACATTCCACAGAGAGTTAATCAAAAATTAAAAAAAAATTTTTAATGTTTTTATTTTTGTTTTATTTAATGCTAGCTTTTTTCCATCAATCCAGCTTATTATTTTTTTTTTAAGTCTAAATCATCTCTTTACAAAACTCTCATCAATGGAGGGAAATCCTCAGGTGGCATAATTTTTCTCTTATACCTATCTTTCCACTAAAAATTTTCCTTAATATTTTAATAAAAACTGCTTAGAATCCCATGCCATTGATCAAATATGGTAAGCACGGATTAACTTTGGCCCTCACTGTCCATATTTCTGTATATAAAAATCAGTTTGGTTTCAAGTCTTTGTGCTTGGGTATTTATTAGTCTTGCTGACTTATGTAGATGCATCTGGTGATTTTCACAGCTTCCAAAGGACTTGAGAAACAAACCCAGAAACCCTTTGAAAGTCGAGCCCGCTAGATCTCACAGTAGTTGTTGATATCCATGGGTCAGTTTAGTTTGGCCGCTTTCCAGAGCCTGGAATGAGAAATGTTCCCTGAGACTTCCATCAAGCCCTTCTTGTAAATGACCCACATGTTGTCTTTAATTCCTCCTTCGTGTTCCTGCTTTCTGTCCCCACCCTGACCTCATCCTATCTTTTCTCTTTTCAGACATTATAGTAACACCTGGGAGTCTGAAATGGCATAATTTTATCAAACTGATTTCCCTTTGTCTGATGAGTGGAAGCTGACTTTTGTGTTTCTTCATGCCTAGTTTTCAGCCAGGCCTTCCCTCGAATCTCTCTTATACTCTGGTTTCTCCTTCAGTGTGAAAGAAGTTTCCCTTAATGTGTTCAACAGATGCTGCTTCCCAATGCCATCTTTTCTGAGTACCGAAAAGTGCTCTATTGTGGAGCCTAGCGTATATGCTTAAATATACAAACACAGCACTACTTCTTTTCTTTATTGACTTGCACTGAAATCTGTGCCTCTACTAAATAAGACACTTTGCCATCCCAGTATCAGGGCGCCCATGTGTGGAGACATTTGTGTCTCCTTAAAATACATCAGAACTTCCCAGTTTTGCCTCCAACAATATTTTAACAGATAACTCGCTGCCAAAACCCAATCAAACACTTTCCAAATCTTCTCGACAGCATTATTGATGACAGATGGTTAGCCTCCACATTTCACCAAACCGTAGGACAGTATTAGAAATCACTCTGCCTCTATATGATTATATACGCAAACAGCATATGGAATCTCTGTTCAACTCTTGACCCTGCAAGAGCATAAACATTTAGAAGAGTTCCAAAATACCAGGAGAGCTATAATTGCACACAATTTTATGTGAACTGTTTACTTACTGGTCCCCTTAGCTGAAGGGGAGTTATTTATTTGTTTTTCTTTTCATTGGAATCGTAAGTGTCATTCTACTATATTTATAATGTCCATTCTCAGAGGTTACCAAAGAAAGGCAGCTAATTTTCCATGAGTGAAAATGCTCTGAAAATAGATTACACAGACCTTGAAAATGGAATTTCTCAGAAGTCTGTTGTTTTCAGTTAGGAGTTTTTTGACCAGAAATCAAATGATATATGGTTTTTCCTAATTACTATTTATGTTTTATTTCCTAATTAGTATTTGTTTGGTTCTTTGTGAAAGTTAATCCTTAATCTCTAAGTATCAAAAAGGCAATTAATATTATGGAAAATGTGTTATTAGTATAGCTACTCATGTAAAAAAAAAAAACCTAAGATTTGTAGGATAGCTATAAATTTGAATAAGTCTCTTGGACATCAAAATATGCTATCATAATAAATAGCTTACCATGGATGCTTGGAATGGTTGTTCCTAGCTTCCACAATACCATTATATCTCCATATGTTTCCTTCCTAGATTATAAACTCCCTGACGGTGAGGATTATGTCTGTCTTGTTCACTTTTGTATTCCTAGCAGTAAGTATGGAATCCGTTGCCATAATCAGTGCTCAATAAATACGTGAAGACTAGCTAGATGAATAAATAGGTGGATAAATGGATGGATGGATTTATCTAGTGTTATATCATTTTATAAACTTTACTTTTTCTTAAAGATTAACATAGTGAAAGTTAGTATGCATTATGGGTAAAAGCCCGGCTTTAGCTCTGGTTATACTTTTAAAAGTGGAAGGTTTTTAAAATCTAGCACTTCAATTTTCTCATCTTTAAAATGGGAGTAGTAATACTTCCTACAACATAAAAATATAGAGGCAGTGTTTTGATGGTGCTAAGCACATTGGCTCTGGGGTTGGATTTCCTATATTTGAATTCATGAGCACATGAATTCAGGTTTTTGTGAGAATTTTGTATGTTGATATTTTTAAAGTTATAGTGCCTAGGGCTTAGTAAGCACTTAAAACAAATGTTAGTTATTTTTATTGTATGATATTATTTTTTTTCTTGAAACAAATGAGGTCTTTTAGTTTCTCTGATTAGTTATAAAAGAAGAGAAAATCAGTAATTGTAATTTAAGAGCTGTACGATATGAATCCATCAGTCAAGTTGCAAATGTGAAAAAAAGTGTTTTAGGGCGAGGAATAGAGGTAGAAAAATAACCCTTCAATATAATAGAACTCTTCAGAAAAAGGTTAATTTGTTTTCTCTACCCATCTATTTACTTCATTCATTCATTCACTTATTCATCCAACAGTATATATTGAGCTCTAGCTTTGTGACAGGCACTATTCTAAGTATAGTAAATATAGACAGTAGTCAGCAAATGAACAGAAATAATAGCCTTCAACAGTGCTTAGAACCATGTATGTTTTTTAATGTTGTTTGTGTGTGTATAGTAAAAAGTGATAAGCAAAATAAGTAAATATATAGTAAGTTAAACTCATGTAGTAATTTTTGTTTAGGAGAAGATAGCTCAGAGAGAGATAATTTGGCATTTGGCAGTATAATTTTCCCAGAGTGGACAGAAGGACCCTCATTTATATGATGGACTTAGGATAAAGATCAAGCAGAGATGAGAGAGTGAAACAGGTGTCTTTGGAAAGGAAAGCCAGTCAATGTGAGAAGCAATTGAAAACACCCTGATGAGGAACACTAGCTAGTACAGTCCAGTAATCTTAAGGAGACCAGTCTTTTTGCAAGCAAGCTTTACAAGTAGGAAAGTTGTAGGAGATGAAGTCAGAGAGGTAGGTGGGATCATGTGGGGCCTTAGAGGCTGATGGCATGATTTCACTTTCACTTGTAAATCTGAAATTTTTTGTAGGAGGATGAAATTATCTGATCAACATTTAACAGGATTATGTTAGTTACTTTATTGAGAATATACAATAGTGAGTACAAAGGTGGAAATAGAATATAAAGACTTCTGCAATAACCCAAGTAAGAGATGATTTGCTCTTAGACAAAGGTATGACACTGAAGACTGTGGAAAGTTAACAGATCCTGAAGTTATTTTGAAGTTAACTAGATATGAGGAAGGAAAGTACAGAGAGACACTCTTAAAAATCTGGAGCTACTGGAAAGATAGAGTTGCCGTGTTAACTATTTATGAAGGCTGAAGGAGGTAAATGGGAATTAGGTGGCCTGTTTCAGACTAGTGGGGATTTTGAGGAGGCTACCATATCTCCATATCTCAAGTTCAGGGTAGAAGCCTGGATTGGAGATTCACAGTTGGAAGTCATCATCATAGTGAGAATTTGAAAATGCACTCCCAAAATAGGTTCAAAAACTTTTTGCATAAAGGAAAAATAGAATTCAATAAGCAAAATACAATTATTAGTTACAAATTGAAAAAAAATATTTTCAATTTATATCACAAAGCTTAAAACCCTAATATATAATTTCTTTAAAAAGAGGATAAAAATATTAATAATTGGCAACTCAACAAAAATAATGCAAAAAGCCCCAAAACAGGAGTAAGATGATTAAACTCATTTACAATGATTGATTGATTGATTGATTGATTAAGATTTTATTTATTTATTTGACAGAGAGAGAGAGACAGCCAGCAAGAGAGGGAACACAAGCAGGGGGAGTGGGAGAGGAAAAAGCAGGCTTCCCAGTGGAGCAGGGAGCCCGATGCGGGGCTCGATCCCAGGACCCTGGGATCAGGCCCTGGGCCGAAGGCAGACACTTAACGACTGAGCCACCCAGGCGCCCCAACAATGATAGATTTAAAGTGCAAATCACAGTGTGATAATACATTAAGGACTTTAACTATAAATGTTTTGGCAAGGCTATGGGAAACAGGCACCTTCATTTATTGCTGAGTGGGAATGTAAAATGTCATTCTAAGGGAATTGGGAGATACCGAGTAAAATATATCTTTATTCTTTTATCTAGCAATTCCTTCTAGTAATCTACCTGAAGATATCCTTGCAAAAATACAAAATGATGTATGTACAAGGATATTGATTTTGACAATATTTAAAATAGCAAAAGCCTAGAAACGACCTATATGTCCATCTATAGTGAACTAGTTTAAAATAAATTATCTTTCCCCATAATACAGCACCAATCCTCTGTGAAATGTAATGAGGAAGACCTCTATACACTGAGATGAGGTGATTTCAGAGTATTTGTTTAAGTGATGAAAAAAATGCAGAAAATTCTCCCCACTTATAGTGGGGAGAGAGGAGAAAAGGTGAAAGAACCAGGATGAAAGCAAAGACTTCTCTGGATATACATTGCATTATGTTTTTATTTTGGAATCATTTAATGTTTTATAAAATTAAAACAAACTAAATTAAAATAGAAATAATTGCTAAAATGGAATAAAGATTAAGCAAATGATTCAAATTTTATATTGTATTGAATAATCACAAAGAAAAAAAGATTATTTTATGTTATTTGAAATGCAGTATTTCTACTGTATAACTGTAGTAAGAAATATTTTAAAGACAACCATCTATTTAAAAAATAATTGACTGAGGGGCGCCTGGGTGGCACAGCGGTTAAGTGTCTGCCTTTGGCTCAGGGCGTGATCCTGGCGTTATGGGATCGAGCCCCACATCAGGCTCTTCTGCTGGGAGCCTGCTTCTTCCTCTCCCATTCCCCCTGCTTGTGTTCCCTCTCTCACTGGTTGTCTCTATCTCTGTCAAATAAATAAATAAAATCTTTAAAAAAATAATAATAATTGACTGAATTCAGTAGACTTGTTTTTAGTATGTATGTATGTATTTATTTATTTGTTTATTTATTTATTTATGTATTTGAGAGAGAGTGTGTGTGTGTGAGTGGGAGGAAGGGACAGAGGAAGAGAGAGAAAGAATCCTAAGCAGGCTCCATGCCCAGCGTGGAGCTCAATGTGGACCTCTACCTCATGACCCTGAGAATATGACGAGCAGAAATCAAGAGTTGGACACTTAACTGACTGAGCCACCCAGGTGCCCCAATAGTTCTATTATTATTATTTTAAATATATTGTCAGTTTTATAGAAATCAGTATTTTCAGGACATGGAAAAAATATAAAATCAAATTAATTTAAAACCTCTAATTTGAAATATAAACTATAATATCAAGATAAAATCATCACTAATGTTCATTTTTGTCCAATACAATGTATTTTTAGCTCTGTCCATAAAAAATCCTAGAATCAATGACAGCAGTAGTTATGGGCACACCAATACCAGATTGTAATCTCTCAATACGATTTTTTTTAAAAGTGCTTCATTAAAGAGGTTAACCTTATGTTTGTGATAGAAATTGCAAATTTTGTGGGCGCCTGGGTGGCTCAGGCAGTTAAGCAGCTGTCTTCAGCTCAGGTTGTGATCCCAGGGTCCTGGGATGGACCCCCACATCTGGCTCTCTGCTCAGCAGAGAGCCTGCTTCTCTCTCTCTCTCTCTCCCTCCCCCTGCCATTCTGCCTACTTGTGCTCTCTCTCTCTCTCTGTCAAATAAATCTTAAAAAAAAAAATTGCAAATTTTGTTTTCTATTTTTTTTTCCTGTCTTTGCACAGATATTTTTGTCATGTAGATTTTGTTTTTACATAATCAAATTTATTATTTTTTAAATTAAGGTTTATGTGTTTTTATTCACAAATAAATGAGCTTTTCTTCGCACATTATAAAGGAATTTATTCATATTTTAGTCCATTACTTCTCTGGTTTTACTTCTGATACTTTATTTTTATACCTTTAGAGACTATTCTGGTGTTTGATTAGAGGTATAGATCCAATTTTGTCTTTTTTTTTTCCAGATGGCTGTGCAATTCCCTCGATAACATGTATTTTTATTCTTCTATTTGAAAATGCTAACTGTATCATATGCTTAATTTCCATACATACTTGGATCTATTTCTGGATTCCATATTCTATTCTATTGATCTTTCTATTAGTGAATCTACTGTTTATTAAAAGAACTTTGTAATGTGCTTCAATATCTAGTGGGGTTAGTATCAATAATTTATCTTTTTTTTCATAGTTCTCCAAAATATTTTTATTATTTTATTATTTTTTTATTTTAATTTTTTTTATTATATTATGTTAGTCACCATACATACACCATACACACATACATCCCTGGTTTCTGATGTAAAGTTCGATGATTCATTAGTTGTGTATAACACCCAGTGCACCATGCAATACGTGCCCTCCTTACTACCCATCACCAGTCTATATTTTTATTTTTTAAATTTTCCCATGGGCATTGTAAAATCACCTTTCTTAGTTCCAAAACAAAACAACAGCAATTTGAACAACCCCCTCTTCCTCCTGAAAACAAAACAAAACAGAACAAACTGGCTTGTCTTTTTCTTGGTCAAGTATACTCTTGTGTCTTTCAGAACTGTTTTTAAAATTTTCCTCACAAAGGATTAGGAAATTTCATATTAAGTATTTCTAACAGTTATTTATATTGCAGAACCACCCAAGCTTAGTGGTGTAAAACAACTATTTTGTTACGCTCATAAATTCCATGGGTCAGGAGTGTGGAAAGGAAAGAATAGTGACAGCTCTCTCTCGCTCTCTCTCTCTCTCCTCCCTGACATCAGCTGAAGAATTGAAGGCTGGAGGTGAATCAATGGCTGGGGCAGGAATCATTTGGAGGCATCTTCATTCACATGTCTAGCTATTGATACTGACTGTTCTCAGGAATCTCAGCTGGGACTGTCACTTAGACCCCTATATATGGTTTGTCTGTGTTGCCTGGGCTGCCTCACAGCATGGCAGCCTTGGACGTAGTACATAGTACTCAGGGTTTTAAAGGCAAGTGCCCTGAGAGAACCAGATGGGAGCTCTATCATCTTTGATGACTTAGCTTCAGAAGCTACCCTCATGACCTAGTTATTTCCCAAAGTTCCCACCTCTTAATACCATCGTATTGGGCATTAGGATTTAACATATGAATTTTGGGGGGACACAAACATTCAGACCATAACAGATACTAATCTTATTTTCCCCCCTTATAAGAGTGTTGATATTTTTGCCTATCCAGTGAATTGTTGTCTTTACTCTTCAAGCCCAATAATTTATTAGGGTATGTCTTGGGGCCAGATTGTCTTGGCACACAGATTTAGTGTATAGATTTACTTCTTCTTTTAGTTCAAATAACTTCTTAAAATGATACTTTAAAGTTTTAATTTTCTCTTGTTTTTCTTTCTTGTAATCTTCAGTTATATATGTACTACATTTCCTTTACTTGTCTTCTGTATCCATTACATAATATTTATTTGTTTCCATCTCCTTATTTCCTATTCTTACTTCTATTTGTCAGACTCTTTGTTGTAGTCTCCATGTCATCATTCTCTTCCAGTTTTAAAATAATTTTGCCTTTTCCCCCCTGAGTTCTGTCAATCCTTTTTTTACATTTGCTGGTTTTCTGGCCATCACCTCTTACTGTCTGACTGTGTTATCTTAGAACTCTTGTATTTCTGCTTTATGATCTTCCTTTACAGCTGCAAATCTGTTGTTTTTTAAATTCTTATTGGAATATTGGGTTGAAATTTTTATCTGCTATATTATAACATATTTTTACTGAGTGTTCTTTTCTGTTGGAAAATTTCTCTCAATTTTTCATATTTTTTTCTGACACCACTTTAATTTTTTGTTTGCGTATTTACCCTTTCCTCTTTTGGTTCTTATAAATGAGAACAGTATTTTCCTAGATGTGAATATGAGGTGGAATAGAGTGGACAGTAATAACTTCCCTGATTCACAGTGCAAGCCAGAAAGAATAGTATAGGCATTGGTAAGGTATGGAAACCAACCAATTTAAAACAGACATCTCAGCCAACCATGATAGGTTTAGAGAAAAAAAATAAAATATTTGGGAATGACTTTCTATTGAAAATCAGCCCTGGGTTAAAAAAAAAAAATATTTTGTTATACTGTGGCATTCTATGTAGGTATCCTTCCTTTGCCTCTTAGAACCTAACTTGGCTCTGGAGAACTTCCTCATCCAGTCCTGTGTCTCCTCTGTTTGTGCTATTGGCTGTCGCTACCCAGGGATAGGTCTTGCTTTCCATTGTAATCCACTCACTTTTATAAAATGGATTTTTACTGACATTCTCTAAATATATTCTCCTCTGCACTTGTCTAGGCAATTTTTAAGTCTTCCTTCTACCCCCGGTTGCCCATGCCCAACTGGCTTTCAACACTGCTCAAAGAAGCTTGCCCACAATTTGGGGCCTTCACCTTTTGGAGAGTAGATACTTATTTTGCTATTGGTTTCTGAGATTGGTCTCTGCAGTGTCAGCACTCCCTAATCTTTCCTACCACTGCAGCATGGCTGCTCTGGGGCCTTCCTGACAGGCTCTGCTGGTTTCAGTTGCTTTTGGCAGCATGAACACATAATTTGAAGTTTGTGGGTTTTCTTTGTCTCCTATTTTAAGTGAAAATGGAGTTTGTGATTTTTTTTTTGCTCTTTTCATTATCTTGTTGTTCTATTTCTAGCAGAAGCAGACAGATTCAGAATTAAGCAGCCATCATGCTTTTCCAGAATCATAATTAATATAATTATTTTTGTCATAATGAAAATATGAAGGATATTCTCGCTTAGGTCGGGTAAATAAAGAATGGGCTTTTCCTGTGGAAATATGAGACTCTCTGAAAAATGGATCCCTTGGCAAAATATATTCCCCACTGGTGAGTTTTCAAGATGTGCTCTGGACATAATTGAGAGGAGGCAGCTCGATAAGCTTGTTAGATAAGCAAATCTATGCAGAGAGTCTGTCACTCCCTGAGAAATGAAACTGGGAAGAGGAAAAAGAATCAGATTTACATGTTACAAAATGCTGTTCTTTATTTTAATCGACAGAATTGGATTAGACTCCAGCATCAGCATGCATTTCCCATTGTTTTCTTTTTATATTAACTACAGGAGACTCATTAGAATTTCATGGATGTAATTGTTTCTTGGTTACATCCTCAATTAATGACTATAATTGAAAGATCGGATAGGACTGGGATGACGTGACTGTAATTTAAGTGTAAGACGTCTGGGCCTCTATTTACAATGTATTTGTTATTTTTTCTTCTACTGTGGAGGAGTATTTACGAGAGGCAGAAATAAATGCATTTCAAACAGCAATGTCTCAATCAAAACAATGTGCATATTGTGTGCTGGGTGTTGTTTTTCTGGGCTGTTTTGTGACTCTGCAACCCTCAGCAGGATACATATGCATAAAAAGGGCTTGTGCTCAGATCTTCTGGGAGGACTTAGGGGAGGAGAACATGCTCAACAAAGGGGAGGTGGACCAGAAGGCTATCTGTCCTTTTTTATGGGATGTGTTATAACAACTGTTCAGACCCAGCACCTCAGCCTGCACATGCCAAGGATCCCCTAATTAGTTTTAGATTATGTCATGGGGAAAGAAAAAAAAAAAGTCACCCCTATCTCCTAATTATGACTCCTCTGCTTTCCTCTTTTTATATTTTCCTCCAAACGTAGATATTAACCTTATTAGCGTTTTGAGCAGTGCATCACTGATTATCTACACACAGGCTTTGAGAGCAGCTGCAAGGGGCAGCTGAACAATTATCTGGGGTTAGCCAGATTTGCTCCAGATTCTGGGATCAGAGAAGCCTGTAGACTGGAGCTCTTGAGTTCAGGGATGTCTGCTTTTTCTCCATCCAAGGTCAGGTTTGGACTGTGAAGCTTATTATGTCTCTTTTTCAATAGTAGTGACCTTTCTTTCTCTTGTGGGTCTATTGATCTGGAGGGATGGCAAAGACAGCCACAGGATGGATGGTGTGATAGATGAGCTAGAGAGGCCAAGATGTGTGGCTGGACTAACCCACCATGGAAAGAAAAAGAAAATGAGACAGTTTACAGGCAGGAATAGAGAGTTAGAAGACAGAGAGGGTGGGAAGGGAGGGGCTGCTGGTTCAGAGGTGACTTCATAATAATGTCTTGACAGCCATGTTCCTCTTTTTTAGCTTTTATGCTGATACTATGAACTGAGGAATATTTCTTAAGATGTTGCCTCTGCTTCAGAAACACAAGGGTGCTTGCTAGAATGCAGATTATCAGACTCCACTCAGACCTGTAGTAATCAAAATTTCTGGGCATGGCCCCAGGAAGGTGCACTTATTCTGATAGACATTGGAGTTTGAGAATGACTGGGGAGGAGGAAGTAGAAAGAAGAAGGAATGGAATGGTAGTGACCAGATAGGGAAGGAAGCTGGGCGAGAGTGGACTGAGGTCAGACTCACAGATAAGGGGCTGTGAACCAGAGCAGCGAAGTACCTTTCTATAAATTATGCATCTAATAAGTGGCAGGGCCATGGTTGATTTACTCTAAATTTAAACCTCTTTGTACCAAATTTAAGTCAATAGGAATAGGAAAGTGCTAGAATTTGGATGGCAGGTTACAGGAAGAAGGCAACATGGCATGGGATCTAGGCCTTAAATTTGTTATGTGTTGAGATAAGAATACTTTTTAAGAATATGATATGGAAAGGGAAATATGTTCCATTTTCTTTTACCTTATATTCTGAAGTCATATTTTCTTTGCCTCCTTCATGAATATTTTTGTACGTAGTTGCATATTAACTGCAAAATCATCCATGCAACTTTTTTTGTTAAATTAATGTTTGTTTTTTTTTTAATTTAGCATGGTTCTAACTCATAATTTTGAGATGTTAATTAAGGTATTCTAGCACATATTAGCTAATACTCAACTAATAATTTCTTAAGAAATTCATCTGTATACTACTTAAAATCATCTTGCCAGTGGTACTACATATACTGATATGTGTAGTGGTACTACATATACAGCTAACTTTGGATATAGTGCTTTCATCAGTTTTGTCTTCTGCTCAAGACTAATGCCTTTTTCCATTTTCTCTCCTGCGCTGCATTGTCTAGGACCTGTTTGCATAATCTCAAACCGTCATTTTTACTGTGTTGGCTTGTTCAGCTTTGCTTTCGTAGTGGCGCAGCCTGGGTTACCCTCTTTGGTATCTCTACTTGTCCTTCTTTGCATTTTGCTTATGAGCTTCTCCTCCAACCCTTATTTCTAACTGAATTTTACTCATGCGGTTTGGATCTCTTTGCCTTTAGTGGTCCTAACAAACTCCCCTCCCTCTTCACCTATTAAACGTGCCTATCTTATGACTAGCCTTCAATGATAATGCCCCTTAGTGACCTGGTGTTAGCAAAATGTTTGATAAATCAATTCATAAATCATTTCAGCCCCTTAGTAATATTTTTAGATGGTTTTAAGAACTCAAATGATTGGCATTATAAATGAACAAATAAATATGATACTGATTCACTCTCTGAAGAAACTAAAATGGGAAAGTGTTAGATAGAGGGAGACAAGAAGGTTCTTGCTCTCTCTGTACGATGGATAGGGATGATCTTTGTGAGAGGATGACTTGAATAATGAGAAGGAGCCAACAATGAGATGATCTAATTTCAATGTGTGTGTACAAGGGAGAGGTGTACAAAATACCCTCAGTTGGGGGTGAACTTAAAGCTCTGGGGGGACAGAAGTAAGCTCAAAAAGAGGGAAGTAGTAGAAAAGGTTAGTGAGATAGGCAAGGGGAAGAGCCTGCTGGCTCTTACAGATTATAGCAAGGAGCATAAAGTATATCCTAAGTGTGATGGAAGCCACAGGAGGGGCTTCTAAAGGCAAGACCCTGATCTAGCCTCCCCATCTAGGTTCTGGGGAAACAAAACTATGTCTGCTCTTACTTGATGGGCACTCATTTGCCTTTGTGTGAGACGTTCTCCTGCCTGGCTCATTATCCCTAAGTCCACCAGTTTTCCTAGCCCATCTTGTTCCTTTTTGACTTTGGTCTCCTACTATAAAGAAAATAAAGTTAATCTTAATTCCATGTTTCTCAAATTTATTTGACCACAAACTTTTATATGAAATGTCTATTACCTTCTTTGGGGAGGCATTATAGACATATAAGCTAGCTGAGTCCTTTTTATAATCGTAAAATAGATATAATCATTCTCTGTTGATTACCTTTTGTATTAGGGTTCTCCAAAGAAACAGAACTGATAGGAGATATATATATATATATATACACACACACACAGAGAGAGAGAGAGATTTAAAGAATTGGTTTGGCTATTAGGAAAGCTCACAGGTATGAAATCTGCAGGTTGGGCTGTCAGGCTGGGGACCCACAGAGTAGCCATTGCTGCAGTTCAAGTCCAAAGGCAATCTCTCTGTAGAATTCCCCCTTGCTCCAGGGAGGTCAGTCTTTTGTTCTATTCAGGCCTTCAACTGATAGGGATGGCAGTGTATTTTACTCAAAGCCCCCTGATTTAAATGTTAATCTCATCTAAAACATACTTACAGAAACATCTAGAATAGTATTTGACTACATATCTGGGTACCATGGCCCCACCAAGCTGAGACATAAAATTAACCCTCATATTTATAAGACAAAGGAAGAAAACCAATTTCCCCATTTTAAGAACTAGTTCTGTATTTCATCACAGATGAATTTAGGTGTATGCACTTTTCGTGCTGCCAGTAAATCAGTAACCATGGAATTAGCAATCTCCTTCCAATAATGGTCATGTTTACTAAAGGCTTTCCTGAAATATGTGTTAAAGGTGTAGTAATCAGACTTTAACAGTGAAGTGAAAAGAATAGACCAAGGGTAGGAACACAGACTAGGTTAGGATAAAAGTTAAAAAAAAAGAAAAAGAAAAAAGAAAAAAAGATTGATAAGTATCTCCAGAAGAAACTCCCTAGTAAAGAGAGTAGAGACAGCTAGGAGTAACCTAAGCTTTGTTGCTGCAGGATGGGATTTTTTTTTTTTTTAAAGACAGAAGCTTTAATTGATCAGCACTTCATGCAAATGAATAATGTAGGTGAACCTTATCAGCATGCTGGAAGCTTACAATTATTCAAATTACACAAAGCCATCAAATATGTGGAAATCAAAACAACAGAAAGAGCCATTAATTCCTGTTCCGTCCCCCAGCATTCTAGGGTTTTACCCATATTCGTGATGGGAAGACACTTCAACCTTGAAATTAAACAGAGAACACGGTGTGGCAATTTACTCATACATTCACTGTTTAATTGTTTTAAAGGTGACCCAGGCAGATGTACAACACTGAAGTATGCACATTTTTAGTGTGCAGTCCAATTCTGTTCGTGTCTTGCATGATGGATTCAGAATTTTAGATCATTCTGTTTAATAGAAAATGTGTTAATTAAGATCAGTTTAATAGTGGTGTTTTTGGAGGATTAAAAAAATGTTTCATTTGAGCACCACATTTCCATTCTGAGAAGCTAAAGTGCTTGGAAAGTGAATATATCGGATATGAAATATCTCCTAAATAACTCATCCTTCACAAACTGGAGTTTTGTATTTTCCGAGTTTGAATCCATCTGTCAGTCCTCAAAGGACTCTTCCCTTTTATCCATCCCTGACTTCCCTGGTCTCTGCATACACCTGTGACATCAGTAGCTTAGAACAGTGGCTGCCAGCCAGAGTCCTAGAGCATCACTGGGAGAGAAGCCCTAAGGAATGTGGACACTTTGCTGAGTTGAAGGGGAAAGTCACAACAGAAGGGTCCATCCACTAGTTCCCATTGAGCCAAATCTCAGTTATAACGTGGCCAAAGGGACCAATCACCTTCTTTGTGTCTTAAGGATGCCTCATTTAAAGTGGTCAGAAAAATGCCCTGATGGTAAATACACACAAAGAAATATTAGGCTAAGGAGATCTGATGGTCTGGAAAATCCAGTGCTACTAGCAAGCTGTATGATCTAGGGCAAGTTATCAGTTTTCTGTGCCCATATTCTTTCATCTGTAAAATGGATATAACTGTAATGTATTGAGGTTGTATTATGTGCTATGCACTTTTCACACTTAATCTCTCTCAGTCTTCCTGATAACGTTATGAGGTAGGCAGTGTTATACACCCACTCATTCTTTTGCAGAAGGGATAACTGATGCCTAGAGATCTCGAGAATTGCCCAGGATCATGCAAGCATGCTGGCAGGATTTGAAAGGAAGTTTCCCAAATCCTTGGCTTTAATGACAGAACGGATTTTCTATAGACTAATTAGTACCTACCTCATTGAGTTGTTCCTGGGAAGATTTTATGTAATGTGTGTAAGACACATAGCACAAATATCTGAAAGTCAGTGCTAGCTTTAGCACCTGGTTATAGCAACAACAACAAACAAAGTCTTCTTAGGTAATTTTCTTTATTTGTCCCCCTTCCAGTATTCCCCTCACCTCTCTTCAGTGCTAATGCATTCAGTGTCAGTACCATTTAACAGGTAAATCTCCATGTAATCGAAACCTTTCAGTTGTTCACTAATTATTTCATGAATGAATATGTAGTCTCTGCAGTTTCAGTTGTTCTATGCAGGGAGAGCTGTGGACCAACAGGGTCTTGCTTAGAAAATCAGCATGGATTCTTAGCCCCTCCACCGGACTTTAAAGAAAAAACCTCAGAAGTTCAGCTCTCTCATTTCTGAAAAGGGAATAATGACGCTTATTCTTCACCTCTGTCAGCACTAGAAAAAAATTCAAATGAAAGCAGGCATATGAAAGGCTTTATAAACACCAATGTGCCATAGAAATGTAAAGGTGGTATTAGCAAGGGTTATGACATCTTCTGCTTTCTTTCCATTCATCCATTTTTATGTGTCTATCAACATAAAAAGCAATAATTTTTGACTTGCAAATTTTACTGTTAGCCTCAACTGTTGAATGACACAATGAAAGAAGGATGCATTCGCATCTTATTTTTCTGTGAATAAATTATGGGCAACAGTTTTTCTCTTTTAATCCCACCCGCACCCCCACCCTATGACAAATGAGCTCCTCTTATTCATATTGAGACCAAAGTTTCAAATTTCTGGAAACTATTTAGGCTCTAAAAGCCCATGTGAGCTAATTAATTTGTATGAGGTTGGTTGGATTGCTTCAGATGGTGTTATAAGTTGGGTTCCTCCTGAAGAAGACTGAGATAGTGATTTGAATATAAGAAGGCTGTTAGGGAGTGCTCTTGAGGTCAACATCTCTGGGGGAAGAGAAGGAAATAGGATAGGGCAGAGGGAAAAGGTCACCTTAATCTAACTCAGGAAAGTTCTTGGCTGATCTCAAGGGGAACTCAAAAGTGGGGTGATCCTTCAGAATTGTCCTGAATTGGGAAGAAGAGACTGAGGCTTTTTACCCCCACAACAACCAATCTTGATGTACACTGCCCCTGGAAGAGGACACAGCTTTAGGTGAGTTAGCTCCCTTCAGAAAAGAGCAATTTCCAGGATGGACTGGTAGCCAGATGCACTTGCAGCCGATGAGGAATTACGCCCCTCAGTGCTGAATGGGACTCTGGGCAGCATATTATAGTACCCACTACATATGGCAATGCACCTGCTTTACCAGAACTATATATGAATCTCATCTACAGCCTCCTGGAGAATGATCATGCAAACTCATGGGTATCTCTGTCTACATTTAGAAAAGAAATAACTCATATTATGTTGAACCTTCTGTTAGGCTGAAATCTGTCTCCAGATTCCTTAATCCTTGAAGAGAAGATTCTGAGGAAACACTGCTAAAGAGCTCAACCTGGAACAAAGAGAGAAAAGTACAATACTTGGAATTCATAAATCTTTGCTGGAGGAATAAATTGCTAAATGACAAGCAGAATTTATGTAGCTCATGGTTTTGCACCAGTCTTTACTCACAGTCAGTTTCCAGCCCCTGAGGAAGAATAATGGCTAATATTTTTTGAATAGTCACTATATACTGGACACTGTTCTGAGGGCATTACCTAAGTGAACTATGTTAATATCACAACCCTATAGGATGGGCATTATAAAACACATTTTATAAATGAGAAAATAGGCTCAGAGAGGTAAAAATGTGTACCTATAGTTACATTTCTAGTAAATAATGAAAATTGGAACATTCTCTTACATTTTTCAATGGAATGATAGTAAATTGGCACCTCACATTTTAATCCTTACTCATCTTCCCAACCTTTTCTTTTTCTCTTTGCCACATGTATTAATTTCCTAGAACTGCCTTAACAAAGTATCATAAACTACATGGCTTAAAACAACAGAAATTTAGGGGCACCTGGGTGGCTCAGTCAGTTAAGCATCAGCCTTTGGCTCAGGTCATGATCCCAGGGTCCTGGGATCTAGCCCTGCATCGGGCTCCCTGCTTAGCAGGGAGTCTGCTTCTCCCTCTCCCTCTGCCCCTCCCCCTATTTGTGCTCTCTCTCTCTCTCTCTCTTTTTCTCTCTCAAGTAAATAAATAAAATCTTAAAACAACAACAACAGAATTTATTCTCTCACTGTTGTGGAGGCCAGAAGTCAAAAACCAAGGGGGAAGCAAAGTTGGTTCCTTTTGGAAATCTCTAAGGGAGAGTCTGTTCCATGCCTTTCTCTTAGCTTCTGGTGTTACCGGCAATCCTTGGCTTGCACGCACATCCCTCCAGTCTCTGCCTCTATTGTCACGTGGTGTTGTCCCTTTATGTCTGTCTCTTTATCTCTTCTGTTTTTGTAAGGACACTAGTCATACTGGGTTAAGGGCCAACTTAATAAAGAATTACCTCATATTAACTTGACTACGTCAGTAAAGACATTGTTTCCATATAAGATCACATTCACAGGTTACCAGGGTTTACGGATTTAGCATATCTTTTTGGGAGACATAATTCAACCCATAACATCACATATTGTCAAGAAGATTATTCTCAGAGAAAATTCTAATTCAATCAATGAATATTTCTTATGTGTCTAAAATGTATCTGGCATTATACTAGCCACTGAAGGAAGAATGGTTAACAAGACAAACTCTCTACCACTCAGTTAAAATATTTATTAATCACCTACTGCTTATCAGGCACAGGTCCAAGAACTGAAAATACAGTAATGAATAAGATAAAGTCTCAGTTCTTAAGGAGTTCATCTTCAAGAGAGATAGACAATATATATATTAACAAATATGATAGTTTCTAATACTAAAATATACTGTGGGAGGCAGAGGAAGATGGCAGAGGAGTAGGAGACCCTAGTTTCATGGTCCCAGGAATTCAGCTAGATAGCTATCAAATCATTCTATACACTTGTGAACTCAACTGGAGATCTAAGAAAAGAATTGCTGCAATTCTACAAATAGAAAAGTGACTACTTTCTGCAAGGTAGGAGGTGCAGAGAAGTGATTCCAAGGCAATATATCAGAAGATAAACCATGGGGGGAGGGACCCTCCGTAAGTTGGCACTGGAAAGTGATATAGTAGTGGAGCACAAAATCAGAACTTTGAGAATTTGCCCTGGGGAGGGATGTCACTGCCTGGAAGGTGCTCAGGTGGTGAAGTGGGGCAGAATCCTAGGTGGTACAGTGTGGTCTCAGGATCCTCAGGGTCACAGGAAGACTGGGGGTGCCTGAGTGCAGCAGAGCTCCAAAGCATCTGAGCAGGGAAGCCGCTGCAATTAGTGAGCCCAGGAGTGGGCTTTCAGCTCGGGGTTGCCATTAACCACAAACTGTGGCACAGTCGGGCAACCGCTGTCCAAGCAGGGGCACAGCAAGTGGAAGAACCACAGTGAGACACCCCGTAGGCCCCCCAGGGAGGAGCAGCACAGGTGCATGCCACAGGAGTTTGCAGGGTTTGGAGACTCAAAATGGAGTCACAAGTTGGGTGAGATAGAAACGCTTGGTCACAGGTTGTGTAAGCACAAAGTATGGATGGAGACCAGGGAGACAGGAGTGATGGACTGCTTTTCCCTGAGGGCACACTGAGAGTGGGGCCCTGAGCATTCAGCTCCAGGGCTGGAAATTGGGAGGCCACCATTTTCATTGTCATCTTTAAAGCTGCACGGAAGGCCTTCAGGGAACAAAAGCCACACAGAGCAATCCAGAGCTGCTTACTTAGCCTGGCTCCTGGCAAGGGTGGTGCAGTTCCACCCGGGGAAAAGACTTGTGAATCAACACAACAGGCCCCTTACCCAGAAGATTAGCAAAAACATCCGACCAAGACCAAGTTTACTGATCACATTGAACTGCAAAACTCCAGCACTAGGGGTCAATAGTATATAGAAGTCATGTTTTTCTCCTCATGAGTCTTAGTCATTTAATTTTTTTTTTCCTTTTCAACTGATTTTTTTTAAAGATTTTATTTATTTCACAGAGAGAGAGACAGCCAGCGAGAGAGGGAGCACAAGCACGGGGGGTGGGAGAGGAAGAGGCAGGTTCCCAGCAGAGCAGGGAGGCCAATGTGGGGCTCGATCCCAGGACTCCGGGATCACGCCCTGATCCGAAGGCAGATGCTTAATGACTGAACCACCCAGGTGCCCCATCTTTTTCAACTGATTTCTTATTTTATTAACTCTTTTTGAAAGTCTTTTTTGATTTTCATTTTTACAATTGCATTCTATCCTTTCATTGTATTTAATTTTATTTTTATACATAGGTAAGCTTTTCTTCCTTTACAATTTTGGGATGTAGTTTCTTCTAACAAACAAATGAAAACACACCCAGAATCTAGTGTATTACTCATTCTGTTCACCTGTCTGATTATATTCTTTCATTTTTTTAAGTCTTTTAATTTTCATGTTTATAGTTAAATACTATCCTTTCATTGTATTTAATTTTATTTTGGTATATATGTAAGTTTTTCTTTCTTTACAGTTTTGGAATCTAGCTTTCTAACAAACAGACCAAAATATACCCAGGATCTAGTGTATTCCATTCACCTATTAGATTATATTCTCTCTCTCTCTCTTTTTCTTTTCTTTTTGGTTTCAGGTCTCTTCTCATTTTTTTAGTGTATATTGCTATTTTAGTATTTTGTTCTCTCATTCATCTATTTTCTTCTGGACAGAATGACAAGAGAGAGAAACTCACCTCAAAAAAGAGAACAAGAGGCAGTACTGACTGCCGGGGACCTAATGAGCATGGAGATAAGTAAGATGTTGGAAATAAAATTCAGAATAACAATTATAAAGATACTAGCTGGGCTTGATAAAAGCACAGAAGACACTAGAGAATCCCTTTCTGGAGAATAAAAAAACTAAAATCTAATCAGGTTGAAATAAAAAAAGGGCTATTAATGAGATGCAATAAAAAATGGAAGCTCTAACTGCTAGGATAAATGAGGCAGAAGAGAGAATTAGTGATATAGAAGACAAAATGATGGAGAATAAAGAAGCTGAGAAAAAGATTAAACAACTACTGGATCATGAAGGGAGAATTCAAGAGATAAGTGATACCATAAAGTGAAACAATAATGGAATAATTGGGATCCCAGAAGAAGGGGAAAGAGAGAGAGGGAGGCAGAAGGTATATTTGAGCAAATTATAGCTGAGAACTTCCCTAATCTGGGGAAGGAACCAGGCATTCAAGTCAAGGAGGCACAAAGAACCCCCCTCCAAAACAATAAAAATAGGCTAACACTTTGACATATGATAGTGAAGCTTGCTGATTTCCGAGACAAAGAGAAAATCCTAAAAGTGGCTCAGGACAAGAGGTCCTTAACCTACAAGGGTAGAAACATTAAAAAGGCAGCAGACCTATCCATAGAGACCTGGGAGGCCAGAAAGGACTAGCATGATATATTCAGGAAGCTAAATGAAAAAAATATGCAGCGAAGAATATTTTATTCAGCTAGGATGTCATTCAAAATAGGAGAGATAAAGAGCTTCTAGGACAAACAGAAACTAAGAGAATTTGGGATCACCCAACCAGCCCTGCAAGAAGTATTAAAGGGGATCCTTTAAGCAAAGAGAGAGCCCAAAAGTAACATAGACCAGAAAGGAACAGAGACAACATACAGAAAGAGTGACTTTATAGGTAATACAATGGCACTAAATTCATGTCTTTCAATAGTGACTCTGAATGTAAATGGTCTAAATACACCAATCAAAAGACACATGGTATCAGATTGGATAAAAAGCAAGACCCATCAATATGCTGTCTATGAGAGACTCATTTTAGACTCAAAGACACCTCCAGATTTAAAGTGAGGGGATGGAAAACCATTTATCATACTAGTGGACATCAAAAGAAAGCTGAGGTGTCAATCCTTGTATCAGACAAATTAGATTTTAAACCAAAGATTGTAATAAGAGATGAGGAAGGACAGTATATCATAATTAAAGGGTCTATCCAACAAGATCTAACAATTGTAAATATTTATGCCCCTAATATGGGAGCAGCCAATTATATAACCCAATTAATAATAAAATTGAAGAAACACATTGATAATAATACAATAGTAGAGGACATTAACATACCACTCATTGCAATGGACAGATTATCTAAGCAGTATCTAAGCAGATGATCAACAAAGAAACAAGGGTTTTGAATGACACACTGGGCCAAAAGGACTTCACAAATATAGTCAGAGCATTCCATCCTCAAGCAACAGAATACACATTCTTCTTGAGTGCATGTGGAACATTCTCCAGAATAAAACACATATGGTGTCACAAATGAGGCCTCAACTGATACCAAAAGATGGAATCATTCCTTGCATGTTTTCAGACCATGATGCTTTGAAACTTGAACTCAATCACAAGAGGAAATTTGGAAAGACCTCATGGAAGCTAAAGAGCATCCTACTAAAGAATGAATGGGTGAACCAGGAAATTAAACAAGAATTTAAAAAATTCATGGAAACAAATGAAAATGAAAACACAACTGCTCAAAACCTTTGGGATGCATCAAAGGCAGTCCTAAGAGGGAAGTATATAGCAATACAAGCCTTTGTCAAGAAACAAGAAAGTTCTCAAATATACAACCTGACCTTATATCTAAAGGAGCTGGAGAAAGAGCAACAAATAGAGTCTAAACCCAGCAGAAGAAGAGAATAAAGATTAGAGCAGAAATCAATGAAGTAGAAACCAAAAGAACAGTAGAACAGATCAACGAAACTAGGAGCTGCTTCTTTGAAAGAACTAATAAAATTGGTAAACCCCTGGCCAGGCTTATCAAAAAAAAAAAAAAAAAAAAAGAGAGAGAGAGAGAGAAGGGACCCAAATAAATGAAATCATTAATTAAACAGGAGAGATCACAAACAACACTGAAGAAGTGCAAACAATTATAAGAACACATTATGAGCAACTATATGCCAACAAATTAGGCAATCTGGAAGAAATGCATGCATTCCTAGAGATGTATAAACTACCAAAACGGAAATAGGAAGAAATAGAAAACCTGAGCAGACCTATAACCATTAAAGAAATTGAAGCAGTAATCAAAAATCTCCCAACAAACATGAGTTCAGGGCTGGATAGCTTCCTAGGGGAATTCTACCAAACATTTAAAGAAGAATTAATACCTATTCTTCTGAAGTTGTTTCAAAAATAGAAATGCAAGGAAAACTTCAAAACTCATTCTATAAGGCCAACATTATCTTGATCCCCAAACCAGACAAATACTTCACCAAAAAGGAGAATCACAAACCAATATCCCTGATGAACATGGCCACAAAAATTCTCACTAGCCAATAGGATCCAGTAGTACATTAAAAGGATTCTTCACTATGACCAAGTGGGATTTATTCCTGGGCTGCAAGGGTGGTTCAACATCTGCAAATCAATCATTGTGATACACTACATTATAAAAGAAAGGACAAGAACCATATTATCCTCTCAAAAGATGCAGAAAAAGCATTTGACAAAGTACAACATCTTTTCTTGATTAAAACTCTTCACTGTGTAGGGATAGAGGGAACATACCTCAGTATCATAAAAGCCATACATGTAAAGCCCACAGTGAATATCATTCTCAATGGGAAAAAACTGAGAGCTTTTCCCCTAAGGTCAGGAACACAACAGGGATGTCCACTGTCACCACTGTTGTTCAACATAGTACTAGAAGTCCTAGCCTAAGCAGTCAGACAACAAAAAGAAATAAAAGGCATCCAAATCAGCAAAGAAGAAGTCAGACTCTTTGCAAATGACTTGACATTCTATGTGGAAAACCCAAAAGACTCCACCCCAAAATTGCTAGAACTCATACAGGAATTCAGCAATGTGGCAGGATATAAAATCAATGCACAGAAATCAGTTGCATTTCTATACAGTAACAATGAAACAGAAGAAGGAGAAATTAAGGAATCTATTCCATTTAAAATTGCAGCAAAAACCATAAGATACCTAGGAATAAACCTAACCAAAGAGGCAAAAGATCTGTACTCAGAAAACTGTAGAACACTCATGAAAGAAATTGAGGAAGACAGAAAGAATTGGAAAAATCGTTCCATGCTCATGGAATGGAAGAAAAAATATTGTTAAATTGTCTATGCTACCTAGAGTAATCTATACATTCAAAGCAATCCCTATCAAAATATCATCAACTTTTTTCACAGAGCTGGAACAACTAATCCTAAAATTTGTATGGAACCAGAAAAAAACCCAAATAGCCAAAGGAACATGGAAAAAGAAAACCAATGCTGGTGTCATCACAATTCCAGACTTCAAGCTCTATTACAAAGCTGTAATCATCAAGACAGAATGGTACTGGCACAAAACCAGACACATAGAACAATGAAACATAATAGGGAACTCAGAAATGGACCCTCAACTCTATGGTCAACTAATCTTTGACAAGGGAGGTAAGAGTATCCAATGGAAAAAAGACAGTCTCTTCAACAAGTGGTGTTGGGAAAATTGGATGGCCACATGGAGAAGAATGAAACTGGATCATTTTCCTATGCCATACACACACAAAAAAAGACTCAAAATGGATGAAAGACCTAAATGTGAGACAGGAATCCATGAAAATGCTAGAGAAGAACACAGGCAGTAACCTCTTCAATCTTGGCCACAGCAGCTTCTTGCTAGACACATCTCCAAAGGCAAGGGGAACAAAGGCAAAAATGAACTATTGAGACTTCATTAAGATAAAAAGCTTTTGCACAGCAAAGGAAACAGTCAACAAAACTAAAAGACAACTGACAGAATGGGAGAAGATATTTGCAAATGACATATCAGATAAAGGGCTAGTATCCAAAATCTATAA
Organism: Ursus maritimus; assembly: GCF_017311325.1. Taxonomy (NCBI): domain Eukaryota; kingdom Metazoa; phylum Chordata; class Mammalia; order Carnivora; family Ursidae; genus Ursus; species Ursus maritimus. Next base: position 29,349,563 of record NW_024424564.1, on the reverse strand, counting down.
AGAACTTATCAAACTCAACACCCAAAGAACAAAAAAATCCAATCAAGAAATGGGCAGAAGACATGAACATACTTTTCTCCAAAGAAGACATCCACATGGCCACAGACATATGAAAAATTGCTGCACATCACTCGGCATCAGGGAAATAGAAATCAAAAGCACAATGAGATACTATCTCACACTGGTCCAATGGCTAAAATTAACAAGTCAGGAAATTACAGATGTTGGCAAGGATGCAGCAAAAGGGAACCCTCTTACACTGCTGGTGGGAATACAAGCTGGTGCAGCCACTCTGGAAAACAATATGGAGGGTCCTCAAAAAATTGAAAATAGAGCTACCCTATGACCCAGCAATTGCACTACTAGGTATTTACCCCAAAGATACAAATGTAGTAATCCAAAGGGTCACCTGCACCCAAATGTTCATAGCAGCAATGTCCGCAATAGCCAAACTATGGGAAGAGCCCAGATGTCCATCGACAGATGAATGGATAAAGAAGATGATTACACAGTCATCAAAAATAAAATCTTACCATTTGCAATGATGTGGATGGAACTAGAGGATATTATGCTAAGCAAATAAGTCAATCAGAGAAAGACAGTTATCATTTCACTCGTATGTGGAATTTAAGAAACAACAGAGGAGCATAGGGGAAGGGAGGGAAAATTAAAACAAGATGAAATTAGAGAGGGAGACAAACAATAAGAGACTCAAAATCGTAGGAAACAATCTGCAGGTTGCTAGAGGGGATGGTGATGGACATTAAGGAGGGCATATGATGTAATGAGCACTGGGTGTTGTATAAGACTGATGAATCACTGACCTCTACCTCTGTAACCAATAATGTGCTCTATGTTAATTAATTGAATTTAAATTAAAAAACATTAAAAAATTACAGCATGAAAAAAATTTACTGCAAAAAAGATGAGGTAGGGAAATATGACAATGAGTGACTGGGGCAGGGTAGGCATCTTTAAAGAGTCAAGGAAGCTCTCCCTCTGGGAGGGTGACATTTTAGTTGAGACCTGAGTGACCAGAAGGCAGTGGCCATGCAAAGACCTTGGAGCAGAGATTCCAAGCAGAAAGGCAGCCAAAGGCAAAGACCCTGGTTGGGGATAAATGTAGAATATTCAACAAAGGGAGTGGAAGACATTCTCCCTAACATGTGTGAACTAAGGGAAAAATGGAAAGAAACATGTTAAAGAAATAAGTGGGTAAAGGGATTTGCTTTTATCACCCTTTCCATTAGAAATTACTTGAGGAGGTTATTAAGGCCTGTGATTTGAATATAAGTTTTTGAAACATCCCTCTGGCTGCATTCTGTAGGGCAATCTGTAGAGGTATAAGAACAGAATCAGGAAGACCACTTTGGTGACTACTGTATGAATCCAAACAAAAGATGATGAGACTGTGGGGTAGGATTGTAGTATTGAAGTTGGTGAGGAGTTGGGACAGAGAAATATTCAGTAGTAGAGATGATGGAACCTTGTCATCATTTTCTTATAAAGCACCATCTGTATCAGTATGTAACAAAACTATCAGTAACATAGATTTTATAATTTTAATTGATCTGTATTAGTCACATTAAGGGAGAAGCACACTATTTCCAAATCAGGCACAAAACTTCCTGTAATATCTCAGTAGATTTTTACTTTATGAATGTACTATCTTGTGTTTACCTCATTTTATTTTTCTGATACTAGAAATTCAGGTTGAGCTTGACCCAGGATAGTAGTTTATCTTGCTGCTTTTCAAGGCTTCTGACCACTTATTCGTAGGTTGTTCCTCTTGAGGATTTTCCCTTTGACAATATCTTCCCCAGCATTGGCCATCCCATCGATGTACTGTTGGAGCTCTATTTATTTTACCCCAATCTGCATGGTAAATTATTCCAGCATACATTTTGTTAGTCTTTGATTTAGGGGGTGGTTTCTGTGATATATCTGCATGAAAATATGTTAAGTCTTCAAACAAGCTATGACCTCTTGGAACGCTGCCTGAAATACAAATTTTATAACCATTTGGGAGAGTGAGTTAACTTCACCATTCATCTGCCTCGTCGTAGATTAGGATGCAAGACATAAAATCAATGTTTTCATAATCAAGTGTGCTTTTCTATAAACATAAAACTTCTAAATAAAATATTCAGTATAAATATTGATTAAAGTAAGCTATAAAGGAAGGGTCTAGGGGAAAAAAAAGATAAAATGGAGCAAAGTGTAAGCAATTACAATTGGAGAGGCATAGATGAGTGTGTTTTCTCTTAAACATGTACATGTAGGGGAGCCTGGGTGGCTCAGTTGATTAAGCATCTGCCACTGGCTTGGGTCATGATCCTAGGATCCTGGAATCGAGTCCTGTGTCTGGCTCCCTGCTCAGCAGGCAGTCCGCTTCTCCCTCTCCTTCTGCCCCTCCCCCCTGCTCATGTGCTCTCTCTCTCAAATAAATAAAATCTTTAAAAAAAAATGTACATGTATACATATATGCATACATATACACATGTGTATGCGTGTATGCATGTGCATATATACATATGCATATAAAATTAAACTTCTGATATTCTCTCAGAATTAATTTGCACATCCTGAATTCTACTCTCTAAGTTCATAAATCTTTCAGTGCTCTGCTAGGAGCTAGTGGTATTTGAAAGCTTAATGCATACCTACCTTGGGCAGGCTTTTATATGGATACCTCTTAATTGAATAAAAAGTAGTTAGCATTTTTACCATCTCAGTTCTTTCATTAAGCTGTTCAACTGACTACCCAAAGCCATCCTATTTTCATTTGATAAAGGAAACAAAACCAAATCTCCTTGTGTCACTTTCTCTTAAAGTGTACTGAGAAAAGGTAACTAACATGTATCAATTCTCCTTTCTTTTCTTAAGACTGATTTAAGAAAACTATGTGTGTTCTAGTTATTTGCCCATTTTGTTAATTTCTGCTTTTGTTGTCTACCTCTGAAAAATGGCCATCAACTTTTCTGTAACATGCTTAAACCACTGCCACTTAATTTTAAAGATAATAAACTCTGCTGCCATGGATGTTATAGCACATCTTAAGCAAATCATACCGCAACTATTTTAAGTGAAACAAGGAAATAGCTTGTCCCGAAACAGTAACTAGTTTTCCCAGTGGAGATAATTATTCCTTTCAGTACAGTTCAAAATAAAAATCAAGATCATCAGTTTAGTACATAAATAGAAATATACTCTAGGTTGTCCTGTCTTGGTGAGTGCAAGGACAAAAAAAAACAAAAACAAAATCAAGTAAAAAGAAATTCTAGGTGTTTTTTTAATGGAATGTGAAAAAAAAACAAAAAACAATCCTGAAAGTCTACTCTGAAATGTTGCAATTTCTAAAAGTGAAAGAAATTTCACAAAAGCATGTAAAGGAATTTTTAAAAATCTGAATATTCAAGCTTTAATTCAGTAAAACAGTTACTGGCCTATAGTATCTTGGAGATGACTGTAATCAATCAGAATAACAAGATTTTCCTAGAATATCAGATTCCAACATTAATGCATAATTAAAACCAGATGCAGGCATTGGCCCTCAAGCCCCACACTTTTCCTGAAAAGCAAGGGATGGGAACTGGAAGGATGACAGCATAGTAGCATGGGGAGGTCACCTAGAGAAACTGTAACTAATTAGGCAATCACATTAAAAATAAATTGTGTTGTCTTGTCACTGTGTGCTTTCCTGTTAAATGAGCTCCTAGATAGTCTATCCTTCTTACTCTCTTTCTGCTGGTGCTTGATGCATTTTGATTGTAAATGAGAGAAAACCAAGAAAAAAATGCTCATTGTGCATTAAGTCATCTGGTAAGTCCTTTGAGAAGAACACCATTTGAGAAATGCTGATTTCTACATTGCTATACCCTCTGGTACACTGCTATGTATTAGCTGGAGAGTAGTACTTAAAGACAACATTAGTATTCTAAGTATGAGTTTCATATGCATGGCAATAATGAGGATTAACATAGTGGTTTTTTTATATAAATATATGTTTTGAAAATAGCTCTCTATATATCATTAGTGTATAATGGCATCATTTAGAAATTTGGGAAAAAATCAGCAATTTTATCTTAATTAAAATATTTTTCTGAAGGGATTCACTTTCACGTAGTTCAGTTTTCCTGAGTACTAGGTGACATTATGTTTTCAATAATAATTAGACAAAAATGTAATCATTGTACTTGTTTCATGGGAAAATTTATTACAGGTTACGTATAGAATCAGTTCCCTCTGTTGCACTTTTTATCTTTCCTCTGGAATTACTGTGACCTGAACCATTACAAATAATTATTGAGGGACCTAATTAAAGTTGTGCTGTTTTATGGGGTGCCTCAGTGGCTTGGTTGGTTAAGCATCTGCCTTCAGCTCAGGTCATGATCCCAGGGTCCTGGGGTCGAGCCTCATGGCGGGCTCCATGCTCAGCAGGGAGTCTGCTTCTTCCTCTCCCTTACCCTGCTTCCTGCTTATGCGCTCTCTTGCATCTCTATCTCTCTCTGTGAAATAAATAAAATCTTTAAAAAAATAAAGTTGTGCTGTTTTTTGATGTTTGAAGGCATTAAATATCACTGTTTCTTTTATTTATTTTTTTGTGATTTTCTCCTATTTCAGTGCTTAGATAGTTAATATGACTAGACAATAGTCATATAGATATCATATGTCAAATATCTGGCACTTCTCATATGTCATAGAATGCTCATAGAAAAAATGAAAAGTAGCTAATCATGATGATACTCAAATATAAAGAAGTATTAGAAGTGTTAGAAAAATGTAGAATAGGGACGCCTGGGTAGCACAGCGGTTAAGTGCCTGCCTTCGGCTCAGGGCGTGATCCCGGCATTCTGGGATCGAGCCCCACATCAGGCTCCTCCGCTATGAGCCTGCTTCTTCCTCTCCCACTCCCCCTGCTTGTGTTCCCTCTCTTGCTGGCTGTCTCTATCTCTGTCAAATAAATAAATAAAATCTTTAAAAAAAAAAAGAAAGAAACATGTAGAATAATTGGGGAAAAGAGTTATGTCTTCTGGAAGTCAAGCTAAAAAAATAGCTTTACTTTTTAATATTATATATTTATATATAATATTAATATATATATATTTAATATTATAAAAGAAATATTTTCTTCCTTATATTTACCTGTAACATACATCAATATATATGTGCATTCATTGAACTATATGTGGGATTTTGTTTCCTAAGTCAAGAAAATAGAAGCCGTTTTGTTGGAGTAGAGAGGTACATAAATGGAGGAGCATGGAATAGCTTTTGTTCTTCAGACTTTATTATTGTTTTTGATCACTTAGTGGTAGAGAAACTATTTTGATGAGAGACTGTGGATACATGTGTACAGCACATTTTGTTTGGGGATCCAGCAGACAAAAATTAGCAAACAAAAAGGAGAAGTCAGTTCTTATCCATCTATGCTGAAAACCCAACACCGTAGGTTTGATAACATTGAGAGACAGCCCTCTTAGTGCAAATGTTGTCTGGGGGAGCAGCACTGAAAAGGCCTTTTAAGTGATTTGTTGGGCATCACTCTTTCAAAGCAAGATCCAGGGCAGATGCAGAACATGATGGGCACCACACGTATACTACAGCTGATAGTTTGCTTGGGTTGCAAACACACTTATTGCATTCCTTGGGGTATGTCCTGGAAAACATGTGGGGATCATAAAGGGCCTGGTGGTTCTTCAGGCATGAGAGTAATTATAGGAATGTTGGTTTATTGATTTCAATGTAGGTTTATTTGTACTTACCAGGTGATAGAGACTAATATGTGGGATTATATATTTTAGTCTATTATAGTTTTAATCTCATGGTCCTAGACATAGTCAGAATAACGCCTAGATCTCAAAATATGTGTTAGGAGACTTGGTGGTAGTTGTCTCAGTGATGTGATGTATAAAGGTGTGTTTTTCACTCAGGTGAATCTGCTACAGATCAGGTATCTTCCATTTTGAGTTAAGCCATGTGGAAGCCATGACTTCTATATTTACTGCAACAGAGGGAAGGAAGGATAGAGGAGGCACCTCACTCTTGGTACCAAAATAGGATACAGATATCTATCTATCTATTTATCTATCTGTCTTATCAATTTATTATAAGGAATTGACTCACTTGGTTATGGAGGCAGGCAAGTCCCAAGATCTGCAGGCTGAATCAACAAGCTGGAGATTAGGAGAATTAATAATTTAGTTCTAATTCAAACACAGGAAAAACAAACAAACAAACAAACAAACAAATAATGTCCCAGTTTGAAGACAGTTGGGCAGGTAGAATTCTCTCTTACTCAGGGCAGGGTCAGCCTTTTTGTTCTATTCAGGCCTTTAACTGATTAGATGAGGCCCACTCACATGAGGGAAAACAATCTGCTTTACTCAGTCTACCTACCAATTTGAATATTAATCTCATCCAAAAACACCCTAATAGGAACACCCAGAATAATGTTTGACCAAATATTTGGCACCTCATGGCCTAGTTGAGTTGACACATAAAATTAACCATCACAAGTCCACCCTTTGTCATCTAGGCACTTATCTACATCTCTTTAACCCATATTTAACCTTCAAATAAGGACAATAACAAGATCATTTTTGTACCTGATATGATGCAACTATCCTGCTTACAACCCAAAACACACTAAACCTCTTCCCCAGAAGAGGAGGTAAAATCTGTGAATGATGCTTACTCTTCTCCTTGATATCCTGCAATTTGAATATGATATGAAGTTAACAATACTTAAATACTATGGTATAATATCAATACATCTTATGTTACATGATAAGGGAATCAGAGGGGAAAGAAAATAGATACTTGCTTAAAATTGGACACTTAAATGCCACACACACACACACACACACACACAAACACACACACACATTCATAACAAAATAAAGAAGAAATATTCTTGACAATTCCAGTTCTTGTTTCTGTAACTGGTTTCATGGTTGTAGGTAGTAATTATAACTACATTCTTCCAGTTCTCAATCTATATTTTCTTTGGCTTCAGCAAGCACCTCAGCTGGGCATGATTCTTTACCTGGGGTGGTGACACAAACCCTCATTCCTAGAGGGTCTGGTGGGGGTATTATGGAATATAGAGGAGTACTTGGGATATTCAGTGAGCCCTAAATATTTCCAATATGATAATTGAACTTTACAAAGTGAAAAACAGGTATATGGCCTATGAAAATCAATTGTACCAAAGCTAGAAAACCAGACAATTGTATTTTTGGACCATATGAGACTTTTTATTTGGGGATTGATCCTATGTTCTTTGTCTAAGTGAAAAAAAGCATGTTTTTATGTCTCAGTTCTAGACAATTCCTATTGATTTTTGCCCTCATGATGATGACCTATCCACACAGGCTATTTCCTTAGGGATGCTCAGGCATTTTCACAATAGAGTCTATATTACTTAACTATGAAGTGATCCAAACAATTAAGCAAGCTGAAAGTTCACAGTAGACTGCTATCATGTACTCATTTTTGAGGTGTAGACAAGCCTCTTTACCAAATATATTCCTTTTCCTGTAAAAGTACCTTTTAGGAATAAGCAAACAAAAACTCATGCTATGTGGATTTATTCTATTATTTCCCCTCCAAGAGTACGGTCCTGTCTACTGTCCTCCCATTCAAAGCATCTATCATACAGAAACAAAATAATAGGAAACAGGCTTATTTCTATCCTTAAAAAGCCTTCCTTCATGAGGCTTGTGCTCTACCCAAGACTAAGGCAAACACTAGACATTCTTGAAGATTTCTTATTTATCTTCTCCCACACCAAACATGACATCATCATTATCATTTTACTGAAAAACTGTATTTCAGAGGGAAAGGGTAGAAATCCAGAAGAAATGAAGAGAGAAAGAACAATTAGGAAGCATGATGCCAAACGTTTTGCTACCAATTACTCAAGTGGTTTCCTAGGTCTTTATTTTTCTATTCTCTGATAGTCTGACTGCAGTAATACCTTTTAGTTTGGTTCTTTACACAATATTATTTTAAAAGAAGTGATAGCTTTAGTCAGTTAATGAAAAAAATTAAATTTATGTTTGTCGTCATGTGACTAAAACAACAAATATTCTCCGGCTTAACATTTTTCTAGTTTCTCTTGGAATCGAGGACATATGGCCTCAACCCAATTAACATGGAAAATGAGCTTCTCTACATCACAACATACTTCTGTCGGGGGGGCGGTAAGCTGTCTGGTTCTTATTTATTTCATATTCTTTCATTAAGAAAACTGTGTTACATACTTTATTATAAAGATTTCTTTGGCATGTGGGAGGGCGTATAGGATATGTGTATGTGGGCGTGTGTTGGTATGTATATTTGTGTGCATAGATCTGATATAAAACAATTTTTAAAATTAGTTGGAGAGTGGACACAATCAAATCTCCAATTCAGTCTTCCAGTTTTCTGCTCAGCTTATTTTCTCTTTATTCATAGCCCTGTCTTTAGATTTTGTTCTCAAAGAATGTGGTTGATATCATTACTTTATGACAATACAAATTTTCAGTCAACATGTTTGGGATATGAACATTTTTTCTCATACTGTACTTATCTGCTTTGATGTTTCTGACTCCTTCCTTAGATAGGATTTCTTGTGTTATTTTCTTCTCCCAGATCAAAGCAATGCAACAAAACCCTGGGATTTCATATCTTAGTGTACAAAAACATTCAAGGGTATCAAGTTTAGAAAAATTTAAAAGAAACATCTGAGTAATGCAACTCTGTATAGCTAGGTGTTTCTTGCAGGCTTATATTATCATACAGGATGTAGTAACTGAGACAAGGTCCAGGAATCACAATAAATTTCTTTGGCATAATATATGGTTTACAGAGAACATTCATATATATATATATATATATATATATTCATATATATATATATATATCTATATATAGATATATCTATATCTATCTATATCTATATATAGATATATCTATATCTATCTATATCTATATAGATATAACTATATCTATATAGATATAACTATATATCTATATCTATATATAGATATATCTATATCTATCTATATATCGATATATAGATAGATAGATCTATATCTATCTATCTATATATATATAATATCAGTTCATGTTGTATTTACTGCAATTCTAAAGAAAGATGGAACAGATATGGAACAGATATTATCTAACCTGTTATATTTCAAACAATGCTGGTCCAAAGTTGTAGTGTTGGTAAGGGATAAAACTAGAATTCTAATAGTCTTAGCCAAAGTTTTTTTAGTAAGAAAAGAGATTCAAAAACTGGAGAAACAGTTATATGGATGAGATCCAAAAGATTGGGATGAGATCACACATGGGCGATGGAGCCAGTGCTCAGTGTGGTCTAGTAATTAAGGCTAGAGTGGTTCCAGCTAGCTGAAGAATCCTGGATCATTATGGAAAAGTGTTAGCTGGCCATGAATTGGGAATGTATTAAGTCAGCAGGTTATGTTGGTGTAAAGGTGTAGGGTCAGAATAGACAATGCTGTCCCTCTGTATAACATTTCTGGGCTGTGAAAGGACGAACTTGGTCATCAGATTCACTTGTTAAATAAATGTTTAATCCAGATCAACTCCAAAACTCTAAAAGATAAAAAATTAGGAAATGAGTATTAATGGCGACTCAGAGAAGGAATTTGTATAGAAGGAGTCAGAGATACTGCTGATTCATAGACAAGATTTAATACCAAGGTGAAAGTAGGCACTGTCAAAGTGCTGAAACACTTTGGTCACTCAGGTATGACCTTGGGAAGCTGACTTAAATAGGGTGGTTCATGGAACTTTACATCAAAAACTAGGGATATACTGTATGGTGACTAACATAATATAATACAAAAATATTATTATTTTAAAAATAAATAAAAAAGAAGTCTAAATAAATAAATAAATAAATAGGGTGGTTCTCAGATAAACTGAAGAAGTTGGACTAGGGAGAGCATCGATAAAATACTTTGTGCCATGAAGCCTTATGTATCTATAAATGATAGGTTCAACTAAACCATCAGCAATTAGTACTAAGACAATGTTTTCTCAGTGACTAGTCTTTTTGGCAATTATAATTATAAAATTATAGTAACAAAATATCTCATAAACCTTTTTTTTGAGGAGTAGGATCTTTTATTTTTATCCAGGAAGCTTTGACACCTCTCTAGAGGTGAAGTCAAGTTTTTGAAGGGATTTAACAGCAGAATCTCATGGGTTCTGTTAGACTCCATCTCAAAGGGTTTTATAGGAGTAACTTTGTCATCTACCTTTGTGTAGGTAGAGTAGAGGGAGCCAAGGTAGGATTACTTTCTATATACTTTAAGGGAAGACATAGGACACTCTAACATTCTTGGAGATAAAGTACTCTTGTCTGAGATGACATTTATTATTAGGGAAGTATAGGGATCCTTTCTTTGCTGCTAATGTAATAACCAGGTGCCTTCAGGCTGCAGAGGACCCACGTTTTCATGGTACATCAACGTTCCCTTGATGTTGCTGTTACTGACAAGAGATATATAATTAGCCTTTTCTCATTTATGAAGTTTTATCATTTGCACAATTTCAGATTTCAACAACAAGATACTTTATTGATACAGGAAAACTAGACTTTGAGGGAAGCACTTAATGGGACATCCGTAGGGTGGAATCTTAGAATATTTTCTAGCAAAATAGGATGAAATCTTTCTGAATAAGTTCAAACTGAGAAGAAACAATATTAAATAATATTAAATATTGCAGTGGAGTTTGGGACACTAAGGTTGATTGGGCTATTTGTTTTGTGATGTTCCCTAGGGTTATTTTGTTGAGAGTTTGCCGTTAAGTGGTCTAATTGTGTCAGTGGATGGGGGCCTTTTCAATTTGCATAATTTCCTCAAGGGACTGCAGCTGCTAATTTGGTGATTAATTATCCATATTACACATTGTTTATTTGACCATGCCTAGATTAATTTCTTTTTCTCAGCAAATCACATTTAGATATGAATTTGCATATCTTGATTACATTTTAATGCCTTGGCTATCATTGTCTCTTCCCCGGACACCTCATCAGATTACAGAAGAGTGCTCAAGCGGAGAATGATGGAATGTCTTAAATGACATTGCACATCAGTGGACAGATAATGCACATAACTTATTTTTAATGAAGAATGTGTTTTTTTATAATCAAGTGAGTTATGACATCTAATGTACAATATATTTTGTGTTTTTGCTATTTCCATTTTACTATAATCAGCCGACTTCAAAAATAGTTTTTATTAACATTTTGAATATTACTATATGTGTATCTCTTTCCGTGTCAAAATATGTTATTTCTCTTTATTTATAATCTTATATTTTGTTGTCAAATACTTGCAATCCAGGTTAATATTCAAGGTCTCTAATTAGTTAATCTCCCACCCAATTTCTTCCAACTTTGAAAACCACTGGGTTTCTGGTGGCATTATACCACCTGTTTCTCACAGTCAAGGACTGTGTCTCAGTTTATGTTTTATTAAATTTATCTGATAGAGTGTCTTTACTGTTGTTATCATTATTGTAAAAGTAGATTGTAATTAATATTCATAGCTACACTTTATTGAACACTATCTAGGTCCCAGATAGTGTTAAGAGATTTACTTGCATCATCTCCTTTAGTTGTTAAGCCATCTTGTGAGAAAAGTATTATTTTCCTTGGTTTTGCAGTGAGACAATAAGTTTTAGAGGCAAGCAGAAAGGAATTTGTTCAAGGTGAAATAACTAGGAAACAGTGTGGCCAAAATTAGAAACTGTCTAATAGTAAAGCCTGCACTTTTAGCCAACTCTATGGATGGAGAATGCTACATGATAAATGCTCTTAGCCAAAATGAATAAATGCTCTTAATCAACAGTGAATGAATGCTTTTAATCAACTGAAGGGGCACAGAACAATGAGTGTATTAATGGTCTTAATCAACAATGGCTGAATGCTCTTTACTAACTATATGGACATAGAACACAGAGTGAATGAGAGAACAAATGATGGAATATTGCTCTCCTATACCAGAGATGAGATCGTATAAAGAAATTCAGTTTCATCCCTCCATCTGAGTAAATGACAAGGTGGGAACAAATGGGGTAAGGTCCAAGGCCTCCCACGAGTGCATGCAGGCAGGCTTGATATGATGAATACATTGTGGTTAGACTGCTGGAGTGGAGCACAAGTGTTATTCACCTCTCCCTCTAGCTGCATTACCCCTCCCCAACCCCGGATGGAGTAAAGAAATTGGGTACTCACAAAATTTCCATAAAATGTGTACTTTAGCCCACATTTCAGTGTTGAAGACTGCAATTAAGGTAGAACTCTGTGGGTTTATATGGGGAGGAACTTCTTGATTCACTCAGTTGCTGCTCTCTTGTTTCCAAAAAAGGTATGCCTCAGGAACCTGAGAACTCATTGCCACACCCTGCTCCCTGATAGGCCTGCATGAGTGAACTATAGAGACTATACTTAACTGCTTTACCAGGGCGGTTTGTACCATGTCTTAGGCATGCTAGGATGTTGGGGCAAACTGTTTAATTTCTCTGTACTTCAGTTTCCCCATCTATAATATGAGAATAATAATATTGAGAATATGTTTTATATTATGTACTTAACATCAATTATATAATGATATAAAATTAATATATCAATGTGCATATGTTGGTAAATAAAAATAATTAATAATAATACACTAATAATAACATTATAGAGTTCTTTTTTTTTTTTTTTAAGATTTTATTTATTTATTTGACAGAGACAGCCAGCGAGAGAGGGAACACAAGCAGGGGGAGTGGGAGAGGAAGAAGCAGGCTCCCAGCAGAGGAGCCTGATGTGGGGCTCGATCCCAGAACGCTGGGATCACGCCCTGAGCCGAAGGCAGACGCTTAACGAGTGCACCAGGCGCCCCAACATTATAGAGTTCTAACAAATAAATGTTACTGCTTATCAACAACTTAGGCCTTTGCCAAGCACGAAATATGTATTATTATTATTGTTAACCAAAACTCTTACATTGTTGTTGTGTGCTCATGCTAACCTGAAGCTCTCCCAATTTATACTCCAGTAGCCAGTTTTAAAAATTCAATTTCCCCACCTCTACTTCCTGCTCTTTTTGGAATTCATTACTCCTTTTCACCATCTGAAATGATACTGGAATTAATCTCTTCATTAAACAGACATTTATTCAGCACTACCTGCACGTAAAAGAACTTGAACTCTGACCTGAGGGAACTTGTGATCCTAGATGGGAAATTCATCAGCAAGTAAATACAGAATGTATTTTAAATATTATGGTGGTGGTAATTTAAAGTTCTCTGGCAGCTGAAGAGGGAAATACTTAAGTCTGGTTTGGAAGCTGGGGAGGGTTTTACCAAAAAGAAGTTTAGAAGCAGAAGGGGGAAGGAAGAGCACTCTCAGACAAACGTCTGTGAATATTTAGAATTCATGACTGGGAATTTATGAGAAACCTCAGTGAGGTATCAGGAAAATGTCAATATTATTTGTGGAAAAATCTTATCTTCTCAATTTGCGAAATCAATTTTGTCCTGCTTTTAACTTTTGAAAAACACATTGTTGAAAGCATGTCATGCTTCTTGGCACATTGGCATCTGTACAGACTCACTAGGAACATCTTGTAAATGAGGAGTCTCACAGTCTTTCTGCTTCTGCCTTATATTTCCTGGGCACCTTGGCCAGTAGCATGAGGTTGATGAGGGAGAAGGAAGCCAAGGAATTATCCCAGAACGATCTGATGAGCTCATGAAAGAGCTAGCTTATACTCACTGACTCTGATTTATTACTGGTCCAAAGGAACTCCTTAAGATTTTCTAAGTTGCTGACTGTAGGTAGAGATGATTATGTGTGGTGGAGGGAAGTTTCAAGTAATGTCTAGTTAACTTGAGAGGGAGGCATGATGAAGCATTTCTAGATAAGTAAAATGTCCTTTCTGTCTTCCTCTTCTCTCTCTTTGAATTTAAAAATTGATATGTTCCTGTTTTTTTAGAGGAGCTTTGAGTAGAGATATGTGCCAATTTGTCCTTTATGAAATGATTGAAAATATGTCTTTCCCAAGTGTTTTGTAAGAACCAAATATGGAGGGGCGCCTGGGTGGCTCAGTCATTAAGCGTCTGCCTTCGGCTCAGGGCATGATCCTGGTGTTCTGGGATCGAGCCCCACATCAGGCTCCTCTGCTGGGAGCCTGCTTCTTCCTCTCCCACTTCCCCTGCTTGTGTTCCCTCTCTCGCTGGCTGTCTCTCTCTCTCTGTCAAATAAATAAATAAGATCTTAAAAAAAAAAAAAAAAAACCAAATATGGAAAGTTCCTGGTAGGATACCTAGCCCTCTGCAGGTGTGGATGTGCTGTGAGCTGTGTAATGGATTTCACTACACGTCGTGGTAGAAAAGATCAACAACTGAGAACCACAACATGGGTTTGATCTCCAGGTTTTCTTAGACAAATTAAGCTACCTCTTTAATCTTCAGTTTCTCTACTTACGAAATAGGTAGAAGAACCCTCTTTTATAGGGTTCTTATAAAGACAGAATAAGTTACTATGTAAAAGTGCTCTGTAATCACTGAGGCCTAAATTAAATTTAAAAATGTAAAAAAGTACAGAGTAACTGTACAAAATGGATTGAAAGTGTGTGTGGCCAAATGGCTTTGGGGTGGATAATACTCCCATTGAATCTTGACTCTACTTCATTCTAGGGATATTTGGAAGGCTGACAACTCCTCTGAGCATTAATTTTCTCATCTGAAAAGGGAGAGTTGTGAGGATTAAATAAACATGTATGTGAAAGCATTGTGTACCTGTGTTGCGTATAGAATAGGTGTCCCCCAAATAGTTCTTTTCCTCACTTATTCTCCCTTCCTTCATCCTCCCTCCCTTCTCTCTCCCTCTTGCCCTCTCTTCCTCTTGCCCTCTTTTCTTCCCCTCTCCTTCCCGCCTTCTTTCCCTCCCTTTCTTCCCTCTTCTTTCTATCCCTCCATCCCCTTCTCTGCACCATCTCTTCACAAATGCATGACCATGTATTACAGCCAATCTCTTACTATTAAAGTCTGTTATTAATATTTGTCTATAACTTTTACTCTACATATTTAAAAATACTTGGTTTATTTCTCAAACCCCTTTTGACCATTTTCAGGCTGCATCCTGTTAGTCTCCTACATACTCTCACCATTTATCATGACTTCTTTTTACTCTACAAGCTTCAGACAGGCTCAGCTTCCCTATATCAATTCTGCCAGTCCTTACCTTCCAGCACTCAAGGCTAGTCAGGATCCGGGAGGGGGTCATGAAATTCTGATGTATCCTCTGTTTTTCATACTTTGTAACATTGCTGAGGCTTCATAGCTGCTTAGCAAATTTTGTACACTCCTTGTTACAAGAGTCACAGTGACTGTTTCAATTTTCTTATAACTTATGTATTCCATCTGGGTCATTTAGTATATTCTGCTTTATGGGGTGTGTGTGTATGTATGTGTGGGCACATGCATTTTTGTGTGCATGCATGCATGTATGGGTGGTTCTTGACTGTACATTTTTGGGGTCAATCCTAAGTTTTAATAAATTTTTGTAGCCCCTGTCATACGTAGTAAATTTATATTCATTTATTTAATGAATATTTATTGAATTAATTCTGTGTATTAGACATATTCTAAGCAT
Source organism: Ursus maritimus (assembly GCF_017311325.1). Lineage (NCBI taxonomy): Eukaryota > Metazoa > Chordata > Mammalia > Carnivora > Ursidae > Ursus > Ursus maritimus. The sequence continues at coordinate 29,333,896 of NW_024424564.1, read as the reverse complement.
AGGGAATTCAGCAGTATCCCAAATGAGCATGCTCTCTGCTTTCGTGGTACTTACATTTTATCAAGGGGCAGACAAAAAATATGTAAGGAGATAAATAACCAAGATAATATTAACTAAGTTAGTTATCCCCTCAACATTGTGGTTCTTCTTTGAGAAACGGTGAAAATAACATTGTTCTTATCTGCCTTTAGAGCTACTTAAGGGATGATATGGATATATTTGGTAATGCCCGTGTGCCCTACAAGATTATCATTGTTGACAATGACAATTGTCAAGGAAGGAGTCCTTGATTAGATGTCAAGGGACCTCAATTCTAGCCACAACTTTGTCCAGTGTAGTGCTGTATGTCTCTAAGATCATGATGTTGCTGTTCATATCTAGAGGCCCCAACTGATCTGTCAAAGTATGCAGAATATCTTTGAAAAGACACTGTAAATGTCTTCTGGGAAGTTTCATTTTAATAACTATGAGGACAACAGGAATACTGTGTCTTTTATTAAATTTGTCTGTCCCCTGGTGCTGATAGTATCTTCTGAATATAAATTGTACAATATAATATAATAAAGCACAGTTTAGAATTGTTTTCATAATAGTGCATACCATAGTACTCAGCCATAAAATAAGAACTGAAAGTACATCTTGTTCTGTAAACTCATAATTTTCAGCTGTCTAAAAACAGCATAAAAAAGGAAATTAATAAGGGAAAACATTTCACAGCATGCCCACACAGTTTAAAAAAAAAAAAGATTATGTTCTTTATATATATAAAAAAAAAAAAAACAGGAATCTTACTCTTCTTGTATTTGATAATCTCAAAAAATATTTGTATTTTTTAAATCTTTGTTTTTGCTAATAATTATCACTGGCACATTTATTTACTCATTTTTTATTCTTTAATTCTCTTAAGAAGCATTTGTTTAGGAGTCCTTACATACTCAACTTTCATATCAGCTTATGTATATTAAGAGAAAGGTGGCTTCTAGAAGCTTGGAAGACATGAGATTTTACATTAAGGATAAGTGAATGTCTAGTTGAAGTTTAATATCCTTGATTTGAGTTTTGCCAACATGTAGGATTAATTTAAAAGTAACTGGCTTTAGCAGCATTGGTCATTAGCTTTGAGCGATCATTAGTTAACATGGTCACATGATAGATAAAAGGTCCAAATTAGATGCAGAATGCTTGTTGTGACAATGCAGTTCTGTCAATCAACTTTCTTGTCATTGGGACAGAAATTATGGGTTTGATTTTTCTGGTTCTAGATAATATAATAATGCCATTAATAACATTGTCATAACATATGCCATGGGCTTTGTTCTTTCATTGTGTAGCCATCATTTTACCATATTCTTGGAACAAAATGGGAAAAATGGCAAAGTCGTTGTCTTCAAAATGCTAATGTGGAAGACTCACAGTTACAATGGAGTGTGATAAATGCCAAGAAGGGGTAGTATGGAAGAACATACTCATGTAACCAGTCTAGCCTTAGAAAGGTTTAGTGGACAAGTTTATACACTGTATGTTTTGACACAATGATTTCACATTCCATTTGGAATAAAATCCAAAGTCCTAACAGTGACCTACATGACTTTCATCATTTGCAGCACCCCTCACACCATCTCTCTGACCTCCTATTCATTGACCTCAATTTTCTCCAGCCCCATTAACCCCCTGACTGCTCCTTGAAGTCCCAGGCACATGCCTTTTGGGCCTTTGCAGGCTCTCTTTCCTCTGCCAAGAAGGATTTTCCCCAGATATTTGAACACCTAGAATCCTCGTGTTTTGTTCATGTGTTTACCAAAATTCACCTTCTTTGTGGACCATTATCTGGTATTCTTCCTAAAATTACACTACACTTATGTTTCATATTCCTCTTTCCTGCTCTATGTTTTCTCCTTGGCAGTTCTTACCATCTAACAGGCTTTGTATTTTACTCATTTATTTTGTGTCTTATCTCTTTCCCCCATTCATAGAAACTAAGTTCCAGAATATTTCTGTCTGTTTTCTTTACCACAATAACCTTAAGATTTATAACACTGCTTGGCATATTATAAGTTCTGAATAAATATTTAATGAGTTGATGAATTTATGAATTCTGTTACACATGCATATTAATAACATGTGTGATATGTATATATGTGTGTGTATAAATGAATGATCTGCTGTTAAATGAGAACAAATCACACAAATGTGCCCTAAACTTACATTATTTATATAAATACCTCAAAGATCTATTTTATTTTATTTTTATAGGCACTGTCTGAAGATAATTTGAATCAGAAAAATAAGGTACATTTTTGGGCTAATGTAGTCATTCCTTAAATCAAGGACTAGGGAAATGTTAGAGAGAGATTAGGACAATCTGAAGGCAAATTTAGGTGGGTATATTTACAGGTATCATAGATATATCACAGGCTTAATTGGTTTTAAAAATTCTTCCCAAGACTGCCCTATTTAATTGGTGGGCCAAACAAAACATTTTAAAATTTTATTGCTGCCACAATGTGAAGCAGAATTTCAACATAGATTATTCAGATGTGGCTTAAGTGCAATTTGCTCAGTAGACAAGAAATGTAGCTGTTCTGGCAAAAGCATGGCACATTCTTTGTGTAGTGATTAAGGTCCTTATTTTTAAGTTGAAGTTAATCAAACAAATAGAGTTGTGTTTTCACCCAGAAGTCAGTACCATCATAACCAATACCGTCCTCAAAAAAAGAAGAGAGGATATATTAAGTTGATTTAAAAAAATATTCAAGATAATTGAATAACAGGAAACTCACCAGAGTAAGTGGAAAAACACTGAAGAACTCTTTAACATATATAGGTAGGACTTATTATTCACTATTTAATTCTACAGTAATATGCTAATCAAGAAAGGATGCTGTACTTTGTCAAATGCGTTTGCTGCATCAATTGAGAGGATCATATGGTTCTTGTCTTTTCTTTTATTAATGTGCTCTATCACAATGATTAATTTGTGAATGTTGAACCACCCTTGCATCCCAGGAATAAATCCCACCTGGTCATGTGGATAATCCTTTTAATGTACTGTTGGATCCTATTGGCTAGTATCTTGGTGAGTATGTTGCCATCCATGTTCATCAGGGATATTGGTCTGTAATTCTCCTTTTTGTTGGGGTCTTTGGTTTTGGGATCAAGGTAATGCTGGCCTCATAGGATGACGAAGTTTTCCTTCCATTTCTGTTTTTTGAAACAGCTTCGGTAAAGTAGGTATTATTTCTTCTTTAAATGTTTGGTAGAATTCCCCCAGGAAGCCATCTGGCCCTGGACTCTTGTTTTTTGGGAGGTTTTCTACTGAATGTTTACCTTGCTTTGTTCTTCAATATATCACAAGCTTATTGAGGATAAAAAATATAAAACAGGGAATTGGTTACTTTCTCATTGCCACTAGTGTCCACGCCTAGTCCCCCAGCATATTAGAGTATCAAATAAGGAGCAAAGAACAAGCCAGAGCTGGAATAAAATTCCAGCATGATCTTCCAACATTATGTAGTGGCCTGAAGATTTTCTCAGGGATCTCCATTTAGTTGATATGAAGGCCACCTGGTGACCCTGAGACAGCTGGATTTAGGGTTCATTTCTGGACTAATATATTTATTCAGTAAATGTTTTCTGAATTTCTAGTTTGTTCCTGTTATTATTTTAGGTTCTGGGGATACTGAGGTAAACAGAACAGACATGAAATGTATATTATAGAGAGATGGGTAGTCAAAACAAGTAAGTATGTAGCATTGCATAATATCAGGTGAATATTATTATAGGGTTAAGTAGAAAACAATAAAGCAAGAACAGACCAAAAGGGAGGGTGCTCTTTTTCATTTTTTATGGTATAGAAAGAATTGGTTTCTCTGAAGAGAAGACTGGGAGAATGACATGGTGGAATTGTCCTTGGGAGTATTTAGGAAAGATCCTCTGGGTCTCTGCAGAGAACACCAAGATTCTGGGAGTGGTGGAAGAGGGAAGGTTTGGTTTGAAGAACAGCAGGAAGCTGATGTGATGGTGCTGAGAGAGAGTTATATCATGGACAGTTTCATAGGCCATAGTCAGGCCTTTGGACTGAGTTCTAAATGACACAGGAAGCCATGGGGTGAGAGACTATGGTTAGCAAAAGAGTGTCTTTCTATGATTCATGATTTAACAGATATTTGTGGCTATTTTGTGGTGAAAACACTCTAAAGAATGCATTGAGAAGCCAGGTAGGAGGTGATTCCAGTGGTGTGGGGGAGACACATGGTGGCCCACACTGTATGCGGCCAAGAACTGGGAGTATTTCTAATACAACATGAAGACAGAGCCTATGTGATTTGATGACAGAATGTGGACTATGAAATGGGATGTGAGAAAAAGAGGACATCAAGAATGCTACCTGTTTGTGGTATTTGCTGAGGGAGATGGCACATGGGGAGGGTGAAAGTTTGGGAGAATGCTGAAATCCAGATTTCGTTCCGGACATGTTAATTTTGATGTTACCTATCCAATGAATAATGTTGAACAGGCAGTTGTATAGGTGAGAGTGAAGTTCAGAGGAGGAGTGGCGTGTAGGTTTAAAAAATTGAAGATACAAGCATATGGCAGGAGAGGATTGCTAGATGTACCTCCCAGGCACAGACCCATCAGGAAAGTATAGTGTAAGCAAAGGCAGATCTATCTTCGTGGATTTTAGGTTGGATACACCTTAATCCTCTTGGAGGTTTATTGCATAGAGTCCTTATTACCACACACACTCATACACAAAGCACCAGGCTGTTTCCGGGTCTTACTTCCAGTATCTCACCAGGCCTGAGGTCCCTGGCTCAGGAGCATTGATTTTTTTTCTGACAACACAACAGGGTTAGAGCAAGAGGTACTTTACACAGCACCATGCACATGGAGAAGGGACGGCATGCAGTTCTCATTGGCTGAATCAATGAAGTAATTATGAGGTCTTTTCCCTCTCAGAACTGAGAGTCAGCATTTCCAGTGTACACTGAGTATTTGAAGACATTAAGTCAAATAAGAAGGCCTACAACTTACAATATAAATGGTTTCTGGAGAGTGGATGCAAGCCCAACTTTGATGAATGAGCGTGTCCCCTGTTTTGGTGCTTATAGCTTGTGTCAAAATCTTATAGCTTGTGTCAAAATGCCAAACCATTTCCTTTCTTAAGGGAAAAAAAGCCATTTTTTTTTGTCTTGAAAATAGTTTCCTTTGTTGCCTCATTGGCAACATTGCCCTTTTCTTCAATCTGTAAAATGTTTTAACTGATTCATATCCACATGGATTCCCTAAGTCTTATCCTACATTTATGCCCTTTTCTTCAATCTGTAGAATGTTTTAACTGATTCATATCCACATGGATTCCCTAAGTCTTATCCTACATTTATGCAATTACAATTCTCCAGTGTATGAATCATCCTTCCTTCCTTCCTTTCTTATCACCCCTGATTATTTTGACCCAGTGCCTACTGACTTAGTGTGATGTCAATGTCAATTGGATTTACTGTCATTGTCAGATTGTAACTGTGAGTTTTGGTCATTATTGTACGGTATCTCATTTATGATAAGAAATTTTGGAAAAATAAGAAGTTGCAAGTAGAGATATGATAAACTGAGGTGCTAGAAATTAACTTAACATTATCTATAAATGTTTTATTGTTATTCATTCTACATTATAAGCTTATGTTTAACATATAATTTATTCATTCAACAACTAGTGAGCAGGCTTTAAGTAGGCTGTGGATATACAATGGTGAAGAAATAGACACTAGGTCTACTAGTGAGCTTCCAGGCAGACAATAAACAAATAAGCAAACCACATATATATGTGGTTATATTTATACATACATATAAAATCACAGTTTGTGAAGGAAACAAACAGGGTGCAAAGAAAATGGGACTTGCTTAGGTCAAGTGACCAAGAATACCGTTTCAGAGGAAGTAATAATTAAACTGAAATTTGAAAGATAAAAAAAGGTCAACTGTGTAAATATTAGGAGATATGGAAGAGTGATCTAATATTGGAAAAAGGAACAGTGTGTAAACATCCTGGGACAGGCGCATTAGGGAAAGATTAAGACATTTGTAGTGGACAGGGGAGAGACAAGTTAGGAAAAAAAATGGAACCAGGTAAGGTTGGAAAGGAAGCAAGATCTTTAAAACTTGGTAAGCTTATTAGCATTTCATTTTAGAAGTAGAGTAAATAGCAAACACTGACCTTGCATGTATCAGTGCTTGTCTTTTCAGATCAGATTATTTTCACACTTTAAAGTTCAATACCAATTGATATGTTATGTAATTGCATATTCCTTATGAGCTTTATGATGAACTCTAACTTGGAGATTATTAATGTACTTTGGACTTCTGTAGAACTCTCATGTTATTAAAAAGATAAAATCTTAAATTGTAATAAGTATCTAATGTAAGAGAGTCAGAGTCTGGGTTCACGTAGTAGTAAGTAGTTAGCTGTGTGATCTCTGAGCCTCAGTTTCCTCAGCAATAAAATGGGGATAATATTTGCTAAGTTAGATTGTGAGAATTAATTGAGATGATATGTGTTGAGTGCTTGTCATAGAATAAGGTCTCAATAAATAGAAGATTATTAATTATTATTATCACTACAATTAAACTTACTGCTATCAGATAAAATCACTTTCTTCCTTACTTTTGAATACTTTTTTTAACTGTAAGCTTACTTATATAAACTTAAAAATTATAAATTGTGACAAAGTTTATTTTATATGCTATCTGAGGGGACCAGCAGAATAGTCGAGCACCCTATCCAGAGGGATGGCCAGAGCGTATAGTTTTGAAGGTTGTAGTGGGTTTCCTCCTGGATTGGAAAAGGCAATTCAAAGATTTATAGGTAGGATCCAGCTTACCATACACCTCTGTGTATATTTATTTTTTTTCTTCTTTGCATCTTTCCACTGTATGTTAGAGGAGCTAAAGCAGCAGAGGGGAAGCAGAGAAATTACAAGAGAATATGAAGCATTTCTTCCAAT
>NW_024424564.1:29250161-29326885 GCF_017311325.1 Ursus maritimus | reverse complement strand
AATGTTTTAACTGATTCATATCCACATGGATTCCCTAAGTCTTATCCTACATTTATGCAATTACAATTCTCCAGTGTATGAATCATCCTTCCTTCCTTCCTTTCTTATCACCCCTGATTATTTTGACCCAGTGCCTACTGACTTAGTGTGATGTCAATGTCAATTGGATTTACTGTCATTGTCAGATTGTAACTGTGAGTTTTGGTCATTATTGTACGGTATCTCATTTATGATAAGAAATTTTGGAAAAATAAGAAGTTGCAAGTAGAGATATGATAAACTGAGGTGCTAGAAATTAACTTAACATTATCTATAAATGTTTTATTGTTATTCATTCTACATTATAAGCTTATGTTTAACATATAATTTATTCATTCAACAACTAGTGAGCAGGCTTTAAGTAGGCTGTGGATATACAATGGTGAAGAAATAGACACTAGGTCTACTAGTGAGCTTCCAGGCAGACAATAAACAAATAAGCAAACCACATATATATGTGGTTATATTTATACATACATATAAAATCACAGTTTGTGAAGGAAACAAACAGGGTGCAAAGAAAATGGGACTTGCTTAGGTCAAGTGACCAAGAATACCGTTTCAGAGGAAGTAATAATTAAACTGAAATTTGAAAGATAAAAAAAGGTCAACTGTGTAAATATTAGGAGATATGGAAGAGTGATCTAATATTGGAAAAAGGAACAGTGTGTAAACATCCTGGGACAGGCGCATTAGGGAAAGATTAAGACATTTGTAGTGGACAGGGGAGAGACAAGTTAGGAAAAAAAATGGAACCAGGTAAGGTTGGAAAGGAAGCAAGATCTTTAAAACTTGGTAAGCTTATTAGCATTTCATTTTAGAAGTAGAGTAAATAGCAAACACTGACCTTGCATGTATCAGTGCTTGTCTTTTCAGATCAGATTATTTTCACACTTTAAAGTTCAATACCAATTGATATGTTATGTAATTGCATATTCCTTATGAGCTTTATGATGAACTCTAACTTGGAGATTATTAATGTACTTTGGACTTCTGTAGAACTCTCATGTTATTAAAAAGATAAAATCTTAAATTGTAATAAGTATCTAATGTAAGAGAGTCAGAGTCTGGGTTCACGTAGTAGTAAGTAGTTAGCTGTGTGATCTCTGAGCCTCAGTTTCCTCAGCAATAAAATGGGGATAATATTTGCTAAGTTAGATTGTGAGAATTAATTGAGATGATATGTGTTGAGTGCTTGTCATAGAATAAGGTCTCAATAAATAGAAGATTATTAATTATTATTATCACTACAATTAAACTTACTGCTATCAGATAAAATCACTTTCTTCCTTACTTTTGAATACTTTTTTTAACTGTAAGCTTACTTATATAAACTTAAAAATTATAAATTGTGACAAAGTTTATTTTATATGCTATCTGAGGGGACCAGCAGAATAGTCGAGCACCCTATCCAGAGGGATGGCCAGAGCGTATAGTTTTGAAGGTTGTAGTGGGTTTCCTCCTGGATTGGAAAAGGCAATTCAAAGATTTATAGGTAGGATCCAGCTTACCATACACCTCTGTGTATATTTATTTTTTTTCTTCTTTGCATCTTTCCACTGTATGTTAGAGGAGCTAAAGCAGCAGAGGGGAAGCAGAGAAATTACAAGAGAATATGAAGCATTTCTTCCAATATGTTTCAGAAGTAGATTGTGAAACTGTCAGTCTAGAGAAAGAACAAAGACACAAAGAGGTTGTCTCCAAAGCTTTGTAGTAAAGTTTTGGAATTAGAGCTGAAGCGATGAAGATATGGGGGCCTCTTTTAAGACTAAAGACAGAAATTGGGGCTGAGAACGGAGGAATGACTGTATAATGTTCTTTTGTAGAAGTTGTGTTTTGGCTAGTGGTATTTTAAAGTGGAGGGCAACTCTTAAATTAAAAATAAATATTCCTGAAAGGGATTAAGAGGTACAAACTTCATTATAAAATGAATAAGTCACCAAGATAAAAAATGCAACATAGGGAATATAGTCAATAATATTGCCGTTACATTGTACAGTAACAGATGGTGACTACACTTATCATGGTGAGCAGTGAGTAATGTATGGAATTGTTGAATCATTATATTGTACACCTGAAACTTATATAACACTGTAACTGAACTATAGTTCAATAAATTTTTAAAAATAGATATTCAATTGTAAAGGGTTAATCCTAACATCATAGTTTTGGAAAATCAAGTTAACAGGTTGAGTATGTTGAAATTTCTTAGGAATTTTCTACATAGGACTTGGTCACTCTAACTGGACAGAGCAGATAGGTCACCCCATATGACTAGTGCAGAAAATATATAAGGGAAGTTATCCTAAGGAAGTTGCAAACAGAGGGAGTTCAATTTGAGAGACACATCTCAATGACAAAGGTCTCCAAAAAATGTAAGCAGAATGGAAACTGTAGCATTTGCTATTTAAAAATAATTCTAAATTCTATTTCAGTACTGTAAACTGTAGTGAAATTTGTTGCGTACTCACTACTTGTTAAGCCAAATGTATACACAGATGAAAAATATTGTGCCTGTCCAGGAGAGACTATATAAACTCATAATTGAAATACAATAAGCATGTAGTATACCTTTTGTATCCTCAGACTACATTCTAGAAAATGTCAATGATTTAGCATTCTAAAACTTGGCATATGCCTATATCTAATTCTTTGTTACATTACAGTACATATGTACACATGTACAGTAAATATACTCATGTGTGTATGTATCATGGTGTCACGATGCTTAGGGATAATTAAGACCTTCTGGAAATAGGATCTCTGACTTTATAACCTTGTTCTAATGCTTATTAGCCATTTGATTTTGGTCAAGCTACTTAACTTCCCTGTGCTTTCATCGCCTCTCATATGAAACAGGGATATTAAAATCCATCCCATAGCCTTGTGAAGATGGCACAAGATAATTCTGGTTAAGCGTTGGATCAGTGCCTGACACAGGGAGTATTCAATAAATATTAGCTATTACTATTATTGTTGTTTTTATCATTGTTTTATTTTTATTCTTAGTAGTAGTAGCAACAGTTTTATAAAGTCAAAGTACTTGAAAGAATAGTTTCTCAGTGGCTATTATTCTCCTATCTGTTTTAGAGGACACATATTGAGATCTTTCCCAAACTTTCATTGTATCAAGAATAGAAACATTGTTGTGGCCCTTAACAAGTGCCCAGCAGTGATCTAACTGCTATACAAGTATTAATTCATTTGTCAGAATAATAATGAGATAGCAACTATTATTATTATACCGTGTCACATTGTACTTACAGGGAAGCTTCTATACTAACTGTTGAATGAGAGGAAAGGCAATGTCCAGAAAACCATTACTGACAGGAGAATCCCATAAATTCCCTCCCTCCCTCTTTCCCTCCCTTCTTCCCTTTTTTACATTGAAAAATGAGTTCAGATTATATTGCAACTTTCCTACTTTCTTTCTAATAATATAGACATTTTTACATGTTATTACCTATAGATACATCTCATTATTTTTAAAGTTTATAGAGCTTTATTTTCTGCAAGATGAAGAGAGTTCTGGACATGAATGGCAGTGATGCTTGTACAACAATAGAATGTACTTGTTACCACTGAATTTTACACTTAAAAATGGCTCAGTAGTGAATTCTGTTATGTGTATTTTACCACAATAAAAAATTGGGAGAAAAGTAAAAGTTACAGAATTTCAAGGCCCATACTAGATTTTGCTTAAACTGTCTCTTATTGAAGGATGTTTACAGCAATTCTGTAATGAATATCACAATAATTTTCTTTGAATGCCCATTTTCTGTAGTGTATGATACTAAAATAATAGGTATAATTTATTGAGAGCTTACTATGTGCTATGCACTATGCTAACCACTTTATATAGATAATCTCATTTGAATCTCACATCAATCCTGTAGAGTTGATACTCTTTGCGTTCTCCCCAGATTATGTAGGTTGTTCCTTGCCCTGGGGTACCTGTTTGAGGTGGCAAGTCGGGCCTGACACCCAGCTTGAATTTTTCACCAAGGCCCAAGGCTGTTTTTAGCAGAAAAATAAAAAGGGATTTATTCTAAAATGCCCAAAGACACCTTCTGTTTGTCAAACCTTGTATCCCTATCCTCCCTTTATCCAGAGGGAGCAACCTTTTCTAATCCTGACGCATTTTATGGCCAGCTACGGTCCTGTAGTTTTCCCTAACTTGTTGCAGAGCCAGGGTTGAATTCAGGAAGTCTCCATGAGAACTCTATACTGAGTTATTACACAAATGCCTCCTGGAAGAATAAATTCCCAAGTCAAAGGGTAGATATATTGAAGATGCTGAGTTTCTTCCAAAAACACTTTAATCTATTTCCTTTCCACCAATAGTTTCTAAGAATTTCTGTTTCTTCATACCCTAGGAAATCTTGGATTTCACAATTCCTTCTTGTACCTGTTAGGTTTGTATTGTAGTGTAAAATGTTGCCAGACACAGCTACATTTTTTCCCACTGTTGTTATTTTACTCAATCCAAGATAACGGATACTTTTCTGTTATTTGACTTTTTGTCCTAAAAGCACAAGTAGATGTTTAAAAATCTTGGAAAATTGTTGTTGTGTTGACATTGATTTTGCTCTGCCTGAGCAACTTGATTTGATATATGAAAATATCATAGGTCTTCTGACATACTTGATAAAGAGATTTGGTTGTACAAAGACTTAGACTTGTTTTGGATGATAGTTTGAAGTTTGTGAGAGCAGATATAGATACTAAAATGTCTTACTGTATTTTAAAACGCTGTTTGATCCATCATTAGGCCATTTCCCTTGGTATAAGCAAAATCAATTTTATTAGAGTATTTGCCAACCATAAGCTATAGCTATACACAGTTTATGTGCTTTATATTAAGCTACTTCAAAGCCTGTGTTAATAGAATCATCAAGGCCCTCCAGTCCAGGCATACTTGTAAATTGCTAGTGTGTCCTTTTGTCTTTCGAGATCTTCTGATGTGGAAAATGGATAAAAGTTTGGAACCATTTTTAAAGAGTCATTTAAAATTTCGTTCACACAGATGTAGATTTTATTTGTATTTCTTTTACTCAAATGCTTCCTTTATTACATTAGTCCAAACTTTTTCTCATTTTAATCTGTTCCATGTTTTCCGTTTTAATTCTTTTTACCATCTTTTGATGCCCAGCAAACATGTAGCCTCAAATTAAAAAAAAAAAAATGGATTTCACTCTCAGTCCAATGAAACAACTGAGAAGAGGTAGAAAAAGTAGAGGCCAGCTGTTCTTACTCTCTCCTAGAGATCTATTATGAGTCCCCCAGAGGAAGAAGAATTGCAGATTTCATCCTAACACAATCACAATTTAAATAGTAGCTGACACTTATTAAGGGGTAATATTTGCCAGGTACAATGCCAGATATTTCCCATGTATTAACCTCCTTTATCTTATGCACCCTACTTTTCAGATGAGAAAATTGAAGCATAGACAGGCTAAAAAATGTATCTAAAACCAAACGGACTTGAAACAAATTAGCTTGATTCACCTTTCTTAATCATTGTGTTATACTGCAGAGAAGGAAGTTTGTTTTACGTAATACAGGGTTTACTTTTGACTATGTTTTCAGGAGACCAGTATAATTAAATGACATGAATATTTGTTATGCCTCCTCCCCACCAATCCTATACTGCTCTTAAGACTCAGTTCTCTATATTGAGAGAGAGAGAAACAGAAGAAAGAGTGAGGGAAGTCATCAATAGATTCTGCAACTGGGTCAGATTATGGTTTGGTAGCAAAAATTACCTTGCAGAAACAGGCTGTAATCAACACAGTTTAAATAAGAAGGGATTATTTTTAGTTTGATACAATGTTTGGGAAGAGAAAAGAGAAAGAATACTGAAGAGTTCAACCAGAGAATATCACATTCTAGCACAAGAGTGAAACTTAATAAGCACCTAAGACACACCGAAGGAAGGCTAATTCCTTTCAGTGAAGCTTTCCAGTCACTTCTGTGGTTCTTCTCCATCACTGTATGGGTCTTTCTAGTTATGCCCTAATAGTAGCACCAATAGTATTAGTAATAGTCCTAGCAGCAGTGCTTGCCAAGCAGCCAGTAAAGCACTAGCAATAGTATAAGCATGGAATTCAGAATCAGAAGATCCAACTCCAGAAACTGTATCTTCCACTCACAAGTTTTGTGACCTTAGAGAAGGGAATCTCTTCCTGCCTTAATTTCTTTATCAAATAAGCATAATGATATCTATCTCACAGGATAGTTAAGAATAAGTGAAATGATTATTATAATCACCTATCATGTACTGACACATAGTAGGTCCCTAATATCTATAATAAATGTTAGTTTCTTTTTCTTCTTTTTATTCCTGCCCTTCTCCCCCTTCTCCTCTTCCCCATCTTCTTTTTCTTCACAGTGGCTTTCAGTTTCTTCAGTTGAAGTGGAAAGAGCAGGATGCTTGACAGTTCCCAAAAACATTGTTCACTCTCCCATATTGGCATGCTGCTACCCAAATCTTCTGTACCACTTACTCCCAGCATCTAAAATAATTACTGAGTGCTTTTTATAGGCTTGGTATGATCTTTCTACTGGTCTCTGGTCAGTCTAGGCTTATTTAAGAATCTCCTTGTAATACATCTATTCATGTTGTCATTTCTTTAAAATATATATCACCATGGAAACCAAAATTTTAAAATTCAGTAGTAAAGTCAAAATGTAATAAATTCCTCTAGGTTAAGACTTTTATTCTTATGAACCTTCTTTAGAGGGTCCCCTTAAGACATTTATCTTTCTCTCAAGCCTTAAGGGCAGTTGCCTCTTTTAATTTGGATATTGAGTCAAGGTATTAGGACTAGATATGTCCAATAATCATAGATGGTGTTAACAAGTGAAAGTTTTATGTCAACTCTATGGCATTTGTGTGTTTTACAAAAGATCTAGCAAATAAAACAGTAGGACAAATGATGTGTGTCAACTCAATTCTTATTGGAATGAGACCACTTCTGGCCAAACACAACAACCTGGTTAAGGTTTCATCCTGCCCCAGGCACAGAGATAGAGACTGGGTCAGTTAGACCCCAGTGATGGCAAGTAACAGAAATTGCTTGTAGCTAACTCAGGCAGAGAAAGCAGGATATCAATTAGCTGGATGATAAGAAGAGCAATGGGAAGAGTGATGAAAAACTAGAAAATCAAGGTTCCATAAAGATGAGACTCAGAAGATCTAGGAGTCTAGACAACTAGAATCAGTCAGAATGAACTTCTTCTTCTGGTACTTTTTCCTGCCCTGACATCATGCTTCTTGAGACTTAAGGTCTTTGGAAAGGAGAATCTGATTTAACTTGCTTGAGTTAGGGGGTAGAGAATGGGTACATTGAATAAGAGTCCTGCTGTACATTATGGAGGCAAGAAATTTTTTAAAATACCGAAAGAAGAAAAGAAGAATGTGTAGATACTAACCAAGCACAAATCAGTGTATGTGTGTGTGGAGGAACCCACTATAGAAGACAATGAGTTCTTCCTGGCAATGACTCAATTATTTGGAAATATTTTTAGGAAATTTATACAGATTTTATAACATTTTTTCAAAGATAAAATACCATTTAGGCTTAGATTTAACATAGAACAATATATATAATAAAACTTACTAAATATGCAGTGTTTTTAAGCCAATGTTTAGTTATGGTAAGAATACAAATTTATTTCATAATTCTGGCCCTGCTGCCAACCAGCTTTATGAATTTAGGTCAATAACATTATTTTTTGGGTATCTGATTTCTTACCTACTTAAAATAAGGAAATTGGGTAAAGAGCTCTTTAAGGCGTAAACTATAAAACAGGAATGATCCCTGGACACTCCACTTGCTTTTTCAACCCTAACACAAACTGATAAGTGTGTTAGTTTGTAACCATGCTTTCAAGCTTCAGCCATGGTAAGCTGGATTAGCGTCTCTTGATTAACTCATCTTGTTCCAATAAAAAAAAAGAAGTACCATAATTATTCTCGGCTTGCATCCAAAAATATGCCTCACTATCCAGTTCCAATTAATAATGTGTGACTTGTTAAAAACACATTTTGTTCATTTGAAGGTTTTAATAGCACCCAGTTTCAACTTAGTTCTCTTGGGAAAATATTTAGCATGCATTTAACTAGCTTGACACATACAACTAATTAATTTGTCTAAAGCAAACTATTATATGAATCATAAACAAGGAACTGAAAATTGAAATAGTGCCAGAATTAAAGCTTGAGGTACCTTATGCTTAATTAGCCTCAGGTTGTTTTTTTGGTCCCTATTTCTAGTAAATAAGGTATGTAGATTAATGTTATGTCATTTTCAGATAGAAAACTGAAAAGTCACAAATGAAAGTGGGTATTCTTTATGTTTTTTCGGAAATTGAAAGATCTTTAAGAAATCTTATTTTTAAGGACTATGTCTAAATGGCATAGATCAAGTGATGGTGGACAGGGTGACAAATTTAACGTGAGCTGCTATGCCTTTTGCCCTAGCACAAATCCAGAGAGGCATAGAAGCAGGAGGGAGGCTGATAGATTTAAGTAGAATATTTGCATTATAGACTTATTAAATATTAAATACTTCCATTTCTTAGCAAGAGTATACATTTACTCTGAAAAAAACCTTGAGAAATAGAAGTTGATTATATTAGTGTAAAGAAGTAGTTCCCTAAAGTGGAAGAAAACCAGGTGCAATGAGAGGGAGACCCGTTTTTTTGTTGTGATATTTCCCTGCTCCTTGCTTCTCACCAGTATTGCCTTGGGAAGATCATTGCCCAGTCTGCGATTAATGCAAGACAGAAGAATAGCAGTGACAGTTGAGTATGGTGGTGTGATGGTATAATAATATCTAGCTGGGGTGAGGTGCAGATAACAGGAAGTGTAGGAAGACTGGCTGGCTGTTGCCATTTATTACTTCTTCTCACCTCTTTCTCTAAACTTGAAGGTGGGAAAATTATATCCCTCATCTTGTATTATATTAGATAATATTGGTGGAATTGGAAGGTGTTTTCTCGTAAGATAGATTTATCTGGTATAGAGGAGTTTGTAAAAAAGAGGCTCCCTACCTTGAGGCACTTCCATTCCCAAGTCCTAAATTTATGGGAGGCTACTAAATAGGGCCTGGGCTGCTTTAGCTACCTCTCCATACATTTGGAGAAAAAAATGGCCTCAGGGAAGCCTAACAACTTACCTGAGGAAGGCAGTCACTCCAGAAGAAAGACAGCATGTTCAATAGTTTGTATGAGAAGAAGTAGAATCCCTCAGGCAAATGGAGAAAGGATTTAAAGAAGAAAAGAAGAGAAATTATCTTCAAAGAGATAAAGATATTGGTATAGCAGGAGAAAGCAATTTATAAAGAACTAATTCAAAATATTGGGTGTGAATATATAATAATTCAAACAACTCAATGAATGAGTTTAATAACACAAAGAAAATAATCACAGAATGAATTGGTGAATTGCAAGGTCAGATTAAGAAACCCTTTTAATAAATCCTAGGAAGAGATCAGTAAGGGGGAAGAGAGATGGAAAATAAAAATGCTAAGTAAAGACATATGTAGTCTAAAAGTCTCACCAGATATATAATGAATTTTCTGTAAGAAAAAAATAAAGAATGAAATAATGGGAGGAAATAGTTGAAGAAATAATTTACCCTAATTTTTCAGATTAAAAGAAAGAAAAAAATTATTTTGAAGTAGCGCATAGAATTCCAAACAAAAAAGAACAAACAGAACAAAGTTAAACAAAAACTCTTGAAAAAAACTAAACTGAATTTTAAGAATACCAATAAAAGATGGGATAAAGGCTCTAAGAGCTTATAAAAATAGCTTTGGATTAGTATCAGACTTCTTAAAAACTTAAAAAACAGATTATAATGAGATAATATTTTCAAAGAACAGAAACTTTAGAATTTTTATTTGTCTAACTCTTCACACAAATGTGAGAGTAAAATATAATTTTCCTCAGGCATTTAAGACCTCAGAACTTTTACCACAGAAAGATTAATTTTAAAAGGAATCTCAGAGGAAGTATTTCATTAAAAAGAATAGCAAGAATTCCAGGAGGATGTTAAAAGATATATGAGAATTAAGGATGAGTAAATAATTTAGTAGAATTTGATGTTTTCTTTAAAAATTGTAGCCTGAAAGTATGTATAAATGACAACCCAGAAAACTGTATGCGGCAAACATGAGGTAGGAGTAGGCACATCCCTATGTACTTATTTTTTCCATGAAGAAGCTATAAATAATAATAATACATTTAGAAAATTAGTGTAAAATAGTAAACATAAATATGAGTCTTTAAGCCAAAATTTAAAAAAGCATAAACACATAATGTGTAACTTTTAAATGAACAAAAAGAAAAAAATAGAGAATGTGGTAAATATGTCATATGAAATAAAATGGTTGAAGATAGTCATAGTACAGCTATAATTGCAATAAATGTAAATAAGTAAAATTTATTGATCAGAAGAGTTTCTCATATTAGATGAAAATTATCTGTTAATATCATAATTTCAGTTCCCCAAGAAACAAGCTTTCAGGCAGAGATTTGTTTGCAGGAGGTTTATTGGGGTGTGCTTTCAAGAACAATAGTTGCAGAGAATGAATTGTATGAATGAGTTGTAGAGAATGAAGGAGAATTGAGCTGAGAAAGAAGTTGAACTGTGATACAGTTTCAACAATACCCTCAGCTGAATTTACAAGGGAGCTCTAAAGCTGGGATGGCCTTTCAGATATGTCTAAAATTGAGGCAGTGGTGCTGGGACTTAATACAAACACACTGACCAGAAAGATATTGGGTGTGGGCTAATACCAGGGTGACATAACCTTGAATGAAGCAGCTCCCTGTGGCCAAGGGTAATTCCTAGACAGGGACTTAACAGTTAGTCACAGACAGGCAACACTGCCAGTGACTGAAACAGTGAGTTTCTCAGTCCTGAAGTGGGGGAGGGAGAGGTGCCGCACAGTTTACTGTATAGTCCACACTTTTAGTCACTCAGCTCAACTTGCTTCATGAAATACCTTTACCCACCACTAACAACTTCTCCACAATTCTAGAAGGTCTGTTTTTCTGGGAAAACTCTAAGAGAAAGGTTAGTAGGATAACTATATCTATAGCCCTTGTTGCTATGGTTGTTGTTGGGACCACAAATGATGCTCATCATTTTCCTGCACTACTATCCATTCTAGCCACCCCTCAAGTTCATCTAGTATCTCTGTTGGTGTTACCAACACTAACATCTGTATGAGGCCTGAGTTCCTAGTTCAGGATATGGCTGCTACACTTTTTCATTTACTGTCAAGATTGATGAGGGCAGTATCAAGAAATGTCATTCTAGATCACTGGGTGTCAAACGTATTCTCTGTGCCTCCAGGTATAACAGCAGCTCCTCATCATCCTGATGATCAGAGTCAAACACCCCCCATCAGGACAGTGTCTCTTTTCCTGGTCTGTTGTTGTTTTGTCACAAAACACCTGAAGTGACTAGGTGGCAGCCACAGCTTAAACTTTCATGGAAGTATTGTGAGACTCGCCATGGTGAAGGTGTTTCCCTCAGGAAAACACAACTTCTAGATCCACATAATTTGGAATTGCAGGGATGGATATCATGTATTCCCCATGTGGACTACTGAATATGAAAATAATCTATTTCTATCCCTTGGTTCTTAAAGTCATGTATGCTATTTGTTGAAGTTACAGCATCAAGCAGTTGTTAATTTTCGAGCATACACTGTACCCTGAAAGGTGAGATTCTATCCTTTCTTGGTATCACCCCCAAGCTGGTGCCTCATTTTAAAAGTGGTGTAGCATGTGGTGGGACCCGTGGATCTCGTGGTAATGTATCACTGCTACACCTCCGTTGCTATTTAAAAGTAGTATCTTGGACTGAAGTGATATTATGTAGGATTCCTCGTCAATAGAACAAACTTTGTAAGCCTTCAGATAGTGATATGAACTGAGGCCCTGTTCACAGCAGTGTCAAACAAACCAAAAACATGTGTCAATAATTTACATGATTACTACCTTTTTCAGGGTAGAAGAGATCTGATGAAATCAATCTATTTTGCCACCAATAACTGGTTGGCTTCATTGAGATATGGTGCAATATCAGGAGCTCAGTTGTTGGCAAAGCAGACGTTCTGTAGTGGCAGTGCCTGGATCAGATTTGGTGATGAAAAACCTATACTTTTGGTCATGAATAGCTTCCATTCGTATTACTGTGTATACCACTGTGGCAACACCACGGAAGTTGATGCAGGGATTAATTGACCTTGACTGGCCAAGTTGTTTAGTTGATCAGTGCCTCTTCCATGATGGATAATCTGTGGTAGGCACTATTACATCAGACAAAAATTCACATGCTTTGTGACAACTCCTATGTGTTCATCCATGTGCCTTTTCTCAAGGCTTCCCTGTCTTAACTATACTAATACTTTTTTCACTTCATTCCCCTGATGAAGCTCTGAGGCCATTCACCACTGTCCAGAAATATCTATCTATATCTATATCTATATCTATATCTATATCTATATCTATATCTATATCTATATCTATATCTATATCTATATCTGTATCTATATAGATTTTTTAACCTCAGGCCAGTTTTCATTCCACACAAAGTGAATAGTTAGTCACATCGTCCAGAGCTCTGCTCAATGGCAGGATTTCTCCTCACTTCTTTTTCTCAGGGCCATCAGGAGTCAAGCTATAATGTAGCTGTGGTCCATTTTTTGGCTTTAATCAAATATTTAGCCAAACCATCTAAGGGTGAAGTTCAACCTTTTTTCTCTATCCACTAGTAATAAAGGTTTCCTTACCCATGTGAAATTAGTATAAGTAGAGAGAGAGCTGTGAGGGTGGCAGTGGTGTGTGACACCACAAGTGTCTGGGCCATCTGCTCCTACAGCTTACTTGTGCTCTCTGTTACAGTCCGTACTCCATCTCAGATGTATAATCTACTTCCATCTGATAATGGATTGCTGTCAGGTCCACATGGTCTCATAATTTGTTTCTGACAGAGCCCAGCTCATGATGGGCAGTTTGGCTGGTTGTTCCCTTGATGTCCCAAGGCTAGGTTTTCCTGCTCTACTGGAGCACAAGGGCATTTCAGGAGCTGTTTTTCAAATTGCATGTAATTTTCTGCTATAGTTTTCTGAGGTCTTGCTTCAGAACCCTAAGGATCCACTTTGTGATACTCCTACTGATGCTTGCCATAAACTCTACAAGCCATCTTTTACATCACAGATATCTCTAATACCATAGATTCTGCTGGTTTGCATGGCCCAAGAGGCAGAGGCATTTGCACTATAGCTTGCACTTGCCACAAAGCCCATCCTATTCTAGGCCCAATTTAAATTTGACAGCCTTCCATATCACTTGGTAGATTTTTGTGTTTCTTTCTTTTTATTTATTCACATTGGGTCATTTGATGGGAGATAGGAGATGCAGTAATTATCTTTTACATTGGAAGGGATGCCCAAACATTCCCCAAACTAGCATGTCCCTAAAAACGTGATGTGGTAGGCCCCTGCGTCCTCTAGAGCACATTTATCTTACCAAGACCTTAATGTACTTGCCATTTCTCAGTCATTTGGTCTGATGAAGATGATGTCATTGATGGGATGCACTATTATAGAATTTGGTAAAATGGCCACATGGTCCAAGTTCCTTCATCCTCTCTTATGACAGAGAATAAAAGAGTCACATGAAGTTTCCCATCCCACATGAAAGCAATGTACTTCTGACCTTGCTTTTCTGGTCCTCGTTCCCAGTAAGAATGGAAAAGAAGGCATATACTAAATAGATGGCTGCAGACTATATGCTGAGGCTTTGTTAATCTGTTCCAGTAATTTCACTGCATCTTTAACAACAACCACTAATGTTTGGTGGTATTTGATAAAGTTTGAAGTAGTCTACTATAATCCCCCTCCCAAATCTGTTTTTTTGTAGAGACCGGACTATGTTTGGAGATATGATCAGAACCATCACCTCTGCATCATTTAGTTCCTTAAGGGTATCACCAATCTCTGCCAGTCCTCAAGATACAATATCATTTTGCTTTTACTATTTCTTTCAGGTTGAAGAAGGGGAGATTTTTTTAGTCTTCTTTTTGGCTTTCTGCAGTCTGATAGTTTTCACTTCACAGACCAAGGAACTAACGTGACAATTCAGGCAACTAGCAAACATTTTTCTAAGTACTCATTTGGTGGCTGGGAAAATGACCACTGCATGGATCCATGAGTTCAGTGGATCTACTGTGAGTTGAACCTAGACAGATCTCTGTTGGTTGGTCTTCACTGATCCTTATTCTTAAAGGGGCCTATGATCATACTTAAAGTCCTCAAGTATCTGTATCAACTCAGATCTTGTGTCAGACATTTTCAGATGTCTGAGTAGTCTGAATTTTCCCCCTTTCCCAGTGCAGTTACCAGTATCAATGACCATAGTTTCCTGTGGGGAAGTTCTGAGGGGATAATTAGAATGTACACATGTAATGGAGTTATAGAGTCTTTCCTCCTGAGGACCTGGCCTCTGCCTCAGGCTTTGGGTCCTGGGTCTAAAATCTGGCATATCTGTAAAGTGGCAAGGAGTCATGATTTTTATTGGAGTGAATTCCCTCAGCTTCCTGATAATCCATCTTTGAATCATTTTTATCTTAGAGATTGAACAAAAACCCTTGCGGGTTGCCAATACATCTAACCTCTAGGGCACTATTTTCTATATAACCATCACCATAGTTCTCTGTAGGTCATCACCACCCCCGTTTTCTGGCTGCCATTCAGACTTTGTTGCTTATTTCTATAATTGCAGCCACCTGCTTTCTCATAGTTAAATACCACCAGCTGGTCTCTATTATTCCGAGATCTTATCATGTCCCATTGATATCAGTTCTGTAACAGCTTCTTTCACCACCAGATGGCTAGCTTCTTAGTGATGTTGGTGCCCCTCTCAATAGTGCATTCCTTAGAGATTTGGAAAACCAAGTGTCTCTGGGTTTTCCCATAGAACATTGTTGGATGGTAGGTTTCCTAGCTGTTCTGGTTATCATTGGAAGAAGCTGTAAGCTGAAGAGGACTTGTCACATATATAAGTTAAAAAGCAGCCAGGGATTCCTAGTGAATATGAAGAACAAAGGTGAAAAATATGATGTAGGCAGAATCATTTGGAAAACAGTAGACTTATTCTGCTTGATAAATTAGTTCTATGTCTCTCCTTTCCTCAATTAACATATGCACAACTGACTTTAGCCCAGTGATGTTAACAAAAAATTGAAAGAAAAAAAAACTTATCAAATTTAGAGCAGAATCTTTGTTAATGCTAAACCAAAATATTTCCAATGATTTATTTCTGTCAGTTATTAAAATTTGTAAATGTATTCTATTAGGAATAGGATAGTCGATTCTTACTGACTCCATTTTAAACTCCCTAGTAAAAAGCAAAAACCATGTTTGCTGGTATGTTTTTCTTGTTCTTAACCCAAAGTCACATAAACTTTTTATATATTTTCTTTTAGAGCTTTTGTGGTTTTTGGTTTCACTTTTAGGTCTATGATCCATTTTGAGTTAATTTTTGTGTATCATGTGATGTATGGATCAAATTTTATAATTTTTTTTTTTTGCATATGGAAATCCAGTTGTTCCAGTATCATGTTGAAAAGACAATACTTTTTCTACTGCATATTCTTTTCTCCTTTGTTGAAAATTAATTGATTATGTATGTGTTAGTCTATTTCTGGACTCTATTTTCACATTGAGTTATTTGTTTATCCTCATGCCAATAGCATACTGTTTGGAAGCTTTTAATTTTGTGGGTGCTTTTATTTATTTTTCTTGCCTTATTGCTCTGGCTACAACCTGCAGTACAGTGTTGAAAAAAGTGATAAAGTGGGTATTCTTGACTTGTTTTTCTTCTTAGGAAGTAAGTTCAGTCCTTCACAATTAAGAATGATGATAAATGTTAAGTTTATTATAGATACCCTTTGTTAAAGTAAAAAAAAAAAAAACTATTCCTAGCTTGGTGCTGTTTTTTTTTTTGTTGTTTGTTTGTTTGTTTATTTGTTTTTTAAAGATTTTATTTATTTATTTGAGAGAGATAACATGAGCAGGGGTGAGGGAAGGGCAGAGGGAGAGGGAGAAGCAGACTCCCCTGCTGAGCAGGGAGCCCAACCTGGGGCTCCTTCCCAGGACCCCAGGGATCATGACCTGAGCCAAAGGCAGATGCTTAATCAACTGAGCCACACCCTTGCCCCAAATGACAGTTTGTTTTTTTAAATAAAGAATGGATGTTGGATTTTGTCAAATGATGTTTCTGTATCTAATTGAATGATTTTCTTTTTTGTCTATTGATAAAGTGAATTACATTTAGTTGTTTTCTAGTGTTAAAATAACCTTTCATTCTTGAAATAAACCCCACTTTGTCATATATTATTGGATCAATTTGCTAATATTTTATTAGGAATTATGTATCTTTGTTCACAGGTATATTCTTTTCTTATAATACCTTTGCCTGATTTTAATATTAGAATAATACTTGCCTCATAAATGAGTTGGAAAGTTTTTCCTCTGTAATTTCTGGCAGAATTTGTATAGAATTTGAATTATTTCTTTTTTTACATGTCCAGCAGACTTAATCAGTGAACTTATCTGGGCCTGGAGTATTCTTTTGGAGAAGATTTTAACTTGATATTTAATTTCTTCAGTAAATATAGGACTATTCAGATTATCTGAGAAGCTTCAAATTACAATACTGTCCAATGATAGTCTTTTTTTCCTGAAAAAAAAAAAAAAGGATAATAGGTGAATTCTGCAACATTAGAGACTTGTAAAGAATAGAGGAAAAGAAGGTGAAAATAGAATAAAGCTAATTGCATTAAGAAACTTTAAACAATTTCCTTACGAATTCTGGCAATGGGAAAAAATGTATGTCAAGGGGTTTTGTTAATCTACATATATCTAAGTTTATAAGGTTGGTTCTTATCAAATTTTATTAATTTTTATATATCATAAAGTTTATAGAGATGGATAGCTCATTATTAGTAATATATAATATTTCATATTAGCACTGATATAACCAAGATAATATAAATGTCAAGAAATAAAATTCCTTTATTCATGCATTTATTCACAAACTCATTTATATATTCATTGATTCAGTTTCTTAGTGTATCCATGAACTTATTTATTCCCAAGCATCATTTACTGATCTTTTACATGCCAAGCAGTATTTGAAGCTCTGAAAATTTAGCTGTGAACAATAAAGACTAGCATAAGTAAACAAGAAAATTTCAGAGGACCATTAATACTATGATAAAAATAAAATTAAATGATAGGAAAGAGAATGACCTAGGGGCTGCTTTAGATTGAGAGGTCAGAAAGGTATTAATAAGGAGATGGAATTTAAGATGACCCCTCAGTGACAAAAAGGGACTTGTCACGAGCACATTTAAAGGACAACTAATTTATGAAAATGAAACAATTCATTAATAAAACAACCTGATAGATTGGGCTGGGCCTCTCTGAGAATCTCTGAGGTCAGGGAAGCTGGGACAGAATGAGGGGAAAGTGATCAGTGGAAATGAAGTAAGATGAGTGGAAAATGTCTACATGTAAGGCACATTGGGCCAAGGTACTTTAGTATGGGAGCAATGCAAAGCTCATGGAGGGTGTCAAGCAGAATAGTGGTGTGTGATTTATATTTTTAAAAGATCACCCCAAATGCTATGTGGAGAACAGATGGACAAGGGTGTAAACGAGGAGATCAGGTGAATGAATGCTGAAGGCTTGGGCTGGAATGACCATAATAGGAAAGGAGACGGGTAAATGGATATGTGCTACACTTTGGAGGTGGACAGGTTGTGCTGCTAGATTGGATTAAGGAGTTGGATAACATTTCCCTCTGGCTGACTTGCACATTTTTGGCCTTGACAAGTGTGTGTGGTGCTCTCATTTCCTGATAGGCAGTGCTAAGAAAGAAGACATTTTAAGAGAGTGAAAATGAAGATGTATTTTTGGATATCTTGAGTTTGAAGCATCTAATAAATATTCCGGTGGAAATGTCAAATAGGCATTCGTATATATAAATTCAGAGTTGAGGGGGATGACATTCATTAACTCATTCACTCATTCCGTGAAAAACTTAAGAGACTATTACATACATTAGGTAAGTGTGCTGGTGATGGGGATGGTAATAGAAGGAAGTAAGATCATTCCTTAGTTTAAAAAGTTTACCTTCTAGATGGGGAGACAGATGTATAAATACATAATTACTATACAGTGTGACAAGTACTATAATAAAGAAAGAAAAAAGGCACTTTAAATATCAGATGATAGCACAATCATTTCTGCTTGAGGGAATTGGTAAAGAAGTCGCTAACATTTTGAAGTTGATAGTACTTTATTTTTAGTACAAAAATGATGCCGAATTACTAGAGTAAATTTTCTGAAAATAATCTTGTAAATGTGTATGAGATCTTTTAAAGCTAAGTTTAATGTCTTCAGAAAGATATCATGGGGGATTAACCCCAAATACACATAGAGACAAGTGGAAGAATTAGCACACCACATACACTGAAAATAAAACATTTTGCACGTTACATTTTGTTTGATTAGTTTTATCACCTTTTTTGAATAAAATATTATCCAATGAAAGTAATTCAATGGACATAATTTTTTTTTCCATTTCCTTTAATATTGTTCAGGCAAGTGAGAATTTTTCAAGGTATATTTTTAAAGAATAGCACTAAGTCCCCACATCCTCCAGGCAGTTTCTTGGCAACACATATACATCAGATCTTATTTTTAAGTGCTTGCTACTGTTATCATCTACTCTGCTTAATTAAGGACTTTGCTGACTTCTTGTCCTACTTCTGTCTGTTCCTCCTTCACATATAGCTTTGAAAGGAGCAGGCAAAGTACTAGAAACCAAAAGTTTAATTGCTTCTTACACCATCCTGGAAACTGGGTATACGGGGAGAGATAGGCAATTAGGTAGATCATTTTCTTCGGTCAGACAGGTTATATATTCCTAGCACAGGGTTAAGAAATAAGGAAGCTCTACATGTAGGAAGCAGAAGTGGTACATTTGCCAGTTTTCCGGTCCCTCATCAAGTTTATGGTGTAAAGCCTAAAATTAAGGGCCAGTTGTATTTGCTGCCTTGACATCTGGTAAACCCAGGAGGACCTCAAATGGCCTAACCACAAGTTCCCCTCCCAATTCTGCTCCCATGGATAAGGTCCCCTCACCAAGCAACTCACCTTATCAAGGGGACCAAGTGAGGTTCTTGCTTATGCCTGAGTACCTCGTTTCAGTCCCCTGCAGGTCCATGGGATTATTCAAACAAGCCAATCACATCCTCCCATAGAACCAACAGTCATCCAACCCTCTCGAAACTACAAAGCCAGTCTCCCATAGCCCCCAGTTGTTCACTCTGTTCCCGAGTGCAGCCTCCATGTAGCCCTGCTTTGCATGTGATGTTTTTCTTCCCTGGGCTGTGAGTATAATAAACTGTCATATATTGCATCTATCCAGTGTTGGATGTTGTGTTTTGGGCCATCCCCACAACCCTTGGGCCAGAATCTCTCACTCATGGATGAGGCAAATAAGAGGTGATTAAAACAAGTTGGTATTAGGATACACACAGGTCTTTGCCTTGAGCAGGAACAGAGTACTTCAAGAACTGGAAGGGCATGGATTTACTCCAAGAAATGTGGGTCGATGGCAGCTAATTTTCAGTGTAACCACAAGAAATAATTTGCTTTCCTTGCCATCCTACCCTTTCCTAAGTGTTTTTGGAACTTGATGTTACATGTCTACAGCTCACGCTTTCTTTCTGACTACTTGCCTTTACCCTCCAAAAACACAGTTTGGTCTGAACTTCTACCTACATCAGTGTCTTAATTCTCAGTTCCTCGTGGGTTGGTTCTTTTTCTAATTATACTTTCCTTTCTGCCTTCTCATACCATGCTATGATGGGTATTCAGAAGCAGGACTTCTGTGAAAGCACACACTTTTCATCCTCTCTTGGCCTTTGGCTTCTACAACTGTAATCCTTCAAGTTTTGACTGGAGTCTATTCTTTGGTCATCAACTCCTGCCAAGTTCAGTAGTTAGGAGGCTTGCATGTGGTCTCATTATTTTGTTTGGAATATTGTCCATTTTTAGATCACAAAGCTACTTTCCATCTAAAAACATAAAAACTTCACCATAAATCAAGCCTAAGGAATAGGCATTAGGTTTTGTGTTTTTGTTGTTATTTTTGTTTTGTTTTGTTTTCTGCTACTTGGATCAACTCAGTGAATTAAAAATTAGCTAACATCTATTATCCACATGAGCATGTCTGTGAACATTTACACAACAGGCTGTGACCCAGTTGTGGTTGCCTTCAGTCTCCAAGTATATGGATTTTTTCAGGAATAACTGTTGATGGCATCAACTTTGTAGCCAGTTTGTATGTACAGGTAGCCACACGTGCACATACACACACACTCTTACATACCCCATTTTCATACACACAATAGATTATTTGTTTATTCCACATTTTTTCTCCCCCACTGCAAAAATATTCCATTTCCATTTGACTGATGGAAAATGTTCCCAAGCAAAAGGGAGCACTTGGTCATCCAATGAACTGAAGTCGCAGTGATTACACATTCAGAGTTGTCAAGGAGAAGGAGATTGATTTTTGAAAATGGAATCAAATGGCAACTGAAAGTGTTAGCTTCAAAACTATCTCCCCCTTCTGTTTGACATCGATCTTTCCAGCATGTGCCAGCTCATTATCTGGTGGGCAGAGGGGAATTGCAACTTGACGTCATCTGTGGCAATTTTACAAAGGAGAGCGGAAGGGCAGACTGTCTGGTACAATGTTCTGATTGACAGAGGTTTGTAGCCCACAAATGATGGCGTGATATACTCATATGGGAAGAAAAGTATTTATTGGTGGACTAAAGCTACATTTAAATAGCTGGAGATCATGTTATAAATGGTAGGAAAACCCACAATGGGCAATTCTAGTCTAGGCTAGTATTTAAAAGAATAGGCTTGTATTAACATGGCATTTCCCAGCTCATGCTTTGGTCTGCTCTGCAGCTTGAAGACAATTTAATTTCAGTTTGAGTCTTTGTAGTGCTCTGGTGCATTTCCAAGGGCAGATTAAAGACAATTCTTGGGCTGTGGAACATATCACCGTTACCAAGTTAGGATCTGGTAATTGGCACCAATGAATGAATGCATTTACTCTGGGAGGTTTCTGAGATCAAATAGGTCTAATGAAATTGCTTTAAATGGATCCTTCACCTCATTTAAAAAAGAGTTCTGTAGCCCTATCAATTTACTTTGAAAGGTTTTTAGGCCATCTGGAGAGATTGGTGTGTACATTTATTTTTGATAATTTCAAGTGGATGCCGCCCTGTATTACATGTGTGTGTCTCTGTCAAAGTG
Organism: Ursus maritimus; assembly: GCF_017311325.1. Lineage (NCBI taxonomy): Eukaryota > Metazoa > Chordata > Mammalia > Carnivora > Ursidae > Ursus > Ursus maritimus. The sequence continues at coordinate 29,305,415 of NW_024424564.1, read as the reverse complement.
TGCTCTCAGTGTCTGGGAATTGTGCACCCCAGGCTTTTTGCATTAGTATTGGAGAGAATACAGCTTTACTGGAACGGGAATCCTGTGGCACATGGAACAAAGAACTCCCAGCTTCTAGGCAGAGTGTACTAAATAGTACATCAGAATACACTGCAACCTATGTGCTCTGAGTCCACAGATCCAGTTTTTAAGGAATAAATACAGAATAATTCTCTCGTCATCTTGATGTAAATCTTACTTACTTTTTAAAGCATACCTCACATCTTCCCTTGGTTCTCAACCATTCTCTGACTTCTGTGCCCACCAACGTGATCATTACTCTCAACAGATAAACTTGTCTGGTACCTAAACTTGTCTGGTGCCTTTCATACCCTATGGTATGAAAAAGATAAAGGCCATACTAAGCGGAAATCCTCACAAATTCCTCTCTCGCTCCTGTAGCAAAAACTATTTAAAGAGGGGCTTGTACTGCGTTGTACTTCCTTGTTCTCTGCTTGTTCTCCACCTACTACAACCTAGCTTCTAGCCACTGTCTTCTACCAAAAAAAGTCTCCCAATAAAATCAGCAATGACTTTGTAGCTGGTAAGTTAAAGCACCATTTCCCTGCCTTGCTCCACTTGATCTTCACAGCATTCCGCTATGTTTTCTCCCTTCTTTTCTCTTATTTTTCTTCTTCCTTCAAATCTAAAGACCATTTCCTCTTGTTCCAACTTTTTCCCCCTCATCCCTCAGACTGCTGCATTTCTGTTTGCTCCAGGGACTCCTTTGCCTCTGCTCCCTGGGGGTAGAGATGAGGGGATGCAAGTATTCTTGGAGTCACATAGCAGATGGGGCTGGAGAGTTCACCTTCACCCCTTAATGCTGGCTCCCAGCTCTGTCTCCTGTCAGGCTCAGTGTATACCCTCTGTTACCGTTTTGCCTCCAGTTTTCTAGCCAGGCTTGGGAATAGAAAGTACTCAATTCATTACCTGGTACATAGTAAGTGCTTAATTAAAATCAGCTAATTATGGATGGATTTAAATTATCTATAATATAAATATTTTCAAAACTTTCTATAATTTGCATTTGCCATTAATTCTCAATAAGGCCTTTTTCCTCTTTAAAACAATTTAAATTTATCCAAATTAAGACTACGCATGAATTATCCTATGTTACTTTCTTCTTTCCTCTCTATTAAATAATTTCCATTTTTGGACTTGGGTCAATAGTTCTTTATATATTTCATCAGAGTTCCAGTAAAGCCTTTTGATAGTTTCCTATGTAATTAAAAAAAAAAGATAATATGAAACAGAGCAGGAGTCAGAATAATTTTATGGTAAAGTTAAAGGTATTTCTGAAATGAGATGGAATTCAAAGTCACATATTAAGTTTGGCTGGGCATTTAGTGGACTGAACATTTCATCAACAATAGAAACCACCGTGGGAAGCATGTGTGGCGCTAGTTTTCATCTCAGAGATAGGATCTATTGTCAAAGCCTTTGAAAAGGTTACTATTGAGACCAAAAATGTGCCATATTCTCTGACAAACAAACAAAGAAAAAAACAAAAAATGCCACACAGAAATGAGGCAGTGAGATTTAGTAGAAAATATTTAAGACCTGGATTCAAGTTCTACTTCCAGCACTTGTTGCTCTGTGATAACTCACTTAACTCCTTTAATTGGGCCCTATAAGTTGGAACAAATTCCACGTACCTATTTCCTGATGCTGGAAGATTCTCTGTGGGTAATACCATTAATTCATATATTTATATGTTAAGGACTATTTAGACCACCCTGTACCCACTAAATACGTACTGTTGGCCAAGCTGCAGCCTCGTGCACCAGGCAGTTCAATGCTGTGCTTCCTGGGCAGACATTCCTATAATATTAACTGTTATTTTATCTCCCTAAGTTTCACACTGCTCATCTTAAAAATGAGGACATTAATGGCACCTCCTTCCAGGGAGAGTTGTAAAGATTACTTGAGAAAATACATGTACCTGGTTGGCACTCAACATCTCTGCTACCTTTCTGTTCTCATTTCCAATAGCTCTTTCTTATGGACCTTAAAAACTTGCCATACCGCACTGTGTTTATGTTCTAGAATACCATCCTCTCTCATGCCTGCATGGTTTTGTGCACATTCTTTCTTTTCCATGATATTGTTCCTCCCATACTCTTCTTGCAAAAAGCCCATGTGATCCATAAACACAATTCATTCTTCCTTCAGGTGCTTGTCACTTCCACCTGCCAGCCAAGTAGGGAAGAAATAGATTTGTGTTTTGAATCTATCTCTAGAATAACTTTAATTCAAAAGCAGCACTTGGCTGTGTGAGCACTATTTTCACTATGGTTTTAAAAATCATAGGCAAGGTAGAACATCACACAATATCTGCCACTATTTTCACCCTAGCCTAGAACTTCTGTTTTATAGTGTTAATGTTTGAGAAATACGTGGGAAAGCACCGTTAAAAGATAAAGTGATATATAAAAATCATAGTTAGACTTATACTGCTACAAACATCCTAGGAGCGTAAAGCTCTAGAATGATGGAAAATTGCTGAAGTGTGAAGCATTCAACTTTAAATTGCCTTTTTTTCTTTTTTTACCATCTTAAACATTTTTAAATACACAGGTCAGTAGTGTTAAGTACATTCATATTGCTGTGCAACAATACATTGAACAGTAAGTCCCTATTTCTCTCTCCCCTTAGCCCCTGGCAACCACCTTCTATTTTCTATTCCAATAAATTTGACTTCTCTAGGTACCTCATACAGTATTTGTCTTTCTGTGATTAGCTTATTTTACTTAGCATAATGTCGTCAAGGCTCATCCATGTCGTAGCATGTATCAGAATGTCCTCCCTTAAACTGAATAATATTCCATTGTATGTATATATCATGTTTTATTTATTCATTCATCTGCTGATGGACACAGGGTGCTTCCATCTCTTGGCTATTTTGAGTATGTTGCTATGAACAGGGGTGTGCAGATATCTCTTTGAGACCCTGTTTTCAATTCTTTTGGGGATATAACCTGAAGTGGAATGGGTATTTTCATTTATTACTACATTTTTAATTTTTTGAGGAGCCTCCATACTCTTTCCCATAGCAGCTGTATCATTTTACATTCTCACCAACAGTGCACAGAGTTGCCAATTTCTCCACATCCTCACAAGCACTTGTTATTTTCTGTTTTTTGTTTTGTCTTATTTTGTTTTGTTTTAATAGTACCCATCCTAATGGGTATCCTGCACATTCTTGTTGGGGTCTACCACTAATTTTCTTAGTAGATCTTTGTCCTAGGAAGTTCTAGCTCCTTAGCCACAAAGAGCAGGTCCAAAGACACAGAGGGAGTTTAATGTAAGCTTCTTGGCCTCAAAAAACAAAACAAAAACAAAACAAAACAAAACCAAACCAAAACAAAACAAAACAAAACAAAACAAAACAAAACAAAACAAATTTGCTGATGTCTTTGACTTTTTGGCTACCAAACTCAAATTTCTAGCTCTACATTTCACTGTGTCAGGACTTTTGTCCTTTTAATTGGGGCTAACATTAAGTTAATTCTTTAGACTCAAGATGCTATTCAATTTTCTGCCATTTATAAAATATTAATTACCTCCTCAGACAAAATTAATGTGTCTCTGCATCTTCTTTTCAAGATACCCTATATATTGCTTGAGTTCATACATTACATTATGATTTTTTGCTTATATATTTGTCTCTGGAGCAGACCTAATAGACTCAATTACCATTTTCCTTTTTGTTCTTACTAAAACAACAATGATTTTCCTTTGAATAGCCTATATCCAACTAACAACCTATATTCCCCATACTCTCTGGAAGCTAAAGCCACTCACATGACATAGTTCTAATCAATGAGAACAATTGGAACATTGGTGATTTCTGAATAAGTTTTGGTTTCCTAATATGGGTATAGTTCCCTTCTTCATAACTGGAGTATAATGAGAGGCTGGACATGGAGTGGCCATTTTGGAGTCAGGTGACAACCACGAAAATAAAAGCCATATACGAAGAATGATGAAACAAAACAAAACAAAACAAAAAAAGGAAGCTTGGTGACATTATGGAACTTCTATACCATGTCTGGGTGTGTATTATGGATTTTTTTTAATGTGACAAAATATCAACATGTTTGGTAAAGTGGATTTCCTGATTTTTTTTAATTTCACAAAATATATAGAAAAATGATAATTTTTGAAACTTTCAAGGTAAAGGCAACTCACAGACGAAGTTGAGTGTTTAAAATGATCTCTTTGCTCTCAAGTGCAGGAATGAGAGTTTCATTATTTTGTCACAACTATATATAACCCATTGGCAAAACAGAAGTGTCCTATGTAGCACACCTGTTGGGAATCTCTGACTAAGCCACACTAGTCATATTGCTTTTTCAGGAAGCTGAACACAATGTCTTACTAACAGAATTTCTCTAGCTAGACAGTGAAGTTACTGAGAGCAGAACAATACATTATTCATCGTGTTTCTCTTACCTAGTATGCTGATTGGAACTTGATAGTTACTCAATAAGTATTTATTGAATAAATGAAAAGAAATAAAAGCTCCTTTTTCCAGAATGACTGGTTTCCTCACAGTTCTGGATCATGCTAATTTCTGACTCAAAATGTTTACTTAGCTTCCTCTGATGTGGAAAAACTTCTGACCCCCCTCTCCATGTAGCCAACTCCTACCCATTCTTCAAAGTCCTTTTCAAGTCTCTCTCTTCCATGAAAGCCTTCTTACCGTTTTGGCTCAGATTACACCATTTTATTCACTTTTCTGTACTACTGTAACTCTTGCTGAAACAAAAGTTCACTGTGGCCTTAATTTTATGCATATTTGCCAACTAATGACCCAGCTCTTCCATGTTGTCATATGCTAATTATATTTTCTACTGACAAACTGTTGCACTTAGGATATTCTTTTCTTAAAAAACATATTCATACCATGAAAATATAACTAATAACAAAAATACATGAGAAAATTAATCAAATAAAAAAACTAAACGATGTAAACATCGTATTTAAATGTCCTCTTTGGGAAAGCATTCTGTCTGAGATGGATCAGCTATAGATTTTGGGTTTTTTTTTGTTTTGTTTTGCTCTGCTTTTTTTTAAATATGGATCTAGTAAAGTTGGGTTAAATGCACCAAATTGGCAGAATCTCCCTAGAGTAAGCCCTAAGGTTTTCAGGGCCCCAAATTCTTAGAACTGCATTTAAAGATATGATCATCTATTCTAAAATTTTTGCTGAAAATTTGACTTGAAGGTGGGCTTATAAAGGTCTCTGGGTGTTCAACTAGATGGGATATTTCACATGGGCCTTTTCATTTCTTGAAGAATTCTCCACTGCCTGGCTCATCACCCTTAAATACTATGGAGAAAGCTCACATTTTTGGAAGTAATTAGTTGCCTTTGGATCAGCGATTAGTGCTTCCCCTTGGGCTCTAGGAATCCGCTGGTATGCCTCCTGATACAAAGTATTCTTTGCTTACTCTGAAACTTCTTTCTTTGATTTTTCACTTTTCCTCTTCTCCAGTATTTTGAAGAGAGTTAATATTTGCCAAAGTTTGTACTCAGGTGTGTTTGATTGTACATTCACATCATCAAAAGTCCTTGCATTTGTACATATATTTACATATATTTAATGAATTGGACAGTGATTAAACAGTCTGGCATGTCACCTTTCTACTGCTTTCTCTAAGCGGTTTTGGAGAATTACTCAGGCCTCAGTTTGATTCTATCAGAAGGAATGTCACCATCCAGCATGCCTACCTGCTTTGCTTAAGTGATTTAAATCTGAAATAGTGACCTTTATTATAAAGAAATTTCACCTTTACTTTCAAAATTTTGTTTTCTTTGATTTAACTGGATGATAAATGTTCTAAATTTGTTGAGTAAAAGCTCATGGCTTATAAATATACTTAATTTTGAGTTGTACTGTTTGCTTATCCTTTAAGTGTTCATATGAGATAGCTTTCAATCTTAAAGAGCAGTTATATTACAATATCTTCAAAACTGAGCAGTCCCATCACTGGGTAGAGATAGATTGTCTGTTGTTCAGTAAAATTTGCCCCTGGCTGATTCAGGGTAATTTATTTTGAAAGGTTGGTTCACAGTACCATAGAAATCCACTAAAAGGAATCTCCTAGCTTACCTACCAGGTAATACTGTCACATGCATTCAACTTGCAACTGTTTTTGAATTCAGAACCATAAGGCTCTCTGCAGGTATGGCTTTCAGTAGGTTGTAAAGTGCTTCAGCAGATGGGACATTGTTATTCGCATGGATAATATATTTTCATTGTATTGGTATTGAAAGTGATTTAACACATAATGGCTTAGACAAATGTTTGCGGAATCTGTCCAGTTAATCCACCAAAAAATGCAGCCTGGCTTTTAGGAGCAGTTCCACTCTTATTGAATGTTTTTGATTAAATATTTAATTCCTGTGGATTTCTTACCACATTGTTGAAGATCCTCTGTTTATTTTCTTTTTGAAGTCATTGTTTTAAATTTTTTCACTTAATAATAACTTCTGAATAATCCAGAAATTCATTTTAAACTCACAGCTACATGTTTTATTATAGTTTAGGTGATTCATTTTTTTAAAAATATCTCAACAAAGTTCTTTTTATATTCCCACAGATATCATGGAGTGTAGGTCAAAGGGTCATTTTTATTAGATGAGATGCTGTAGCTGGGGTCCTAAAACCAAATGAATTGTTTACTCCTCAACCTAAGAATTAGCCACAGAATAGTAATGTCACCTATTTATTTATTCTACCAGGAAATTAAGTATATCTTATGTAGCAGTCACTATGCTAGGTTTTGGGGACTCAAAAAATGTTTAAAAATTAAAAAAAAGAGAAGGTTCATGAAGACAAGGAAGTGACTGACATTTAAAAGTACAATTTCAGCTTCCTGTGATTAGGGGTATGGTGGAGATGTAATACTTATGAGCTGCGTGGCCTAGATAAGTTACTTATTCTGTTTCAGCCCCAATTTCTCTATTAAGATGGGGGATATTAACCATATATACCTCCAGAGCTGATGGAAAAGTGAAATGGGATATGACTGCCTGGTACAAATACAGTAAATAAAAACAAAACAAAAAAAAATTGAAGTTTTGAATAACTTGGAGTTCACCATATTTAGATAGCATTTATATCCTTCTCCAAATTTCTCAGCTGATAAATATTTTACCAACTACTTAAATATTAATTTTATTATTTCTCAGGTTCTTTGAGTCTTTAAAATTGTCATATTCCTATTTGTTGTTATTAATTTAGATGGGGAATAGGGAAGCCATTATAGCCATTCTTGGTTTGGTAGACTATTCCTACTCTGACATTTTCTTTGGCCTTGGCTTCCTGACTCAATTATAAAACCTATACTGCTAATACCAACATCCCTCCACCACTACCACCACCACCAACAAGAAGAACAAAAAGCCACCCCATAGAAATAGCTGTATTAGTTTCCTATTGCTACTGCAACAAATTACCACAAACCTGGTGGCTTAAAGCACACCAATTTATTTGCTTACGATTTTGGAGGCCTGAAGTTTAAAATAGGAGAGACGTGTTCCTTTCAGAGGCTCCCAGGGAGAGTTCATTATCTTGCCTTTTCTACCTTCCAGAGGCTACCCACATTCCTTGGCTCATGGCCCCACATCACTCAACTGTTTCTGTTGTCACATTGTCTTCTCTGATTCTGAGTCTCCTGCCTCCCCCTATTATAAGGCCCCTGTGATTACCATGGGCTCACCTGGGATAGTTCAAGATATCCTCACATCTCAAGATCCTTAATTTATTCATGGCTACAAATCTCTTTTTGCCATGTAAAATGACATATTCACAAGTTCTAGGGATTAGACCTTGTATATCTTTAGGACACTATAATTTTCTCTACCACAATAGCATAGGAAAATGAAAAGAAATCTGAAACATTTTTAAATTTTCAGGAATTAGCTGGGATGTCAGGAAATAGACCAAGCTAAGGCAATGAGCAAACATGACATTATCTTTCAATGGATATAATAAATTCTGTTAGGACTCATTGGGAAAAGCCAAGCAGTAGTGTGAATTATAAAATTTTGTTTGTAAAAGCAGTATTTTTGCATTGAGTACCAAAGAATAAACTAGAACCTAGCTGGCTGAAAATGGCCTGGTAAGATATCGTTGATAAATTTTTTTTAGGGAATAGATAGAATAGGTAGAAATTACAGGGGATAGTTGAAAATTAGCATATGGATCCACCATGAAATAATACTGGTTCATTATTTTTTACAGTAATAGACACAGAGAAGTTTCTTGAATATTATTTTCTATTTAATACTCTGAGCAGCCTTGTAAAGTAGATAGGGAAGGTATTTTGAACCCTGTATTACTGACAAAGCACTGAGGATCAGAGATGTTAATAGCTAGCTCATGGTTATAGGCTGGAATGCTAACTGAGGATCTGACTGGCACAGTTCAGCTCTGTGCATTCTGCTGCTTGAGGGTATCTGAAATCCATTTGATCCCTAAAGTAACTGAATGATCCCTTTCAAGTCTTGTTTACACTATGGTTGCCCCTTGACATTCTGGATAATTATACCCCAAGACTGCAGAAAAGTCTCTAAATTAACAAATGGCACCCTATTTTTAAATTTCTAATATCACTGTTCATACAATTCATCCCATCAGAGAGGTGAGCTACTACTGCTTGAATATTACACTTTTTAAATTTTACCTTTTGTCATGACCATCAGCAAAACTAACTGTTGTCTATCATTTTCCGGACCATTTCCAATAAAGGACCAAACATTTTTATCACTCTTGAAGATGACCTACCTGCAATTGCTCTGAGGAATTATTAATCCCTGTTAGGTAATGAACCACTTGTAGCTGCTCAACATTAGAGCACAATTACTAGAAGCTGCTCATACGAGAAGCGGCAACCCTGAAAATTAAACCTGCAAACAGAAGCATCTGCCCCTCTGACTTTCCACGCGGGGTCACAGTCGATAAGACCTGCCCCCCCATCGGGTCCCCTGCAGGGCTCCTCCTCTGGTGCTGGCCTCTGGAGGACGGGGGCTTGCGTCTTGGTGCTCTCACTCCGTCCTGTGCATTGTGTGTTTACCAGAGAGTCAGAGTCGTAGGTCAGACCAACACAAGCATACTCCTAAAATTTGTTGCCAAGTCTATCCTCAGTTTTAACTGGTCTGGGGGGATAGCAGCTTATCTCTTTGAACTACCCCCAAAGGATCTTAAAGTGAAATTCCATCATTCCAAATTTAGTCTCTAAATGTAAGCAATTACCATCCAGCTGTTTTCCTGTGGTGAAACAAAATCTTGATTTTATGTTAAGGTAAGAGGTATTGTTTATTTAAAGATACGTAGTGAACAACAAAAAGTACCAAATAACTCCCTGGGCTCTCCAGCTTTGTATAGCCCCTGATTCAAATGTGTGCCTCAGCAACATAAATCACAGTGTGTCAGGTCATCGGTTCCATTCTTTCACAGCCCACCTGTGCAGTTTCCCAAATATCTTCTGAATTTATTTCCTTAGCCAACTTCATGTGCATTCATTGGTAGGACCACAGATAATTTATAAGTGAACTGAATAATGAAAAAGCCTCAGTTTAGCGTCCGCATGAATTACCACAGGATCCTGCTACTGCGGTTCATGAAGTGCCAAGCAGGGAGACACCTTACACACCCAACTTCAGTGCACAACTCCCTTTCTGTTCCATCCACAGGCTTTGCGATTTCCTCTTCTCACGTATAGCGTGACTGTTACCCTTCCTTTGAAATATAATTTTTTCCTTAATAAATACCTTGATGTATATCATTGTCCTCAGTAAAGCTTACAAACCAAGGGGAAAAAAAAGCTAAGAAAACAAAACAGCAGGTACTCTGTCATTCTGAAAGGCTCCAATTGCATAAGCCCTTATGACAAAGACTTTTGCTGTATTTTGTGTCAACAGCTTGTCACGTGGGTCCCAGTTCATAGTATGTGTCACTATTTCCCAAATCGAATTTGCTTATCTGCCCTTCCCTTTATGGATAACACTACCTAGGAAACCAAGCTCACCCTGTTTCATCTGAATTCCGTTTCCCTCCTTTTTGAGCATTCTGCACTGGAATGAATAATATAATGCATGTATCTGGTAAATGGCTCATTTCAATCAGGCTCTTCTGTCTCTGTGGTGCCTCAGACCTAAGGGAAAAACTTTGACTTTTATTTATTTTCTTTTATTTCACTTTGCAAGCTCTCATTTTACTGCCTTCTGCCAAAATAGCAATTTTTTTTTTAAAGCACTATTTGGTTTCTTCATCATTTAAAAACCCATGGTCTCAGATCCTCCTTCCCACTCAGCCCCCACATGAAAAGCCAAGTGACCTTATTTCAAGCTGAATATTGTTCTTTGCTTTGATGCTCAGATCCCTACCATCTTGCACCCTCCTGTTACTATTGTCTGTTCTTACTGGTGTTGACAGAGCCAACCCCAGGACAAAGCCAACCAAAGCAATTGCTCTGGGCCTCAAGCACTAGGTCCTTTACACTTCTGTGAACAGGCTGCAGGTCAGAGAATTAGGGTGGGGGTTGGCAGGAAGGTAAGGAGATGGTGAGGAGGTCTTTGATAGAATGAGAGCTTACATTTTCAGTAATTTACCAACTTCTCTTTCTGCTTCACATCCCTTCCCTTTTTTCACCCCACTCTCCCCCCAAAAGCTAAAAGTGATACTATTTCATTAATGCATTAATACATCTCTGTATCAGTTTTGATCTCAAGCAATCATCATCAACTCTGAGTGTGTTCAGCTAAAGTAAAATTTATGGAGGCTCACAATAGTAATTAGAGGCAAAGATAGAAAAACAAGAAACACTCAGGACCACCTGAAGGCAGGCAGTAGGAAGCCCATCAATGGTGATGCTGTAGAAGCAGTCTGATCCACATGCTTCTAGAATGGAGGTGCATACCAGGGTGCCTTTAGATGTAAAGCCTCTGGAAGGAGGGAGTCTGAATGACCACAACTGTTGTTAGTCCAGACTAAGTCTGTGTGTAAATTAGAACATGATACCTTATCTGGGGAGAGGCAGATGAGCAGACCCCAGCTGACTCTGAGTCCCCATTGACCTTTTTGACCTGTTGCCCTCATGAATAAGGCACAATATGCATAATCATTCCCGTGACTCTGCAGTTGGGCTGTGCCTGACTGAAGCAGGAAGGGGAGGGGAGGAGGACCTAATTCATTGCGCATTCTTAGTGAGAGGTGGGCACTGTGTGTGGGGAATTCCCCAAAAGGAAAAATAGAGGAGGGTAATTGAAAAGAGGTTTAAATATTGGGAAAATATTGAGAAAGATTCATTGCATATCCAGAGATCTAAAGATGCTCTATGTTACATTTTTGCACTTCAATTTTTCCTTGAATGAAAATACTTAGACTCCCGATATAGACAAGAATGTAAAGGATTTCTCTCTTTATGATTTGTATGGCCTCCGATATTCTGAAGTTCAGCTTCCAGAGACTTTCATAAGACCTCACATAACTGATATTACAGTAAAATAAATTTTCAGTGTTAGACAACTAGGAATCATTTTGCCTTTATTTATTAAACCATTTTTAAGGAGAGACAATTATACAAACTATACAGTTTAGGAGTTGTGATGTTTAATACATGAATGCTTAAACCAAATTTTGGTTTAGCTTAAATTAATTGCATGCGTGTTAGATTAGTAATCATATGTTCTTGGTATATCTGGAATAACATCCTTTTAGGACTTTTTTTTGTGTGTGTGTATGTTTGTAATGATCTGGCAGCTTTCTGATTAAACATAGATTTAACACATGCTTTTCATTTCTGCCCACTGCCAAAACTTCATTAAAGTGAAAGTAGAAGAATTTAAAATGGTAAAAAACACAGAAGAAAAATAATGCACGAGGAGACAATAACAGACTGAAATGGCAAGTGCTGGCAGTAAATGGAAAGTAAATGGAGGAGTTAGTAGAGCTGAGAAAGCTGGCTGGAGAGAAAGGCAATGAGCAGTGATCCTAGTTTTCTCTCCAGAACCCAGGACAGGATCACATAAAGCAGGGGGAAATGTGGTGCTGCAATCAGGAAGCTGGTGGGGAACCTCTGTAGAGGCAGATCTTCTCCACTGGTGTGTACAGTCAACAGACTCACCCATCCCCAGTCTGACAGGCAACTGCAGGTTCATTCTGAATCAGACAAGAGGCCCTGGGCTCAGGGACAGGAGGTAGAGCAGAAACAGAAGAGAGGAGCCAAACTGAAAACAAGATTGAGTAGAAGTCCGTACATTGAACTGTGCAGCTACTAGTGCCCTGCTATTGCGTGGCATACACGGCCACCAGGAGATTGGAGGGTTTTTGTTTTTGTTTTGTTTTTTTTCTGGTGGTGGGGAGAAATGGAAAGCTTTGGGGTGGGTGGTAGGGTGGGGTTTCCAATATGAATTGAAAGGATTCCCAATAAATCACTCTCAAGGACAAGCCTCTTAGCTGGAAGATTCCATCCCCTCACACAGAGCTTCCATTTAGGCTTCTAATGCCTCCCTCTTAAAAATGAACAGAAAACAAAAATCTCTGGCTATTGAGGAAAGTGCCACTCAAAAATAAAGGCACCAAAGAGAGAGAGAGGGAAAAAAAAAAAAAGAATTCAGAGAAAACAAGGAATGCAGAGAACAGACAAAAGCTATAATTAAAACTATTATTTATGTTCTCAGATAAATGAGAAGTTATTGCACTCAATAGTATACTATAAAAATGGAACTGTCAGTTAGCTAGATAGTGGTCCTGAAAACTAGAAATACGAAAATGGGATGAAAGATTCATCTGAAGAGCTAGATAATAAAACCAAGGTATCTTTAGAGAAAGCAGAACAAAATTAAATGGAAATTATAATAGACACAGAATGATAAGAATATTAGTACATCAGTCCAGGAAGTCTAAAGGCTGACCAAAAGAGTTCCAGAAGAAGAAAACAGAAGGGAGGACATTAATAAACAATGAATGTGAAAAAAAGTTCTAAAACTAAAACACCTGTTTCCAAATTTAAAAAGTCTAAAAAATGACCAACACAATTATCTTTTTTAAAAATGACCACACTAAGGCCACTTGGTTGATCACTTATAGATCACTGTAAGACCTCAAAATACTGGCAATAATGACCACATGCAAAAATTTTAAAATAACAAGTTGAAAGTTTACATATGAAAAAAAATAAGGTCAAATTGGACTTTTTTTTTTCTTTTCAAATTGGATTTATTAAAAGAAATAACGCAAAACAAGACATCAAGGAAGAAATGAGGACAGAATTCTGAGCTTTCCAAAACCAGAAAAAGACATCACGAGAAAGGAAAACTAGAGACCAATATCTCTCATGAACATACATGCAAAAATCCTCAACAAAATATTAGCAAATCAAATCCAGCAATATATTAAACATTATACAATACAACCGAGTAGGATTTTTCTCAAATATGCAAGTCTGGTAAAACATTTGAAAATCAATTAATGCAATTCACCACATCAATAAGTTAAAGCAGAAAAATCGTATTATCATATCAATGGATGCATAGAAAGCATTTGACAATATCCAAGACCCATTCATGATTAAAAATAACTCAGCAATCTAGGAATAGAAGGGAACTTCCTCCACTTTGATATACAACATTTACCAAAAACCCTACAATTAACATTATATTTAATGTTGATAAATTAGGTGCTTTCCACCTCAGATCAGGAACAAACAAGGATGCCCCTCTCACTACTCCTATTCATCATCATAGTAGAAGGCCTAGCATATGCAATAAGGCAGGACAAGTAAACAAAGGTTTGGAAGATTGGGAAGAGAAAAAAAAATTCCCTTTATTCATTGATGACATGATCGCCTATGTAAAACATACCAAAAAATTAACAACAAAAACAAGAACAAAACTAGTAATACCAAATGCTAGTGAGGATGTGGGACAAAACTCATATTCATTACTGAGGGGTGCAGAAAGGTACAGCCACATTAGTAGACAGTTTGGCAGTTTAAATTTGGTCTACCATATGATCCAGCCATTGTGCCACTAGGTAGCTACCAAAATGATTTAAAAATTTTGTCCTTACAAAAACCTGCACATGAGTGCTTATAACAACTTCATTCACAATTGTCAAAATACTGGAAGCAACCAAGATGTCCTTCAGAAGAAGAACGGATAAATATTCAACAGAATCTTATTCAGCAATAGAAAAAAATAAGTTATCAAGCCATGAAAAGACATGGTAGAAAATTAAGTGCATATTGCTTAGTGAAAGAGTCTCTGTTCTGAAGTGAATGTGTATACAGCACTGCTCCTTGCCCCTTCCCAGCTGCCTCCCATGGACTCTCTTGCTCAGTGCAGTCTCCACTCTGACCCCCACCCACCTCTTGTGCCAACTTGTCTGTGGGATGGTTGCCTACCCCTCATCTCCAGTGGCTGTCCTACAGGAGAATGGGAACACACCATCCTTTCCCCAGTGGACCCTCTTCCTTTGTGATCTTCTCTCTCTCTCCACCCCACATTGGCCAGTGGACTCATCCATTCTGTGGAACAATACCTTTTGTGAGGTATACCTCACATTTTTGAGGATTTGTGAGGATACCTCACACTGTGGCAAGAAGCGATGCCTGGAACATTCCTGGTTTATCCTGGGAACACTCTTAAGCACCATCATTCTCCCTCCCATGGAGCCTCCCGTCAGTGGAGGCTGGATTCTTCTCACTCAGAGGTCTCATCCTTCCCATACACAAGTGCTCAGGGGTGAGAATACTCCTAGATGCCAGTTTGGTCTCCACATTTCTGCTTTCCCCATCCTCGTGGTGCAGTTCTTCAGTGGTCCTGGCCCCAATCCAGTCCCCTGCAGCCCTACTGTACCATTCTAACCAGACACGAGGGAAGAGGCAGACATCAGGTGCTGTACTCACTTCCGCTTGTTGGGGAATTGGGGAAAGGAACTGAACCCTGACTGGAGGGGATGGGAGGGCTTTTAATTTGTCTTTCTTTTGAGGCCTCCCCTCTCTAAGCCAGTTTTCATTTCCTCACTGTGGCATTAACCACTCCGGCCTCCCACCCCAGACCTCTGCCCACAACTGGGCGGGTGGGCTGGGAACAAAAGGAGAAGACAGGACCCAGTTTTGCGTGGTTGGTTTTTATTAATTATCGGGATAACAGTAAGAAACCAAGGATAAAGATAGAAAAGAGTCTCTGGAAAAGCTAAACACTGTATGATTCCAACTATATGACATTGTAGAAAAGACCAAACTATAGTGACAGTAGAAAGATTAGTGGTTGCCACAGTTTGAAGGAAAAGAGGAGGGCTGAATTAAAAATAAGTTCTGGACCTTCACAAATTGACAGTTCTCCTACATGCAGAGTGAACTTATCCTTTCCCAATATTCCCAAAAGTCTTATCCCAATATGGAGTCAGGTTCAGGCCCAGGTCCAGAGTATTTCATTATCTGAATTAGTTTGAAGTGGAATGGGGTAAGAGGAGTTTCTCAGGGGAAGTTCCTCAGTCACAGTTTCTCCACAGTGACTTGTCTTGATTTGAAGGCTTGTAAACTAAAAGACAAGTTATTTTACCCACCTCCCCATTTCCCCCTTCTACACACAGACCCTGTGATTGGATATTTGTAATTTAAAAACTGGGCAGAAGAGAAGCCTTTAGTAGTTACTGGTTAGTAACAACTATGAAATCTAGCCAGGCACCTGTGTCTAGTCCTTGATTAGGGCTTCATTCTCCTTTCTGAAAGCAGCTCTCCATATCTCTTGAGTCATCTTCCTTTTCTTTAGAAGTGGCCTGTTTTGTGGCTGAGAAGCTTTCTCAGTCTGCTTCATGGTTGTGTAGGTTTGGGGACCCAGAGATCTCATTTCAGTGTAAGTGTTGTCTCTCCAATTCAGTCAAAGCTGGAGGTGCTTTCAACAATTATAGTTCTCTTACTAGCTTTCTGGGTTTCTTATAAATCTTATTGTAGTTGCCTCCATGAGACAAAGCCACACCCATATATCTTTCTGAGATAGGCTTCACTCTACTTTAGGCTGAACATTTGGACAAGGCCTTTAAAATTCTTAAAGCCTTTTGTCTCTAGCTGAGAGTGTCTTTGAGATGCAGTCTTAAATTTCTCTGAGGTGACAACCAGGACTCTACTCTAACTTAATCTGACCACCCAATCAAAAGGGTTCTTCTCCCTTCCCTTACAACATAGCCAATCATAGGGCATTTTTGTGATATTTCTAGTTTATTATTTTAAAAAACCGAGGGGGTGGGGGATGGGGTAACCAGGTGATGGATATTAAGGAGGACACGTGTGGTGATGAGCACTGGGTGTTATACACAACTAATGAATCGTTGAAGACAACATCAAAAACTAATGATGTACTATATGTTGCCTAACTGAACATAATAAAAAAATAAAAACAAAAATAAATTTATTTGATGTTTATCTGCCTCTGCTCAATAAAATGTAAGAGCCATGGGATGGGGACTTTGTTTTGTTTTCCATTGTGTATCCAGGGCCTAATCCAGTGTGTTACATATTGGGCCATAAATATCTGTGCGTGAGCCAATAAGCAAGCATTACTACTAATAGTGATATTTATACTACTTTTGCTATGGTTATTGATTTAATAATAATTACAATTACAATATGGCCATATAAAAGTGGAGAGGGTGGGGATACATTCCAAAAGGTACCATTATGCTTTCCTTTGGTCTAAATCTATATGAGATTTCCACATCAGTGGAATTAACTATTCTTATTCCCAGTTTCTTACTTATCTCACAGAGCTGTTAGAAAAATTAAAAATAATTTTCTGTATATCATCTGACAGAGAAAGCACTCAATGTAGTGTAGCTTTTACTGTTAAGAAGAGAGGGAGAGAAACTCTATCCTTGAATGTATCCTTACATTTCATCCATCATTCTTCAGTAATGAAAAATTTGACCTTGAAATGTATCTTCAGCATGTATTTTTTTCATTAGTAGACACATGGATGTGCTTCTATTAATTTAAACAGATTCCCACCAAAAAATATTCAATTACAAGAACAACAACTAATAGAGAAGTATTGTTTGCAGCAAAATTTTACCTCTTATTAAAATAGATGTTGAATTAGCTAATGGGGATTTATAGTCTAGTTGCAGTTAGGTTAAACCAGATTGACAAAATTGGGACATTTCCATTTTTCTGTAAACACTCTCTGACACCATCACTCATTCTTGTAAATCGAAGAGAAATGCCAGTATGTTGGAATTATTTCCCGGCTTTGTCTTTGTTTCCTGGCTTCATGAAGTCTACATACACAGCCACATATTTGCTGTCAGAGGCAGCATTAGCCCAGAGCTTCCTTTTTCACTCTGATTCTCTGTGTTTATTATAACACTTTATATAATATTCAGCCCTCGTGACAGAACTGTAAGATAGATATTATAGTAGAGTTAGACAAACACTTTTTGTAAAGGGCCGCAGATTAAATATGTTTGTTTCTGTGGGCTGTGTGGTCCTGATTATAACCTTTGCCTTGTAGCAAAACACTAGCCTAAATAAAGCAGACAGTACGCAAACAAATAAGCATGGCTATGTTTCAATTAAACTTTATTTATGGATCCTGAAATATAAATTTCATACAATGTTCCCTTGTTATGAAAGATTATCCTTCCTTTGATGTTAAACACTTAAAAATATTTTAAAAAATTAACGTGCAAGCTGGACCAAAACAAGGAGGTGAGCCAGCTTTAGCCCACAGGCCATAGTTTGCTGATCCCTGTAATATACAGACTAGGAGACTGGGGTTCAGAGAGGTCACAAAACTTTCCCAAAGTGATACTACCAGTGAGTGGGGGAGACTGGATTTAAAAGTGAGTATCTCTGATTTTTTTTTTACAGATGTTATTTATTTATTTAAGAGAGAGAGAGCGAGTAGGGGGAGGGACAGGGGAAGAGAGAGAGAGAGAATCCCAAGCTGATGCCTCACTGAGCATAGAACCCACATGGGGCTCCATCCCACAACCCTGAGATCTTGACTTGAGCCGAAATCAAGAGTCAGAAGCTTAACTGACTGAGTCCCCCAGGCACCCCTATTATCTCTGATTCTTAACTCTTGTGGTATGTTGCCTCTGGACAGTATCCTAACTCTTAAATTTAAATCTCAAAACTCTAGTTTAACTGAACTGGTAATTCAGATCACTTTTGTTTAGCCTGGAAACCTAGCCACTGCTTAACAACATTATTTGTATGGCAAAAGATAGTTCTATTTCTAAGTGACATCATTAGTTTGGGATTGTTTCCTGTTTTGGGGACTGCCTATATGTACATATATACTTACACGTGAAAATAATTGTTTTTTTCTTCTAAGCATTTAAACAATAGTGTTGTAATTTAATATTTGATGATGAGTTTTCACCAATGTGCAAACAGATGCCTTTTCAGCTAAAAACCACTTTCCCTTGTGATCTGTCCACAGTGCCAGCAGTTGTAGCACCCCTGCCTGCTGCCCCCCACCTCCCAGTTGAGGATAGGTAGAGGTTAGCTCACCAGCCATACAGGAGATCACAGATTTTTCCTGGGTGATTCAGGATGATCTTAATATTTGCACAATGCTCTGTTCTACCTCATGTCAGTATAACTATAACTATATAGTTGACTGAACATCTGGGACAATGCAGGATACAAAATCATTTTCCCAACCCTGAAAAAATAAAAATAAAAAAAAATAATGTGTCTGTACAATCGTTTATGTGTATGCCTTCTCTCCCCCATGTCTTCACCGCCCACTGCCCCCCATGTTTCCTCTCTTGGGGAGACTTGGGCCCAGTCTGCTTGTTGGGCCTACTCATTATCTTGAGCTCTAAAACTCAAACCTTTTATATTTTAATTCAAAAGGGAGCATTGTTCCAAATCATCCATTATTTTCAACGAGGGCAAAATAATACAGGCGGTCAAGGGCCCCCAAACACAGGTAATTTATTGCTCAGAAAGGCTGGATTGAATGTGGTCCCCAAGAAAGCATTCTTCAAAACCAAATACTAGGCACCACCGTGTAGGAATCCGACTGTAAATGATTAAAAACACAATGGATCACTGGTCAGTTGTTTGGTCTGTCTAGAATCATTATGCTTGGAAAAGACGTTAAGAAGCTAGGGAAGGAAACCCTTTGAGGTCTGTTCTCTATAAAGAAAGAGGATTAAAAAAAAAAAAAAAAAGACCAGTCCTCCTCCCCCAACATCATAGGCAATGAATGTGTACACACATAGACTCAGACAAACACACCCAGAGCCATATATTGCTCAAATAGCCCAGGGCTCAGTGTTAAGAATTATAAGGGAAAGATTTAAAAATGCAAGTTTGGGCAATGATTTAAAACAGAAGGACGAAGTCAAAGCAAATAAGTATTATTTAATCCTATAAATTTGCTCTCCTCTGGTGTACATGAAGATGTAGGTAAGAGGCATTTGTTTGCTCACTGTTGTGGCTAGAAGCCTGGGAAAATAAATTTATTCAGGCAGGCCAGTCTGTCTGCGAAGACTTCCATTTCGCCTTTTATGGAAATCCTGAACAAAGAAGAGTATCTTTGCTTCTGTCAGGAAAGCAGTTTCAATCAGACTGATGAATAAAAAGCACAGCCGCCAAAAATGACCCATAGCAGGGTAAAGTTTAGATGCCCAACCGCCCATTATTCTATTAAAATGTGTCACGAGTGTTGGCCTGGGCTAATAGAGCAAGGCTTTGCAGCACACTAAATTGTGTCTCAATTTTAAAATACCAATTCCAGGAAGAATTATATAGGATCAAATGTAAAACCTCAGCGTCACAAAACAGAGGCTATTCAGTGAGACAAAGATTTTGTTGTGCAGCCACCAAAGGTAGTTTTATTCCATTTACATATTTGTTGATCTGTGGTTCTGCCTCTTACCGGAGAACTGTGATTGGGGAATGGTTGTTCTGGGGTATTTACAACTTTTATCTGAATTAAGTGAGGCTAAATTATTTCATTCAAAAGAAGCAGGATATATGACACTTTCATTTTTCTGAAGTAGTCTTGAGACCTTAGGAAGCTGTAGGAAGCTCAGATGACATTTGTTTTACCTCCTCATTTTACAAGTGGACACTTGTAATACTTAAGATAGAATTTGAACCTCTCCCAAACCATGTGTCTGGAAGTGGCAAGGCAGCAGCCGGAATCTTAAGTCCCAAACCTATACTCTTT
This sequence comes from Ursus maritimus, assembly GCF_017311325.1. Lineage (NCBI taxonomy): Eukaryota > Metazoa > Chordata > Mammalia > Carnivora > Ursidae > Ursus > Ursus maritimus. The sequence goes on along the minus strand of NW_024424564.1, from coordinate 29,285,174 downwards.
CTGCTCAAATTTTGAGTGGAAAAATATCATGTCTCTGATTCTTAAATAATATTTCCAGAAGGGGACACCTTATATTTTGGTGATTACAAACAACAAACAAACAAAACAACACAGGCAAAAAGATCTGTAGCAGAAAGAATCATATTCTTCAAAGGCAATTGTTGTAACAGAAGAATAGCAAAAATCTTTCTATGTAAATACAAACCTGGACATAAAAAATAAAATAGGAGAAGAAAGCAAGAAAGAGAGAGAGAGGAGGGAGGGAAAAAGAGAGAAAGGAATAAAAAAAAAGAAAAGAAAGAGAAGAAGGCACTACATTGCTCACTAAACTACTACCAGAATATTATTTGTTTTGTCTGTTTTCAGATCATTGGCTTTATGTCATGATATCTTAGACAAATGTTTGTTGCTTATTTTTTTAAAGGTTGTTGTATTAGTTATCTATTAGTATCTATTAATTACTCCATAACTTAATGGTGTAAGACAATAAACATTTATTTGTTTCTTTGGGTCAAGAATTCAGATGTGGCTTAGCTGGATGTTTCTGGCTCAGGGCCTCTTATAAGGTTGCAGACAAGGCATTTACAAGGGCTGCATCATCTTAAGACTTGGCCGGGCCTGGAGGATCGGCTTCCAAGAAGGCTTACTCACATGGTGCTGAAAGTTGGCAAGAGGCTTCAGTTTTTCCCTACACGGGCCTCTTGCTTGTATATCCTCAAAATATGGTGGCTGACTTCCTCCAGGATGATCACTCCAGGATAGCAAGGCGAAAGTCATAATGTCTTTAATGACCTAGACTTGGAAATCATGCAATATCATTTCCTCGGTGTTCTACTGGTTATACAAGTTGGTTCTGTTCAGTATGGGAGGGAACTCCAAAAGGGTATAAAGGCCAAGAAGTGAAGTTCATAGAGGGCCATGTGGAAGCTGGACTCACAACTTAAAGTTATGGACTACACTGAGACTATTTGATTAACTTGGCTAAATGGGCCAGTCAATTCAAACCACCCAATTGTTAAGCACACTATCATCTTCTAAAACACTGCTTTTCATTATCATTATGTACATAATCATAGTGTCTATCATAGTGACAGCTCTATCCAATTTATAAATATTTTCACATGCATTATCTCATGAAATCACAACTGTCATTATTATTATTTTTTTAATTTTAAATGACTTTAGATGTAGAGTTGTAAGGATAGTAAAGAGAATTCCCTTAATCTCGTTACCCAGCTTTTCCTATGTCGACATCTTACATAACTATAGGGCAGTTGTCAAAACTAAGAAATTCACCTTGGTACGATACAGTTAACTAAATTATAGACTTTATTCAGATTTCCCTAGTGTTTCCATTAATGTCCTTTTTCCTTTCTAGAATGCAATCTAGAATACCACACTGCATGTAGTCACCGCCCTCTTAGACTTTCCTCTGCTCTGTGACTATTACTCAGTCTTCCTTTGTGGTTCATCATCTTCACACTTTTGAAGAATATCGGTGTGAGAGAAAGAAAGAAGAAAATCAAGACTCCCAATATTTTAGTATGAGGGACTGGAAAGAGGAGTTTTCTAGAATGCTAGTAAGAAGTTTAGGGTGGAAGATCAGAAGTTCAATTTTAGATATGTTAGGTTGTCTATATATTTGGAATGTCTGTATATGATTTGTGTGATGTAAGATTAAATAAGGCTAGAGAAAATCTGAGCCTCTAGTAAACTGAGACATCTTTTAAGACGAAGCCAAGCAACAGTGTCAGAGTCCTGATCCAGTCTCAGGGAGGTGAAAGGTATGGCATGGGAAGGCTGGACTTCTGGAGAAACAGCAATCACAAGATAAGATGTTTTCAGAATACCCATCAGCATTTGAGCAATCCACACTGGATCCTCCAACTCTAAATTTATTTATACCTCAAAAATGTAATTTTTATCTCCCTCCCCCATGACTGCAATTTTAAAGACTACTTCTTTTATTTACTTAACAACAGGATTTGATGATAATTTCACATTCATCCTAAACCTACTTTATGTTTTGATAAGCATTTGTTTCTCAGGCTATAGAGGTCTAAATTTTATAGTCTTTTTTTTTTTTTGCCTGTGATCAGCTCTTACGGCAAAGAATTTCCAAAAGAAATTTCTTTTTTTCAGAGGGTCAGGTAAGTAGCTATTTAAAGGCGCAATTACAAGGCAAGATTGAACCTCATGTACACACACTGACAATGATTGGAAAAAGGAAAAAGTCTTAATGGGGAGAAGGAATGAGTTTGTCAGAGACTGCTTCTTGAAGGTGAAGAATGTTCAACTTAGCTTTAAAAAAAGCAACAGCTAACATAAAGAAAGGTCCAAGAACAGAATAGGGCCCATTTATAAGATTGGTTTACCTGAGAGCATAAGAAAAGTTCAAGAATGTATTTTTTGAAGGCAATTACAGGCTTTCTCTTTCATTTTCTTTTGCTTCCTATTTTCAAAAAGCACAATATTTCAAAGAGGCTCATCCTACTTAACTCTCATGTGGTTTAAAAATCTAACTAGACATATGTTGTTAATACTTTTATATGTCAGGAGCCTGGAGGGTAGAAACAATTTGAAGCTTAACTTTTAAATTTTGGTTTCCCAACAACGCCTTTTTTCTCAGCCTGAAGAATTTTACAATGCCAAAAGTTATGAATCTTTCCAGACTCAAACCAATAAGTTGGGTGACATGAAGCGAATGATTGATTATAAATAAAATGATGGGGAACAGGAAGGTGTCCCCATTTATTGACACAAATTTTCATCTTTATCATGATATTGAAAAGGCGTATTACATATAAGATAATGATCAAAATAAATAAAAAGAAATAAATTTAAAAATATTATAAAACAACCATGTAATAAGTCTATTAGAGTAAAGACGTCTTTCCTCAAAAAAAACAGGACAAGCAGCATATCTTCTCCAGGGAAGAGGTAGATTCATGGTGATTGTAGCTCAATAAATACATTTAAATTGAATCAATATGACTTATTTTTAAAAATTTTAGTTCTGTAGTCTGAAAAAAGATCAACCTTATTTCTCTCATTTGTAGAGTATTTTCAGATGGCTGTTAAAAGGTGTTTTTTTTTTTTTTCCTTTTTTCCTCTCTTTCATTCAACTGCTGGAGAGTAACTAGAAACAAATCTGTTGCTTGGAATAAATGTTCAGTCCATATGTTATCTTTCATGGTAGCTGATGGAAGTGTGAAATCCTCCCTGGTAAATGCTGCTTGCATGGTCTATCCCTCCCCCCACCACCATATGTAACACATTTATGAGTGGGGAGAATGGTTCCTTCGTCATTTGACTCTGTTGCTTGCGTTTTTCCTTGAGTACATAGAAAATTTAAAGAGAATCAGCGGTACTAATGCAAAAAGTGGACATACCAACCAGACTGTTCTGAAAGGCACTCGTGAGCCATGATGAGCAATGGAAAGAAAAAGGGAAAATACAAACATTAAGCACATTTTCCAAATCTCTGTACATGGGGAGATGGAAGAATCATCATAGGCTCTGAAAACAGAGAGCTGGGCTCATGCCTGGCACCACCATCCACCTGGTAAATCCGGACAAGTTTCTTAATCTGAATCAGAATGTTCCCATCTGGAAAATTGTGGGTGACCCGTAATAACTACCTTGCAGTGTTGATGTAGGAATTTAAAGAGATAATCTAAGAAAAGCGACTGGACAATTGTTGCTGTGTAATAAATATTAGTTTCTGCCTTCCCATTCCTCCATCTCACTGCCATTCTTTTTATCGATAATGAAAAAGTCCTGTTTGTGTTTCAGTGGTTTATGAGCATTCAAGGAAGACCATGAGTGTGATCAAGTCCATGTTTTATGACAGAAGATTTATCAGAATCTTCCTTTCATACTTGAGAGCCAGTCTAAGTTGACTTCTCTTGGCAAAAACCCGTGGTGTAGCTGGAAGACTTGGGAGTTAGACTAGTGACAGTTACACTTCAGGAGGACTTAGCCTCAGGCCGAATGCTTCATGCTGGGACAATAGTCCTGACATCTGAATGCCTTGGAGTGTTGCTGAGAGCCCAATGTGTGGGGTAGGACCCCTGGTGAATTGAAACATCACAAAAGATTTATATTAATTCCCAGAAAACCAAATATATTGAGTTTCATGCAGCTCTAATTGAAATGTAATAACTGTTTACAGATTTGACTGCACCATCACCACAGAGTAATTGCTTTTCCACACCAAGCAAGTAGGAGATGAAGTAAAAGTGCCCAGAAGAGTTTGGCACTTCAATAAATGTTTCTAAGAGTATGGTTATACATGGTGTCTTTCCTCTCTCAAAGCTCAGTCAGAGCACAGCTTCCACAGAGTCAAGTTACTGCTGGGCTTGGGTGTCCAAAGAGCCCTTTTTAGTTTTTTCTTTTCTTTCTTTCTTTCTTTCTTTCTTTCTTTCTTTCTTTCTTTCTTTCTTTCTTTCTTTCTTTCTTTTTCTTTCTTCTTTTTCTTCAAGAGAGGGAGCGGGGAGAGGGCAGAGGAAGAGGGAGAGAGAGAATCTTAAGTAGGTTCCACTCCCAGCGCAAAGCCCCACACAAGGCTCGATCTCAGAACCCTGAGATCATGACCTGAGCTGAAGTCAGTAGTCTGACACTTAACTGAGTGAGCCACCCAGGAGCCCCAGAAGAGACCTTTCATTACTCCAGTTGAGATTTGTTAAAATACGAAATTGCATTCTCTCAAAAAGCTACATTTAATAAGGCACTTATTGTTGGTTTTTCATATGTTCTGCATAACATTGGGCTCAACAAACAGAGGCATCTTAGCTCTTTGTTACACTAAGGATGTTGGCATCTCTGCAGAGGACAGAAAGAAAGAGCACAAAGAAACGTGGCAGGGGTGCCTGGGAGTGGCTCAGTCGTTGGGCGTCTGCCTTTGGCTCAGGGCGTGATCCCGGCGTTCTGGGATCCAGCCCCACGTCGGGCTCCTCCGCTGTGAGCCTGCTTCTTCCTCTCCCACTCCCCCTGCTTGTGTTCCCTCTCTCGCTGGCTGTCTCTATCTCTGTCGAATAAATAAATAAAATTAAAAAAAAAAAAAGAAACGTGGCAAACCTGGAAATTCCTAATCCCACTGCAATTCATTCATCATGAAAATGCTCAGTAATCATTTATGATGGAATAGTGACCAACCTTGCTCAAAGTAACTGAAAATATAGTTAAAAGCAAAACAAAAATGAAAACAAAACAGTATTTGGGAAAAGATTCACTCAACACAGTAAGAGAAAAAGTGGCTTTTCTCTATCCCCAACCTCCAAGGCTTTAGAATATATTTATAAGTGGCAAAATAATCAGGGAAAGGGGGAGAGTTCTGTTTTTTGAGAATGTTTGAAAAATAACTCTCCATTAGAGGAGTAATCTGTCTTTTTTGAGAACATATATAACAATCTCATGAAATCCATATTATTTACCCATTTTAAAGATAAGGAATCTAAGGCCCTGGAGTAAGTTGCAAAATACAAACTCAAATCCAATTCGTGCTTTCTCCAAAACCAGTGCTCTTTTCAGAACAAGTGGCCAATTTCAAATATATATATATATATCCTGCATAGTTTCAGAAAAAGCCACATTTTGATATTAAAATCTGACTTGAAATTCAATTATGTTCATACATTATATACTACTACTCAGAAAGCTAAAAAATGGAAGGGTAATTGAAATACAATGCTTGACCTCAGGTTCCTACTCTAAATCATGGAAATATCAGTTTTCCCAGGGGTAGCATGAAGGACAATTAGCAACAATAATAATAGGGCAGTTTGGAAATATCTGTGCCTTTTGATGAAAATTCCACAGTAACTGAAACCACCTTGTCCTATAATATTGTGAGCAGACCTGAGGTGGAATGCCAGTTTCACTTGTGAAGTAATAGGGAAGAGCACTTATTTTCTAAAACCTCAATTTTTGCATCTGTACAATGGGATCCTAACAGTGCATATTTCACAGAATGATGAAATGCATGTAAAGGCTATAGTGTGGAAGTTAGCACGTAGTAAGACTCTATTAATTAGTGATTTTTTTTATTATTAACACTAGCTGGCAATCTTGATACCTCGCAGCTCAGAGCACAATTGTACTTTTTCCAAATAAAAATAATATACTCCTCAGTTGTTTGAGTTTCTTGTTGACACATCTTCTACCAATATTTTAAGAACTTCTTTGCTGCAAGGTATAAATATTGGCTTGAAGAGATTATAGGGTTCCAATATATTCTGTGTGAGATGGTACCTTTGCTAGCTAGAGCAAACATTTTTCACTACAAATAAAAAGAAGCCTTACTTAAAAACTTGCACATTAATTTTCTTCATCACCATATTTTAGGTTTTCCTATTGCCTTCTTTAACATGAACTACACACAGTTAAACTTATCTTCAAATTCTACCTGCCAACACACATAATAAATAGAAATACTAGGGCAGCTGTGTTATGATCAGCAAAGCAATGCTTCTTGCCAAGATGTCCATGTCCTAATCCCCAAAACCTGTCAATATATTACCTTAAATGGCATTTTGTAGATGTGATTAAGTGAAGGATTTTGAGATGGAAAGATTAAACCGGATTACCTGGGTAGGTCCAATGCAAGCACGGAGGTTGTTATAAGAGAAGGCAGAAGGGCCAGAGTCAGAGAAGGTGTGACAAGGCAAGCAGAGTCAGTAGGGTACCATTGCTGCAAAGGGGGCCACGAGCCAAAAAATGGAGGTAGTTTCTGAAAGCTGGAAATAACAAGGGACACATTCTCCTCCAGAGTCCCCAGAGTGAACACAGCTCTCCTGACACTTTGCTTTTGGTTCTATAGATAGGACCCTTTTTTGGACTTCTGCCCTCTGGAAATGTAAGATAATAAACTCTTCCTGAGTAACATGATAGGTTTATTATCTTCTTTTTCATTATGGTGGTTGTTCCTACTGATTTATTTAAATTTATTTGCATATGGAGATTAGAACATTCCTTCTCATTAATCACAAGAGAAACTATTGGAAATAAAGGGAATTTAGTAGCGTCTATTATTTTAATACACAAATTGCTTCCTATGGATAATACGTTTATTAAACTCATCCTCAATTAGGAATAGGGCTGAGCTAACTTTGTCAAGAATACAACGAAAACTGATCAAAATCTTAAGTATTAAAGCAGAAATGATATTCAGTGATCAATTCAGCATTAACATTCCCAAGGCTCAGGGGACCCCATATTTGTGTCTCTAATCAAAAGCAAACATGTCCACTAGCTGGTAGATTAAGGATATTGACTTGCTTGTGTAAATCTGAACTTCTTTGAAGTTACCAAATTCGCTAATGTTCTAATTATGTGGTTATATGATATTTTTTCTAATTTTTGAATTCAGTTTGTATATTTGTCTACTCTGGCTGCCACAACAAAATTCCACAGACTGAGTGGCTTAAACAGCAGAACTTTATTTTGTCACAGCTGTGGAGGCCAGAAGTCCAGGATCAAAGAATCGCCAGGGTTGGTTTCTGATGAGAGTGCTTTTCCTGGCTTCTCTGTGTCCTCACATGGCCTTTTTCTGAGAGATCTCTGTTGTCTCTTCCTATAGTGACACAAGTCTTAACCTGATTAGGGCCCCACCCTTATGACCTCATTTACCCTTGTTAGCTCTTTAGAGACCCTCTCTCCAAATATACTTGCTTTGAGCTTCACCATGAATTTTGAGGGGACACAATTCTGTCTATAACAGCTTGCTCAAGGGATGAAAATAGATGAAAGCAAGGAGTGAAAGAAGAAAATTGTGTTCTGCTCCATTGTAATCTCATGCTCTCTTTGGGACTAATTAGAGTTGGGAATTTTATTTGAAAACATGTTTTAAATTTTGCATGTTGTCTTAAATTAATTCTGAAGAAAATTCCTTAGGTTTACTTTTCTGTGTGTAGTGTTATTCTTTGCTATTAGTCTGAAACTCAGATATGCAGAGGAAAATGCTCACATTTAAAAATATACATAAATATGTGCCACGTGCCATGTTATTATGAAGAATGTGTGAAGAAGCTTCTAATTTTTTGAAAGCCTAACACGTATTCTGATCATAATAAGTTAATTTTGAGCAAAGGAGCAGTCACTACATAGCTTCAACATTTATGTTACTGGTCAAAAAACAATGTTAACTGAATTCCTATGCTTTGTAACTAGGAAAAACAATGATTGTCAGACTTTGGATGTGACTTGAGATAATCTTAAGAAATATTGTAAGTATGTAAAAGTTTAATGTTCAGTTTTCTCTGAGGTACTAATTTGTTGAAAACCTCAAACTATCTTTTAGCTTTTGAACAAAGTTACCAGAATTTTCACCTCCATCTTGCCTCTGCCATCTTGCTTTCCTACCACTCTTCTTGTGATAGAGGTCTATGTTATCTGGACTTGGAAATACCCTAGAGAAAAATGTCTTCACTGAAAATTATGAAAGAAAATGTCTATATGTCTAAATGTCTAAATGATCCATGACAACATTATGTGAAATCCCCCTTTCAAGCCTGGGGGGTTATCTTTCCAGCCTGATTGTTCATATCTGTCCTGGGTGATGGTGAAATCTTTGCAATGGGCAAGCTCTCTCTGGGATGATGATTCCACCATTGCATCTCTCCACTCTCTCCCCACCCCCAGTTAAGTCCATTCTCCACTGAGACATCTTCTCAAAGGGTCATTAAGATAAACATCCCTTCCCCATGCCTACAACTTTTCAAAGGGTTTAGACTAAGATCCAAACTCGTTTTTATGTAATGCCTCCTTTTCATCATTTTGGCCTTGACACAACTCTTACCTGTTTTGATAGTTCCCTGACTGCCCTGGCTGAAGTCCCACCCCAGTCCCCATCAGTCAGTCTCTCACTCTTGCCCTATTTTCCTTTCTTCATAGGATGTGCCACTCCTGAATATCTATCTATATCTGTGTCTATATACCTATATCTATCTATATCTATATCTATATCTATATCTATATCTATATTCTATTTTACCTGTGTTGTCAGTTTTTCTCCATTAATGTCTTAGGTTCATTAGGGCAGAAAGTGTTGTCCATCATGTTCATGGTTGTACCCCTATGCTAGTTAAGTACTGGCATATATACCAGGCACTTGTATTATTTTCTTATTTCTTATTCCTCTGTCACAAATTACCACAGACATGGAGGCTTAAGGCAAGTCAAATATACTATCTCATGGTTTCATAGGTCAGAAGTCCAGGACTAGTTAAGGTAGGTTCTCTCCTCAGCCTCTCATAAGGGTGAAATCAAGCTATCAGCTGAGATGCATTATTTTCTGGAGCTTGGAGTTCTTTTTTTCAAGTTTATATGACTTTTGGTAGAATCCAGTTGTATATCATTGTAGCACTGAGGCCCCTGTTCTCTTGCTGGCTATAGACCAGTGGGTGCTCTCAGCTCCTGAAGGCTTTCTGTAGTTCCCTGCATGTAGCCCGCCTTCATAGGCCCTATCAAGCTGGTAGCCATCGCCTAATTAAGTCAGGCCCACCCACACTCAAGGGGAGGGTATTATTCAGGGTGTGCATCCTGGGAGTAAGGGGTATCTTGGGAGGCGTCTTAGAATTCTGTCAACCATATGCTCAATAGAGTCTCAATTTATAAAGTGGTATTACTCCACATCCACAACAAATTTGCAAAAATGAAGACAAAGAAGTTTTTGTTTGTTTGTTTGTTTTAAAGATTTTATTTATTTATTTGACAGAGATAGAGACAGCCAGCGAGAAAGGGAACACAAGCAGGGGGAGTGGGAGAGGAAGAAGCAGGCTCATAGTGGAGGAGCCTGATGTGGGGCTCGATCCCACAACGCCAGGATCACGCCCTGAGCCGAAGGCAGACGCTTAACCGCTGTGCCACCCAAGTGCCCCAGAAGTTTTTTTTTATAATAAGAAGCATTTTTGTTGTTTCTTTGTTTTCATCTAATGCTATGTGTACCTCCCTATAACTAAATTTTGAGCCACTGACATTGTTAAAGTCACAAATGTGATTAACCAGAATTTGGTCACCAATTTGCAGGCATGCTTATTCATAACTAACTAACCTTCAATTAGAAAATGTAACTTTGTTTCTTGTTTTAAACTACCCTCTCAATCCAATGCCTATTTTTATCTTTTCCTTTCAATGGGTTATGATTTCAAAGTGAGAATTTAGGAGACATCATTAAAAAGATTGTCATTCTCTTGACATTTCATTTTATCCTTTTCTAATGGCCCCCAGCCCCCCAAAACCCCGACCTTTCTTTCTAGTATTGATTATGAATGTGTCTCTATCATGATAGTCAGTAAATAGGAAAGAGCAAAGTCTTTGGAATCATCAGTTTCTGTTTGAATTTTGACTCTGCTCTTTATATGCTGTATGATCATGAGAAACGTCTTCCTTCCACCGCAGTTCACCTGTCAATAAAATGCAGATAACAATGTTTAACTCAAGAGACAAGTGTAAATAGTAAAGAAATAAATCATTCGTAAAAGTGGCACACAGTAGGCATTCAGTAAAAGTGAGATTTATTTTCACAGATGAAAAATATAGATAGTGTCTCCATAAATACTTGTTAAAAAGCAGACTCCTGGGTTCTTCCCTAGTTATACTAAGGCAGATATTCTAGAACAGGGACCCAGGAATCTACATTTTAAACAAACACCTCAAGTCCTCATTAGCACAGCAATGTCTGAGAACCAAAGATAAGGAATTACACAAATAATTCATTAGATAGGAGGGAAGTGCATTTTTTTAAAAGATTTCATCTATTTATTTGAGAGAAAGCATGAGCAGGAGGGAGGGTCGGAGGGAGAAGCAGACTCCTGCTGAGCAGGGAGCCCAATGTGGGGCTCGATCCTAGGATCTTGGGATCATGACCTGAGCCGAAGGCAGATGCCCAACTGACTAAGCAACCCAGGCGCCCCATAAAGTGCATTTTGAATGTATTCATTACTGAAAAATATTTTCATGTCTTTAAATATATAATCATTATGTAAAATGTCAAGCTTACTTCCTGTTTTGTTAAGTTCTATGTACTGTTTATGTCAGTTTGTATTGTTGTAAAGTAAGTATTGCATAACTTAGGAATATTTTTTCTTCTTCTCCCAGTGTGTTACAAACTGAATTTCTTCATCCCTTCCACCCTCCAAAGTCTTAGAGTTCTGTCTCTGTTTTCAAAGAACAATAGTCAAGAAGGTAAATAATATTCACATTCTGATTCTTCATTTTCAATTCCGGTAGTCTCCTCTTATCTGTTGGGGACACATTCCAAGACCTCCAGTGGATGCCTGAAACTGCAGATAGTAGCCAACTCTATATATACTATGTGTTTTTTTCTGTATATACACAACATGATAAAATTTAATTTATGGGTTCGTCACAGTAAGAGATTAAGAATAATAACTTATAAAAAATAGAACAATTATCACAATATACTGTAATAAAAGTTATGCGAATGTAGTTTTTCCTACATATTAAAATATATTATTATGCTGTACTCACCCTTCTTGTGATGATATGAGATGATAAAATGCCTAGGGGACAAGACGAAGTGAGGGGAATGACGTAGGCACTGTGGTGTAGTGTCCGGTACTACCGACCTCCTGAGGTTACATCAGAAGAAGGATCGTCTGCTTCTGGACTATGGTTGATTGCGGGCAACTGAACAGGCAGAAAGAGAAAGCACAGATAAGTGGGGGGGGGGGGACTACTGTGTAAAGATTAGCTTATTTCTATATATTTATGTTTGGTCATTCAATTAGATACAGAATTTGATGCTCTCAAACCAAGTACAGGTATCCCCTGCTTTCAAACGTTTGTGTTAACACCACTTCGCTTTTGCAAAAGACCTACCTTAGTACCCATTTTCACTAACTGAAAGAAATCCAAAGAGGATTTTTGCTTTTACAAAAAAAATACAAAAATAGCATTCAACATTTGCTTTGCAGGGAGCCTTATAGAGACAGCGTGCACCTGAGCAGTGAGAGCAGCGCCGCCCAGCTCCTTCCTTGGCAACTCTCAGCATCTCAGGCATCCAGCCTCCATAGCTTTGAACAGTGTCTGTGAGCATCTGTGCTTTATCTCGATTTATTTTGTGCATCCATTAGCAAGATGTGTTCTAAGGTATCAGAAAAGCCTAAGAGAGGTTATTTTTGAGTCTGGGAATGCTAAAATATTTTTCCGTATAAGTTAATAGTAATTGCTTCTTTGTTTTATGCTATTTTGGCTTACAGAAAGTTCCAAAGGTTTTTATTTTTGGATAGTGGGGGAAGCCTTGTATGTCTTAAACGAGAAATATGTGTACTAGTTATGGGACCATATTTTTGGAGGGAAAAAAATCAAGATGTGGTTAACAAATGGAGACAATTGGTGAGAATATTCAACTATTTGAAACTAGTGTATCCTGGAAAATCAGTCACAATCCTAAGGTCCATTAAGTGTCCATATCCCTAATGACACTAGTGGATAAGAATAAAGTTCTTAGAGTTTTCTCTTTCAGGATTTTACATTTCAACTGTTATCGGTTAAATTCAGAAAATTATCTCTTTTCTCTTCTGTAAGCCCCAACTCTCCCCTGACCTTGAACTATCTCTAGCTCTTATTTTTTATCAGAACCATATGCACTGCAAATCTTTACTGGGATGGAAGCAAATCATTTCAGTGCAGCATAACCAAAGCTCATAAAAAGCTCACTGTCATTATCCTTTGAAACTGGTGAAGAATGTGGCCCATATTCCCACTGTGTCGCATCAGCCCAGCAAATTATATCTTTCTCCCTCATGAGGAGCCATATCACTCCAGATGCATTTCTCCAGCACAATTTGAAGATAATGAGACAAATACTGGACACAACATGCTTCTGACAGAGACCATTGAGTGTAAGCTTGTGGGAGGGAATTAATTTGTTCAGAGGCTGCAGCTAGTTTAGCCTCCCACACTTTGCAACCTGGATCCCTGGGCCTCTTAGATTTAGTAGATGCCAATGCATGGATCAAAAACTGCATTCGGTAGGAGAAGGAAGGGAAGAATGAATGGGGGGGGGGGTAAACAGAAGGAGGAATGAACCATGAGAGACTGTGGACTCTGGGAAACAAACTGAGGGCTTCAGAGGGGAGGGGGTGGGGGATCGGGATAAGGCCGGTGATGGGTATTAAGGAGGGCACATATTGCATGGTGTACTGGGTGTTATACGCAAATAATGAATCATGGAACATTGCATCAAAAAGTGGGGATATACTGTATGGTGACTAATACAACAAAATAAAAATTATTAAAAAATAAATAAAAAATAAAACTGCAAAAAAAAAATTGCATTCCAAAACCAAATAGCCATTTTCGAATTTCAAATGGCATGTGGCTTTGTTCATGGATGGCAGAAGAACGGAGGGAGGCTAGCTACTTATGTAGGTTAAATTGTTCACATGAGTGTGGAGGATTTAGATTTAAACCCCCGTCAGCCCCACCCCACCCAACAATATTACTTATTTTTTGTGGTTTTTTTTTTAAAGATTTTATTTATCTATCTGAAAGAAAGAGAGTGAGAACAAGCCTGAGTGGGTAGAGGGGCAGAGGGACAAGCAAACTCCCTGCTGAGCAGGAAGCCTGACCAAGGGGCTGGATCCCAGGAGCCTGGGATGGTGACCTGAGCCTAAGTCAGACGCTTAACTGACTGAGCTATCTAGGCTCCCTAGTTTTTGTTTTGTTTTGTTTTAAGATTTTTTTTTTATTTTAATGTTTTTTTTATTGTATTATGTTAGTCACCATAGTTAGTCATCCTGGTTTCTGATGTAAAGTTCGATGATTCATTAGTTGCGTATAACACCCAGTACACCATGCAATACGTGCCCTCTTTACTACCCATCACCAGTCTATCCCATTACCCCAGCCCCCTCCCCTCTGAAGCCCTCAGTTTGTTTCTCAGAGTCCATAGTCTGTCATGCTTCATTCTCCCTTCTGATTACCCCCCTTTTTATCCCTTTGTTCCCCTACCGATCTTCTTAGTTCTTATGTTCCATAGATGAGAGAAATCATATGATAATTGTCTTTCTCTGCTTGACTTATTTCACTTAGCATTAAGATTTTTAATTGTTTATTTATTTTAGAGAAAGAGAGCATGAGTTTGGAGGGGGGTGCAGAGGGAGAGGGTGAGGGTCAAGCCGACTCCGTGCTGAGCACAAAGCCCAATCTCTTGACCCTGAGATCATAACCTGACCTGAAATCAAGGGCCAGACACTCAGCCAACTGAGCCACCCAGGTGCCCCTACTTCTTTTTACTTTCAAGTAATGAAAGGACTTGGAACATTTCTTAGGTGCTTCAATTTTACATTTAACATGTTGTGATGTTACAAAGATCTTGCTTGGTAGCAAATGTGACAAAAGCTATGTGAAGAGCTCATACAAATAATAAAAAGGATCAAAATTAAAAATAAAGAGAGGATATAATAGCATTCAAAATTAACTTAATATTTATTATATACAAGGCTCTCTACTAAGAGCACAGACTTTAGGGATGGAATTTCTGGATTCAAATTCCAACTCATAAATTACTAGGAGAACTTGAGAGAAATTCCTTCACCTCTCTCGGGCTCACTTCTTTCACCTATATAATTGGCATAAAATTAACTGCATAGAGCTGTTGTGAAGAATTAATGTATGTGTCATGCATGGAATACTAACACATCCTAAATACTCAGAAAATAACTCATCATTAGTGTTAACTATGATAACTATTAACAACTCTTTGACTAGTAATAACTCTTAGCATTAATAATGATATTTTAACTACTATCAGTGATAACTTTTATCATTAGTGATAAAATGATTGGTTATAACTATGATAACTAGTGATAATATATAAATTTCATTACTTTTTTTTTTAATTTCATTACTTCTTAGGCATAATCTCTTCTAATTTAAAAATCTTCTCAGCTCTGATGCTAGTTTCCTCTGTTAGCTGCTTAACCATACTAAGCCCAAAGAGAAAAAAAAAAAAATTACCAGAGGTCATATGACCAGTAATTGACAACAATGGGCAGAAGTTGTCTGTCCACCTTGAAAATGTGAGCATTATATGTTTCTATCTTTGAACATAGGCAAATAGGTCAAAAACATTTAATAAGGCAACTAGCATTTACTGAGATACTTTCATGTTTTCTTTCCATGTTTCTCTTTCAGTATCAACAAGCAGGGGCTTGTGTGTTGTGTATGTAGGAGGGCAGTGGGTAGGGAGGGAAGGTTCCTTCAAAACCTTTACCACCCCTCCAGCAACAGTCTTTGCAAGTACTTTTTAGCAACCCAGAACACTGAAAATGGTAAGCCAGATAGGATCCAAGCAACATCCAAACACAAAGTTCCATTAATTCATCCATCTACATTTATTGATCCATTTACTTATTGTCAAATTGAGTATTTTCTACCTACCAGACATTGTTCAAGACTTTAGGGGCCAGTACTGAAAAAAAAAAAAAACACCCACATTTTAAGCTCTCATGAGCTTAAAATTAAATGGAGAAGACAGACAGCAATCGAACAAACAAGTAAGTCATAACATTTTTTAGTTGAAAAGCTAAACTGTGTGTGATGGAGAATAACTTTAAATCTGAACATTTAGAATAAGATCTGAATGGCAAAAAAAGGAAAAAAAAGGAAGCTGCTATGAAATGATGATAGGAAAGTGAAATTGGGGAAGAGGAAACAGAAAATGAGCTTATATGAGAAAAACTTGGACTGTTTGTGGACTGAAAAAAAGCCAATATGGAAGGGGTCTAGTAGGTAAGGAGTAGAGAGGTAGGAAATAAGTTCAGAAAAGTAGGTGGGGGCCACATTAAAGAGAGCTTGATACACCAGGATGACTATAAGAGAAGCCATTGAAGAGAGTATCGTTTTCAGTGATCCTGGCTGCTGTATAAAATAAGGATTCGGGCAGGACAAAAGGGAAAAGGACTCCTGAGAAATTAGGAGGTTCTACAGGATTCCAGGTGAGATGTGAGGATGGGTTAGACAAAAATAATTGTACTATATGATGGAAGAAAGTGGACATAAGTGAGGATGAGCTTGACAGGTAGAACTAACACTTTTTCTGAATGATTGTATGTAGACNNTCAGGGAAAGAGCAGAATCAAGGGCCGTATCTCCTAATGGTCAGTGGTCAAAGTCTGCAGTTGAATCTAGATTCCAATGAGAGGGACAGCCAAGGTAGGTCCTGAGCCAAGTATTTTTGGTGCCCATTGGGATTTTGGGGGCATTTCCTCCATGGGACTGCTGGGATGAGTGGGACAGGTGGTGCTCTCTCAGTCTCTAGATGCTGAAGTCACTCCTGATCATGTGGCCCCAGAGCTCCTGTTCCCTCAACCTGGGCCCCACCTACTTCTCTATCCCGAAGGTAATTCTCTGGTCTCTCAATCTTCCAGTGCAGCCAAAGACATCTTTCTAGTTTTAGGAGAGGTGACCTGTTCTCTTACTCATTGCACGTTCTCCCAAGTTTCTTGAGTAAGCACCTAGGTCCCCATTTCCTGTGCCTAATCTTGAGGCTTCTAAAACACAAACACTATAATTTTTTTTAATAAATTCATTCCTTTTGTGAATGTGTTGAATGTTTCCCCTCTTGTTGAATGTGTTGCTGACTAAATGGAGGGAAGAATCTGAGAGTAGATGAAAACTGCAAGAAAGTACACACACACACACACACACGCACACATGCACACACACACACACACACACACTGATGGATATTTCAGAATCACTATCCCAGGGCACCTGGGTAGCTCTGTCGGTTGAATGTCTGACTCTTGGTTTTGGCTCAGCTCATGATCTTGGGGTTGTGAGATCAAGCTCTATGTTGGGCTCCATGCTCAGCTCAGAGTCTGCTTGTCCCTCTCCCTCTGCTCCTCCCCCTGCTCTCTCTCTCTCTCAAATAAATAAATAAAATATTTTTTATAAAAATCACTCTCCCTCCATGTTTACTTTGCCTTATTTAGTCTCAGATATCTCTGCCAGTACTTACTAGCTCACTTTAAGCTTGTCCCTTGGCCTCTGTTGGTTTAATTTCCTCACACATTAAATTAGAATGAATAACCTTCAAATTCCTTTTAGATCCAAGCTAACTATAATTCCATTCTAGATTTTGGACAGAAACTCATATTCATTTGCTGCCTACTATCTCCCAGGAGTTTTGGGGAAATACAGTGGAAGGTAGTCGGTCTAAATTGTATCTTTCACTTAGATTCGAGGATATTTGATGGGATGATCAGTCAAGCCTGCTAGGATTGTATTTGAACTAGTGCACTAGATATTTTCTAGGAAAGAAGTCATTCCTAAGAGCCTGGACACAAAATCTTAGTTTATCCTGAGCTATCCTGAGATGAGCAGGGGCCTGGTAGGAGATAGAATTGCCTTGTGGGAGTAGCTCATTTAGCACTACTAAAAAGAATAACTGAGATTAGAGGGAAGAAGGAAGAGAGACAGAGGGAAAGGAGAAGGAGACAGGCAGGAAGAGGAGGATAAGGAGGAAGGAGAAGGAGAAGAAAAGAAGCAAGCAAAGGAAAGAAAATGAGATATATATGATAAATTTATTCATACTATGTATACAATATATCGTGAGAAACCCACAGAGAAGTGTGAAGGGCCAGGGGATGAGAAGACAGTAATGTGATTGGATTTCATGCAACAGAAGCTAGGGAACACAGTTTACATTTCTAGTCTGTTATTCCAGAAACTAAAAATTTTAAAGGTTAAATAACTTTGCAATATTTTATATAACTAGAAAAAGTAGAGGGTATTCATATATCCACTTAAAATATTTATTGAGCACTGACTATGGGATAGGCAGCATATTAGACACTAAGGATACAGTGGTGACAGATGACATGGCTGATCTCAAAGAACAGAGATGAAATAGCAATTAACAAACAAGTAAATATACGGTATATTAGATAATGATAGGTAATACAGAAGAAAAATAGAACAGGGTTAGAATAATAGAGAGTGGAAGATAGCGGGGTAGGACAAACCATGTTATTTTCTATCAGTGAAGTTAAATGGACTGATAAGGTTATTGAGCCCAAGTTTGAATAAATGTGACTGATAGACAACTGATACCCCAATACCTGAGCATAACGTGCTTATTACATATTTATGGTTCCAAAGACAATGTAACCTTTTTTTTTTTTAAAGATTTTATTTATTTATTTGACAGAGATAGAGACAGCCAGCGAGAGAGGGAACACAGGGGGAGTGGGAGAGGAAGAAGCAGGCTCCCAGCAGAGGAGCCTGATGTGGGGCTCGATCCCAGAACGCCGGGATCACGCCCTGAGCTGGAGGCAGACGCTTAACCGCTGCGCCACCCAGGCGCCCCCAAAGACAGTGTAACCTTTTGATTACAGCACTGCCTTAGTCATGGTCTATTCCACATAGCATGTAAAATAATTTAAGTTGTGGATAAGATCAGGAAAAAAATTCTCTTCTAAATATTGAAATTTCCAGGGGCGCCTGGGTGGCGCAGTCGTTAAGCATTTGCCTTCGGCTCAGGGCGTGATCCCAGCGTTCTGGGATCGAGACTCACATCAGGCTTCTCCGCTAGGAGCATGCTTCTTCCTCTCCCACTACCCCTGCTTGTGTTCCCTCTCTCGCTGGCTGTCTCCCTCTGTCAAATAAATTTAAAAAAATCTTTAAAAAAAATAATAAATAAATATTGAAATTTCTAAATCATGCAATTCTTCTACCTACTTGAATTGAATTATACTACCAAACATAATATTGCAAGTAGGGACCGTACAATGAAAAACAATTTTTCAGGACACATAATATCAGAGGTAATCTAGAAATTTGGAATAAGTGAATGAAAGTCAGATAAGAAACACCTTACATTTACTCTTTAATTAGAGATTCTGTTACTGATATTTCATTTTCCTTAACACTAAAGGAATCTTTTCAAATGTTTTCTTTAAAATAATTAGTTCTGGCTCTCGTTCTTCTTGAATTGATTAAAGAGAATCTTGTTTGAATTTGCTTTAACCAATTTTGTTTTCATTCCCCCCCCCTCCAAAAAAAGGAAAAAAAATATATTGCTAGATTTAGGGAACTACTCGTATCATTGTCTCTTTCAAAATTCCTTAAATTAGAAAAGCACAAAATTTGAGATTTCCATTTATAAACAATGACCTCATGCTGAAATATTAGAAGGGAAATTGGCAGTTGCCAATCTCAAAAGTTTGGATGAGATATTTTCTATATCACTGCCATCCCCACATGCAAATCACCCACTAGCACCTTCCAACCTGGTTACACAAAACCTGAGATCCAAGGTATAAAATACGTAGGAATCATAGTTAACCATGTTAGGCTTCAGACTCTAATTTCCTGTAATAAACCTTCTAGTTCCCCCTATGCCACTCTCTAGCTGAAAAATCTTGAGTTTATCTTCTGTAGGTCATTGTTTCTTCATCTTTAAAAATGCTGTTAGTTACATATTTTTAAAAATCTCTTTGGGGTGCTTGGCTAACTCAATGGGTAGAGCATGCAACTCTTGATCTCAGGATTGTGAGTTCGAGACCTGCATTGGGCATAGAGATTACTTAAAAATAAAATCTTTTAAAAAAGTATCTTTAAGCTCTAGTAGTCAAGTATTTATACAAACTGTAAGATCTTTTGCAGGTTGGGAAATATTTAAATACTTTGAGTCAGACAAATGTGAATTTGGATCTTGATTCATCAACTTACTAATTGGGTTGTCATTGTCTCATTGTTTTTTCTTAAAAATTGAGATTAAAAACATGGCATTCCTTGAAGGATAAATGAGGCAACACGTGAGAAATTCTTAGCTCAATGCCCAGCACTTTACTTAGCTCAATGTCCAGCACTTAACAAAAATTCAGTGTTCTTGTGGTGCCTGGGTGGCTCAGTCGTTAAGCGTCTGCCTTTGGCTCAGGGCGTGATCCCGGTGTTTTGGGATCGAGCCCCACGTTGGGCTCCTCCGCTGAGAGACTGCTTCTTCCTCTCCCACTCCCCCTGCTGTGTTCCCTCTCTCGCTGGCTGTGTCTCTGTCAAATAAATAAATAAAAATCTTTAAAAAAAAATTCAGTGTTCTCTACTCTATCCATGCATCATGCTGCATATTTCCCCAAAGATTCTGATAGAATTTGACCATCACTGTACTCATTGCATTGCTAAATAGGAGATGATTTCTGCACTTTTATTAGGAAAAAAAAAGACAGTAATTAAAGATGGTGTTGGAAGGAAACCTGTACCTATGTGACAGTATTTTTATATTTAAAACCAACTTCCTGTTTGAATGGAATTTCTAACTCTACCAATATTGTCTGGGTATTTGGAAATTTTCTGAAAATACTGTATTTGCTAGCTTTTACTGTATAACAAACTACTTTTTTTTTTAAGATTTTATTTATTTATTTGACAGAGAGGCAGCGAGAGAGGGAACACAAGCAGGGGGAATAGGAGAGGGAGAAGCAGGCTTCCCCCCAAGCAGGGAGCCCGACATGGGGCTGGATCCCAGAAAGCTGGGATCATGACCAGAGCTGAAGGCAGGCGCTTACCGACTGAGCCACCCAGGCACCCCTAACAAACTATTTCTAAAACCAAACAACAATCACTCTATTGAGCACACTGCTCTGTGGGTTGGCTGGGCAGTTTTTCTGGTCTGAGCAGGCTGTGCTGATCTCTCTTAGGCCCTCTAACATGTCTGCGTCTAGCTGGCGAGTCAGATGATGGCTGGAACATTTGGCAGTTGGCAGGCTGTTGGTCAAGGTAGCCAAAGTATTTGGGGTGACAGGGCCTTGCTCTCTCATAATCCAACAGACTTGTTTGGGCTTCTTGACATAGTGGTGACTACATTCTCCCCAAAGCAGTAAGAGAAGGCAATCCCCAATGTATCTACAGAACATTCAGTTCTTATGTCATATTCACTATTATTCCATTGACCAAAGCTAGTTAGATGGTCAAGGCTAGAGTCAATGTGGGAAGGTACTGCCTGCCTACTCTGAGCCATGAATAAAGGAAACAGAATGATTGCATCTATTTTGCAAAAAATGAACCACGAATGTACAATGCTGTGCTTATTGGAACTAGTCAATATCGTAACATTTCTTTACAAAGTCAAATAAAATAATTCACTTAAAAGAGTGAATAATTATGGCCATCTTACTATTTATTTAAAAAATTCTATAGCACTGACTCTTCACCAATAACCCTGCCTTTTTTTTCTCCCTTCATTCTCTCCTTTTCGTACTTCGTAATACACAAATCAAATTAAAGTAGGGTGTTCTGGGTGAGAAGAAAAAAAGAACAGCAGTCAGATATAGTTTTCAGTATTTTCTTGGAAAATCCCAAACAATTTAGTATTGCACTACTTTTTCTTGATTTATACCTTAAAGGTACAAGAATGTAAAATTTTCAAACTGCTATTGGAAAGCTCAAAATATCAGTTTTGTTTTTTGTCTTGTAAAACAGATATGAAGGGATACCCAGTGAAAAATACTACATTACCAATCTGAGAGTAAATATTTATGTTTTTCTAATTTGTTGTCAACAGCTAAAATGAGAATACAGATAAGAAAAAAAAATTGTGAGTCTCCATTATTCCAATAATGTGAGTAAAGACAGTTTTAATAATAGACTATAAGTCTGGCAATAATCATTTGGTGATTTTTACCTCCTTTATACTCTCTTTCTGTCCCCACCTTCCAAATGCCCAGCATCATAAATCAAGCAGGAAAGCAGTTATGGAGGGGACTTACATGCATTCCATGCTCACTGTGTTTCAGACATTCTGCTAATTGTATAATAATATTATCCCATATACCTTTATTTTGAGGGCGCAGGATGTAATGATCATTGGGTGTTACATGCAACTGATGAATCACTGAACTCTACCTCTGAAACTAATAATACACCATACATTAATTAATTGAATTAAAATAAAATAAAATAAATTAAATTAAAGAGAAAACATATGGGGTGTCTCGGTGGCTCAGTAGGTTAAGCATCTGCCTTTGGCTCAGGTCACAATCTCAGGGTCCTGGGATGAGCCCTGCATAGGACTCCCTCCTTAATGCCCATCACCCAGCTACCCCATCCCACCACCTCCCGTCCCTCCAGGAATCTTCAGTTTGTTTCCTATGATTAAGAGTCTCTTATGGTTTGTCTCCCTCCCTGATTTCATCTTATTTTATTTTTCCCTACTTCTGCTATGATCCTCTGTTTTGTTTCTTAAATTCCACATATGAGTGAAATCATATGATATTTGTCTTTCTCTGATTGACTTACTTCACTTAGCATTATACCTTCCAGTTCCATCCACATCATTGCAAATGGTAAGATTTCATTTTTTGATGGCTGAGCAATATTCTATTATATATATACATATATATATATACACACATACACCACATCTTCTTCTTTTTTTTAAATGGTCAAATGGCTTGAATATTATTTTAGAAATAACACTATTTTTAATAATATTTTTTATTATATTATGTTAGTCACCATACAGTACATCCCTAGTTTTTGATGTAAAGTTCCGTGATTCATTACTTGCATATAACACCCAGTGCACCATGCAGTACGTGCCCTCCTTAATACCCATCACCAGCCTATCCCAATCCCCCACATCTTCTTTATCCTTTCATCTGTCAGAGGACATCTGAGCTCTTTCCATAGCTTGGCTATTGTGGACATTGCTGCTATAAACATTGGGGTGCAGGTGCCCCTTCAGATCAGTTTCGTTTAACACCCAGTGCTCATCACATCATTCATCCTCCTTAATGCCCATCACCCAGTTACTCCATCCCCCAACCCATCAAGCTTCAGTCCATTTCCTGTAGTTAAGAGTTTCTCATGGTTTTTCTCCCTCTTTGATGACTTCCCATTGTTTTCCCTCCTTTCCCCTATAATCCTCTGCACTGTTTCTTATATTTCACATGTGAGTGAAATCATATGATAGGTGTCCTTCTCTGTTGACTTATTTCCCTCATCATAATACCCTCCAGTTCCATGCACACCAATATAAATGGTAAATATTCATCCTTTCTGATGACTGCGTAATATTCCAATATATATATATATACCATATATATATATATATACTCTTCACATCACTACATTTGTATCTTTGGGGTAAATACCAAGTAATGCAATTGCTGGTTCATAGGGTAGCTCTTTTTTTAACTTTCTGAGGAACCTCCATACCATTTTCCAGAGTGGCTGTACCGGTTTGCATTCCCACCAGCAGTGTAAGAGAGTTCCCCTTTCTCTGCATCCTCGCCAACATCTGTTGTTTCCTGACTTGTTAATTTTAGCCATTCTGACTAGTGTAAGGTGGTATCTCATTGTGGTTTTGATTTGTGTTTCCCTGATGACCAGTGATGTGGAGCATTTTTTCATGTGTCTGTTGGCCATTTGTATGTCTTCTTTGGAGAAATGTCTGCTTTCTCTTTAAACTTTTAAGGCTGTGTACCAATCATCAACATGACCACAGTACCAGAAGATACCCTAATAGGGAAAATATAAACACTTTTATTTAAATAAATAGTTAGCAATATAATCTGTGAACTCTAAATTAAAGTTTGCAAGTTTTAAGTAATTACATTCCTAACCTTTTATGGAATGATGAGTAAAACAAATGCTAGAATATTATTGCTTTTTCCGAATGTTTTTACCAATATCATGTTTTTTTAAAGAAAATACTCTGTTATACATAATAAATAAAAAGAGGAAGAAGTCTTTGTAATACTTTAAAAACTTATAAGCCTGACAGAATTGGATCCTTAAATATGAGGCACTCTCAAAGATTAGAACATAATGGGTTGCAGAAATAAGTAACATCTGGGACTATTTTATTGATTTTTTTTCTACCTCCTAAAAATATTATTTCAATAGAATAACCAGATCCAAATGATATATATAAAATCAGAGCTAAGTGATGCATATAGTTGATCAATTTAAGGATAAAATCCCATAGGATAGAATCTACCCTATTTATAGCCTATAGGATAAAGGAGAATAAAGCAATAATAATTAGGCAGTATCATAATATTTTAATATATCCCCTCTTTAGGCAATTTATGTTATTTGAGAACTCAAAGATTTCAATGAGCAAAGTTTAGAATTCACAGGACATTAAAAAATGTGGAGTATTCAAGATTCCAGACTTTAGGAAAGAATCTTTGCTTTTTAATATACTAATAAAAATCTAAGTATGCCACTTATGAAATCTGTTTTCTGTAATAAATAAGAACTAGACTTGTAATAATATTAGAATTATATATACAAATTCAGCTTAATTTCAGTGTAAAAATATGGAAATATCAAGTAATTTGTGTCACTTTTGTAGTAATTTTAATATCTAATTTAATTTTACTCATTTTGCTAATAATCGTTTTCTTTATATATAACCTTTTTTTAAAAGACAGTAGGAATATCTGGGGTCTGCTTTATAAATATACCAAGTAAGGACTTGATCTCTTTAAATTTCTAGTGGCTATGTTAATTGTATTTTATGGGGGCACAAGCTACTAAGCTTGAAATAGCGGTTATAAAGGATCCCTTGAGAAGTAAGAAAACATTGTTTATTTTAGCAGATGGGAGTGTATCAATATTGATCTCTTCTTCTCTTCCTAAGTATTTAGAGATCTGTCTAAATACTTCTATGGCAAATCTATCTAAAAAATTATAAGATGTAAATATTCTCTTCATTAATTTTCAGTGAGAAATAAAACACTTGAGGTGAACTATTTTTCAAGAGGAAGGATGCTAATACAAATCTTGGTAAAAGCAGAATTTGCCAACAGCATTTTGTTTCTTGCTGTATATGATTTAAATACATCTTTATCAGATATTCAGAGTTCATGTTAAAACTTGATAATTTTGTGAGAGTGTATTCCAATATTATGGTATCAATTTTAGGTTGTTATTAACATAGGTTCTTACCTATTTGTTGCTGTTTTTTGTTCTTATAAATAGTATTTACCCTTTCTCACATATCCTGATTCTTTTCATTGGTAAAGGGTGTTCTGTTTGTTTTTAGTTGTAAGGAAAAGTGAAGTTAAAAATAATCAAAGAATTTAGTATTGTTCAGACTTGATTTAATCTCTTCTTATATAACCTACACATTATGGGAGAGTCCCATCAAAGAAGATAGGTCATTCTTCAATATCTGCTCTTTCCTTATGGTCAAAACCATCTGTGGCCACCCTCGTGGAGTTCCATGGACTGTGAATGTTGGTCATAGTTTTTCACTGAGGTCCTGGGAGCACTATTCTCCCAGGTAGGTTATTGAGATTGTCTCTCTCTCTCTCTGTGTCTCAGTTAATGAGGTTAATGAGGTTTCATTAAATGAAAATGTCCCATAATGTGAAATATTTTACAAAGACAAATTGGGAGTTCTGGTTTACCAGCTTTTGACTTTGTCTACGAACTTTGGTTTCTTTGTTTGTGGATGTAGATTATGTGAAAGGCTACAGTCATTTTATCTTAAATAGTGGATGGGATGGGGAGAAAGCCCCTCCCCCTGTCACCTCTTCTGCTCAGAATCTAAAAGTTGCTAAAAGAGAAAAAGAAGTGAGTCCTTGTCTGGCAATAGAAATTGAATCTCCTCTCAGGGCAACTTGAGCTCCAACTTGTTGCTTTATGATGTTGCTGAGATGGGCGCCCCATGAATAATAAAAGCTACTGTGGTTTGAGTTATTATTTTGTGTTAGGCTCTATGCTAAGAACCCTTTATGGTTTCATTGAATTCTCATGGCAAATTATTCACATTTTCAGAAGAGGAGATTTAAGTATCTAACAGTTAGATGGTGTTTAAAAATGGATATGTTTAATATGTCTAAAAGTCATGACAACTGAATTAAAGTGCTCTGTGCCCTTTTCTGTTCCAGGATAATCCATTTGGGTGGTTACAATTCATCTTCACCACTGTGATTAGGGTTTTTTTTTCCTTCAGATTCTGTTTCTGTATCTAGACCATATGCTGATTATTAATTGTATTAGTTAGAATGGGCTGTATTATGCTCCAGTAACAAGAAACTCACAATCGCAATGACTTAAAGCAACAGGGATTTTATTGCTGTTCATGCTGCATCTCCTTTACTGGTCGACTAGGGATTCTGCTTCACAGCATTCAGACTCCATGACCAAGGTTACTTTTCTGGTTAATCCATATAACATGATCATTTTTCATGTGATAAAATAACATGTCATCTGTTATGTAGATATGCTCTAACTTTTTTTAAACAAATCCCCAATTATTTCATCTAGGAAGGTTTTGCCATTTTAATGAGCTGGTATTTCTATCCTTATGACAAGTGGTATTCTCTAGTGCTAAGAGCGCAGTCCCCAGGAACCAGGACCTTTGTTTTCACAGCCTTGTGTGCCAATAGCTCTGTGAGCCATATAGGTAAGCTGCTTGAACTTCCTGTGCCTCACTTCATCTGTGAAATGTAATTGTACCTCTTTCATAAGATTGCTGTATGAATTTATTGAGGTTTTAGGTGTACATAAAGTATGTAGACCGTGTCTGACTCATGGTAGGTACCATATATATTAGCTAATAATTTATGATTAAAAAGTAATACGACTTAGGAGTAGAATTTTTGAGTGAAAGATTATACAAATATTAGGGCTTTAAATATACAAAACAAAATTAGAATGAATTTTTAAAATTTAGGACCTTAAAATATAATAAAGGATTCCCTGAGAAGACCTAAAGCTACTCTATGGGGCAGATTATACACAGTTTACTAATAAAGTATAGGGAACTGACATAACCTCAAGCTATATGTGGATAGGTCAGTCTTTTCAATACTATTTTCTTCCTAAATAGCGCTGGATCTGCAATCTCTTTTTATCAGCTTCCCCTTACATTCTGGCCTATGCCCCATTCTGAACCATAGGAATATCTGTTCTTTGTTAAAAAGCTTATTTCTGAATCTCAGCCTCATCCTGATAGGGCAGGTCCGCCCATCAGCCCCACCATCAGGCCTTTATAATTTCACTGTATAAAGCTGAGAAAGATACAATTCAATTTAACAATCATTCTTGATACATGCAGGTCTCAGTTCCCTGTTCCTGTGCAGTAGCTTTGTCTCAGTCTCCTGTTCTTTCTGTTCCAAGGTTTTCTTTTCTTTTCTTTTTTTTTTTTTTTTAAATAAGCTCTATGCCCAACATGGGGCTTGAACTCATGACCCCAAGATCAAGAGTCACATGCTCTACCTACTGAGCCAGCCAGGCACCCCAATTGTTCCAAGGCTTTCAGAAGCATATTCTTCCCAGGCATTTGATATCTCCCATTAACATTTACATTTCATATCATAAGGTTATACCATTTATCTGCTTTTTTTTTTTACAGAAGACAATGTGGTTTCCAAAATGAAATGTATCATTATACTACATTCTATATGTTGCTAAGATTATCACTGTCCTTACTATTTGATTTATTTTGGTTTTCCTGAAGAATTTAAAAGCCTTATGTTATTTCCTGTAGCTCCATGTACTTAATGTGTTTTGCTTTTCTTTGAAAGAATATGCACGTTGCAGAGAAGTAAATAGTAAAATTTGCATCTAAATTTCCTAAAGAAGTGGATAAGTTGACTACTATAGTCTTACAATATGTGTGGCTACACGTCAGTGTAATCCGAGAGACCAGCAATCCTCACACTGATGGATGGAAAGACTTAGATACCATTGACTTAAAAGCTCAAAGTCCATTGAAAAGACAGAGCCTAGATTTAGCTCTTTGTTCCATGACATATCTGACTAGCGTTTGGTTAATGTCGGTGTCTTGCTAATACATTTAGTACAGTCTCTTCCTCAGCATGATTAACTATAATAGGGCTGCTGCTGAAAAGGTGTGCTTAATGTATTGTAAAGGGTCACAGATGGGGAGTATTAAGTCCAAGATGCCCAGCTAGCTAGACTATGAAAGATATAATCCATATTTAATATCCTTTCCCATTAACAGTAACATATAAGCAATTTCAGTTAAAAACTAATCTAGAGCAGTAACAAAGTTGGATGGCATCCCTACTGACAAAAGGTAGGGCTCCATTAGTCCCGCCCACTACTGGCTGCTCACCAATGTTGGTAGAGATTAATGAGTCTTATGATAACAGGGTAGCTAATGCAGATATTTGGTATAAGGTTACTCAAGAAAAACAAAACAATAAGAGGACCAAGTTTATTCCACACCTTTAGCCCAGTTCTTTTGAAAAACATGATTTTAAAATCATCTAACTTAATATGCACTCATGTAGTCTTCACTTTTTCTTCTATTTCCAACATTATGTTTATAGGGCAATTTATTTCTTCAGTATAAATTCAGCCTCTTTCAAAATATGGCTTTTTCTGGATCATCTGATTTTGTTTAGTGGGATTAATTAAATTTACTTTATTTTCACCCAACAGACTTTCTTGTTTTGGTAGCATACCATAAAAATGACATAATGCATTTACTAATTTGCAACCAGGACACTTAACATGCACCCGCATTCTACAGCCCTGAAAGATATGATTACATCTTAAAGAAAACATAACACGGATAAGTTATATTGGAACCATCAAGATGCCTACGACAGTAAGGTACCCATGCTTGACTATCTATCCTATCACTTCAGATTTATTAGGAATTTTCCATGTGTGTCAGAGACTTTGTGCTCACAGCCTCTGACAGTTCTCCATCCCTCTTCCTTGTGAGCTTATTAGCCAACTGTACCTTCATAACTGGTATTTATTCATTCAGTCAGTATTTATTAATCACTCTACCAGTCAACATGCTAAGAGTTAGAGACAATTGTAAACAAAATGAGACATCAACTCTAATCTTATAACTCTAACCTTAGTAGGCTGGTAGGGAGACAAGTCATTCAACAAATACAAATACAAAAGTGTGTACAAATTGTCATGAGTTTTGTAAGAATAATTCATATAAATATCTGATCAGGACCTTATGTTATAAAGTCAGCAATGCGCTGGTTTAAATTGGGTGGAATGGAGAAGGTCTTTTAGAAGGAGTACATGGAATGTGGGGCAGTAAGAGTAAGTGTTAACCGGAGTTGGGGAAATGTTCCAGACACAGGGAAGGGCACATAATTTTTTTGGTGGTAACAAACTTGGTGCCATCAGGTAACTGAAAGATGGTCTGAGTGAGTTAAAAAAAAATTTGTCTTTGGGGCGCCTGGGTGGCTCAGTTGTTAAGCATCTGCTTTCGGCTCAGGTCATGATCCCAGGGTCCTGGGATTGAGCCCTTCATCGGGCTCCCTGCTCAGCGGGAGGCCTGCTTCTCCTTCTCACACTCCCCTTGCTTGTGTTCCCTCTCTCACTGTCTCTCTCTGTCAAATAAATAAATAAAATCTTTAAAAAAAAATTTGTCTTTTGCATGATTAATCTTGGGGCACAAGTTATAAACAGGTGGTAAAGGATAAGTGCACACATTCTGTCACAGAATTTAGCTTGTTCTGGCTTAACATAGAAGTCTTATTTCAGAGTTTTAGCTGGATTTGTGTCCAAGACAGGCTATTCTCAGGCACAGGTCTTGGAAAGAACAGCGTCCGATCTACCCATCACAGTCTGCATCCAAATGGACCGATTCTACCTGAAATTGCACATTGAGCTGTTTGCTGCTTTATCCTGAATCTCTTGCCCAGAATTGCCTTAGGTACCCTCTCTGTCTCAGTCAAGTTTGACCTACCACTGAATTTCAGTCTTCTTACTCCAAAAAAATGGAAGAGAGTCTCAAGTCCTTTTCTTCATCATCTTCCACAGACATTTCTTGCTTGTTCCACCCCTCTTCACCTCTGGAAATAAACAATTGCTAAACTTCTTGACTTGTTAGTCCTTATCTCTTCCCAGTCAAATATCTTATATCCTTATAACCAGTTTGCAA
Organism: Ursus maritimus; assembly: GCF_017311325.1. Lineage (NCBI taxonomy): Eukaryota > Metazoa > Chordata > Mammalia > Carnivora > Ursidae > Ursus > Ursus maritimus. The sequence continues at coordinate 29,255,299 of NW_024424564.1, read as the reverse complement.
AAATTACAGTTAAGACAGGTAAGGTTTTTTTTTTTTAATAGCATCTCTTATTGTCCATGTATCATGTAAAACACATTAAGATATAGTGCAAGGTGAAACAGACTAGAGTTTAGAGTCAAGTAGTCAAATAAATAAAAACTATACAAATTATAATTTCAAATTAAATATATATATATATATATATATATATATATATATATATATTAAATGTAATTTAAACCTGGAAGATGAATAGCTGTTAATCTTATAAAGCATGGAGAAGACTATCGTTCCAGAAAGAATAAAAAATATGTGTCAAACCCTAAAATAAAAAAGCACTCTATAGCCAGTTAGGAGCAGGAATATGTGTTAAAAATAGACAATGGTGATGAATATAACAAAGATATTGAGGTAAAGCTGTTAATGGATATGGATTTTTTTCCCCAAGCTTCCAGACAATAAATCTTTGTTTCTCTAGCAACCTGTTAATGTTTATGAAATTATGTTTAAGAAATATTATTAGACAAATAGAAGGGAATTAAAGTATAATTTAAAGTATACATCAGAAAAGGCTACATGGCATGGATTTCTTTGTGTGTCCTCCTGTGGCTATTGCATTTACCAACTTGTCATATCAAGGGATTTTTTCTTTTTTTTAAAGATTTTATTTATTTATTTGACAGAGACAGCCAGCAAGAGAGGGAACACAAGCAGGGGGAGTGGGAGAGGAAGAAGCAGGCTCCCAGCAGAGGAGCCTGATGTGGGGCTCGATCCCAGAACGCTGGGATCACGCCCTGAGCGGAAGGCAGATGCTTAACGACTGCGCCACCCAGGTGCCCCATATCAAGGGATTTTTTCATTCTTTGATGTGTGACTCCTAATACATGTTTCCCCATGTTTATACTATCTATATAGGGTGGTGGATTTCTGTTTTGTTTTGCTTTTAGATATAATCTAACATTAGGGGACCTACAAAGTCTAAATTCACAGTCCCCAAGACTGTCCTCATTTCTGACAGTCACTGCAGTTTCAGCGGGATTCCTAAAACTCACCTAATTGTATTTTTCAACTCCAGTATTTCTATTTGGTTTCTTTGATGGTTGCTATTTCCTTGTCGAACTTCTCTTTTTTTCATGCATTGTTTTTGTAATTTTGTTTAATTGTCTGTCTGTGTTTTCTTGTAGCTTGATTAACTGAATTAGGAGGATTATTCTGAATTCTTTGTCTGACAGTTTGTAGAACTCCATTTTTTTTTTAGGGTCAGTTATTAGTTTCCTTTGGTGTTATCATATTTACCTGATTTTTTATAATCCTTGATTCCTTACATTAGTATCTGCACATTTGAGCAATCAGGCCCCTCCTCTAGACTTTATAGGTTTGCTTTGGCAGAGACATTTCTTTATCAGTCAAGTCAGTTTGGATTTATGGGTGTGTTTGCTGTTAATGTCCTTGGGCAGGTGGGGCCTGCTATTATGGTTTATTTGGGTCAAGGCAAGTGCTCAATCTCAGAGGATGGGGATGGGGGTGTGACTCACTGGCTGAGAACAGTTGGATAGAACTGCTGGCTTTGTTCCCTACCCAAGTAAGGCTGTAGGATGGGCTCCACAGTTGCCTGGATTCTCTGGTCAGGCTTGCTAGATGGTCAAGACAGGAAACTTAGTGGGTGTGGCTATGAATTAACTTCTCTCCTCTGACAGGTCAATGGGACAGGACCAGAGCCTGTAGAATTTGTTGTTTGAAGACTCAAATCAGGCCAGGGTGTGCACTGAATTCCCTGGTCAAGTGAGGCCACTGATCTTGCTCTGCAGACAGGGAAACCCATGGGCTGTGCTCTCTGTTCAAGTGCTACTGTATATAAGGTTGTTGAATGGACTGTGGAGCTTCCTGTATGCTCTGGTTAGGTTCCTTGGTTGGACAGGCTGAAGGATATTTTCAGCAATGAGCAGAGCTACAAAGATACCCTGCCTGTGGCCCAGTGGGAAAAAAACAGCTCTAAAGAGTTTATAGAGCTCTTTACTTGTTGTCTTAGCTAATCTGCATCCCAAGTTCCCTGACCAAACAGGGCCACTGGCTTTGCTCTGCAAATTACCAACTCTTTAGGCCTACCTTTCAGTTTGAGCACCCTTGGGGCCATACAACTTCTGTGGGTTTTCACCAGCTCTTCTGGTCTGATGGGGCCAGAAGAGACTGTCCACAGCAGGCAGGGCTATGTCTCAGCTCCCTTGCCTGTGTAGAAGTGGAAGGGGATACTCTGGGCTATCTAAATTTCCTAAATAGGCTCTCTGGTTGGGAGGGCCCAGAGCTACCTCAGTCTTAGCTATTAATAGCCCCTGTCTGTATAACAAGGGAATAGTCCATGCTCAGTATTGGCTTTGCTGTGGGAGAGATCAACTCTGCCTGCCCACCTCTCATCTCAAGCACTCCTGAGCCACACAGCTTCCAGGAGTTGTCACCGGTCCTTCTGGTCAGGTGGTGCCGGAAGACAACTCTCCGTAGGTGGTGGGGCTGTGATTCAGCTCCTTGCCTAACTGGGGGCAAACTAGAGCCAGCAAAACTCCTCATTCAAGGATCTGAATCAGGCAGATCTGCACCCCACCAAGTTCTCTGGTCAAAGTACTCCCAACTTGGTTCTGCAGATGAGCATAACCACTGGTTGGGATTACCACTTGGAAACGGCAGGTATGAACTCAGTCTGCCAAGATCCGTGTGTTAGTTATTACAAGCTCCTCCACGCTGCTCATCATAAGTCAGATTCCCAATGGCTGGGCCCCGCAGATCCCCCCCCAGTCCTCATGGTGGGAGATCAGTTTGGCAGCTATAACAGAGTAACCTTCAGTGGTGGTGGGGGGGCTGCCCCTGGGGTTCTCTTTTCCCACTGGAGGACCAGAGGCTCAAGGGACACCTCTTTGCATGGTGCTGCACTGGCCTGGGGAAGGGTCAATGCAGTCAATGTGTGGTCACTCCTCCTACCCTTCAATGCAGTCTCTCTTGGGCTCTGAGGTGCAGGAAGGTGTTTCAACCTCAATCTTCTATTTTAGGATTCTCTAAGTGATGTCTTGTTCTTGATTAGTTGTTACTCATTCTTCTTGCGTGGAGAAATGAAGTCAGAAATAACCTATGTAGCTGTCTTGGTGATGTCACTCCAAAGCTGGTTTTTAATCCGGCTCTATTCAATTCAATAGGGAGAGATTCTGAATGTCTTAGTCTTAAGAGTGAATAAGCAGGAAGATGATACAGACAAGAAAACAAAGGCAATATTCATACTTGAACATCTATGAGTAAGTCCTAAATGAAATGAGATTCTGAATGATAATCAAAGGCAAGAATTATGCCTTCTATGTCCTATTGATTAGAACTGAGAAGGACCCACAGGTGCATACTGGGTGCCTGATTCAGGTGGCAGAAGTGGCTCATTGAGGAAGAAAGATAAAAGTCATCTAAAGATCTGGTAGAAAATGTGGAAAACATATTTTAGGCTTTGCATATGACAGGACTGAGGTGATAAAAATGGTCCTTTCTCTCTTTTATTCTCTAGTCATTATATTCTATTACCTCTTTCACGTCTCTCTGGGGAACTCTTTCTTTATAAATACTAAAATATAACAATATTTATAATAATATAAAATATAACAAGAACAAGAACAAATAGAAAATGCTACATTCTGAGTAAGTAATTTTGAAATCTTGTGAGATTGCAGCAATATACACAGCAACCGATCTACTTATATATTTGTTAAGGTCTGTTTTGGTCACGCTTGGTGTCATGCTAAGGACAGTGGAGCATAGGAAATAAAGAGATATGGAATGATTCATTCATTCAATCTGTATTTATTCAGCATCAAGTATGTATAAGGCACTGTGAGAGATTCTGCAAATAGAGGAATAAACAAGGTAAAAGGAATCCTTGCCCTCATGTAGATTATATTCTGCAGGTACAGATAGGCCGCATACAGATAATCAATTATAATTCTGATATATCTGTGAAGGAGAATTACAGGATGCTAAAGAATATCCAGAAGGAGAATATGACCGTGTGTGTGTGTGTGTGTGTGTGTGTGTGTGTGTGTGTGTGATCATGAGTGTGCTTTGGGGCAAAGGAGCAGATTGGAAAGGATCCCCCAAGGAGGTGATATTTTGAGTCAAGACTACAGTGAGTAGAACTTAACTAGGAAGGAGAGTCTCTGGTGAGCAGATCCTATAGTTGTATAAGGTCTCTGTGGATCAAACTCAGAAGGCAAGGTCATCAAGGCATGAAGTCAGGCCACAAAGGTTGGCATGGGCTAGATAATACAGAGCCTGATAATGATCTGGGTGGGTTTTTTTGTAACCAATACATGGGAAGATGTTTATGGGTAACCTAGGATGATCAATGTTTTTGAAAAATCACTCTGTCTGTAAGATAGATCATGGAAAAGGCAGGATCAGAATGGAGTACAGGAGGACCAGTTAGGAGTCTGTATTGGTATATCATAAAGCAATATGGGTAGCTAGGATGAGAGTGACAGAGTGGATATGGAGAGAGGTAGACAGATTTGGATAATATTCTAGGAACTAACATTGGCACAGTTTAATAATTGACAATATAAATGGTGAAAAGGGGGAGTGTCAAAATGATTTCTATGTTTCTTGTCTCTCATTTTGGAATTTATGATTTTGAAGGAAAACAAGAATTGTCTGAGATTTCTTCAAGATTTTTGAATCTCTGACATAGAAATTTGTCTCTTCATTTTGATGCTCTTTAGTAAAATTAGATAGACATATTCCCTGGTAGATAGGGCTCTGATCTTTCTAAGGGTTACATCAGATTCTTTATTTAAAGTGAGTTGGGGAGTGTGTGATGGTTCCTTAGAGAAAAAAAATTGGAGAAGCAGTGGTTAGGTGGCAGTGATAAAATGCGTTAATAGAGCCTATACACTTGTCAGTTGGCAGTGACCTATATTGTGGAACCGTGCTACCATTTCTGACAGTTTCATTAGACAAGTCAAGATCAGGGTTGTCAAGAAAGCTAAGCTCCCTTCTTCTCTGGTTTAAAAACTGGTCTGAAAATCTGCCTTGGTACATGTTCAGGAAAGAGCCTGGGATTGCTATCCTTAGAAAGGTCTGCTTACAAAGTTGTCCCTTAGCTGCTGTCAGGAACTTGACTGGCAAATAGTTCCCTA
>NW_024424564.1:29079627-29250156 GCF_017311325.1 Ursus maritimus | reverse complement strand
CCGATATAAAACTTTTCCTAGATGGTAAAAGTGGCTCATGGTGCCTAAACTGTTTGTATAAACAATATCGTTTATGCTGAACACCTGCTTTTATTTTTGGATTTTGAGATTTTGGTACATGCTATGCAGAGGGTACCCATGTAGCCAGCCCCTAATAAAATCCCTGGCACTGAGTCTCTAACAAGCTTCCCTGGTAGATAACACTTCACACATGTTGTTACAACTCATAGGCTGAGGGAATTAAGCACATTCTGTCTGACTCCACTGACAGACAATTCTTGGTAGCTTATGTCGGGTTTCCTTTGAACTTTGCCCCATGTGCCTTTTCCCTTTGCTGGTTTTGCTTTGTATCTTTTCACTGTAATAAATTGTGGCCCTGAGCATGACTATAGGCTGAGTCCTATGAGTCCTTATAAGGAATAATCAAAACTGGGGTGGTCTTGGAAACTTCTGACACAGTAAAATCACCAGAGATTTTTTTATCTTACTATTACTTAAGTTACTCCTATAAGCAGACATTGGACATGGATTATCAATGTAATAATAATTCATGAGAGTAATGATCTTGTCATGTAGTTTTGGTGGAGATTATTTAGGACAATCTCAAATATAAAAGGATTCCCTTAATATATCTCAAATTTGCCAGATTCACCTAAAGAAGATAGAAGTATGATTAGATATCATAATTTTGCATGTGAACATCATCAGTAAAATAAAACTATCACTAACTTAAGTCCTTTGAACCCTGTTTTCATTAAGGTTTCTTTGTTGCTCACGAATATGTGCTCGATGTTATATTCAGACCACAAAGCTTTTCCATGAGCAGGCTCTAGTATTGAAAATGTTTTATGTACGAGGCTAAAATATCTCATTGAAATGATGGGGAGATGAACAAGGTACAGGAAACGGCTGTAAGTTGCTTCATGCTAAAAGCCTCTGTGCTACAGAAGATGGAATGGCATCGGTAACATTATCAACCATAAGTGACCCCTGGATTTGAATTGTGATTATGGAAATGGCAATGTTCTTTCATTTAGGTAATTACTAAACCTCTTAGAGCACCTTATGTGTGCAGGGTCCAAGATTCTTATTACCTTCTGAAGCCTTTATTACCCTGCACAAATTTAGCACTCACTCTTGAATGCTCTGCTTTATCAAATTCTCATAAAATATCAATAACATGCCCTGAAGAATTTTCTACTTTTTTTTTTTCTTTTTCCTCTGGAGCTATCCCAGAGTTCTCTAATTTCTGGTTATTATTTTTTAGGTTGAAACATGATCGTCTACCTGTTAAGTGTCTTCTTACCCTACCCTATGATTGGATTGAATTGACTCTGTGTGTGTCTGTGCGTATGTGTGTGTGTGTTTCTACTAAGATGTCCTTGGGTAAGAATAAAAACTAATTGTGAATTACTCCAAACTTTGCCTCATATAATCTTTTTTAACTCATTCTTAAGCTCACTTAAGTTTTGAAAATAAAAACTAAATATTGACCAAGGACGTATTACTCACCTGGTACCATTCTAAATCTATTAAACATACCAACTCATTTAACCTCACTGTAGCTTATGAGATAGGTGCTGTTATTATCTTCATTGTGTTAATGGGGAAACAAGACACAGAGGTGTTCAGGCCACTTGCTCAGGGTGACACAGCCACTCAGGGGCAGAGCCAGGGTGCAGGACAGGGGGCAGTCTGGTTCTCAGAGTGTGAGCTCTTTTTTTTTTTTTTTTAATGATTTTTTATTATATTATGTTAGTCACCATACAGTACATCTCTTTATCTCTACCGTACACAGTGCCTTTGAACACCCTCGTGTTTTCCATTTTCACCACCTCAGCTAGGAGTCTGACTACTTCTGATCGCATTTGCTTCGTCTCCGCAGTTCTACGTCCGTCTACATTTTTGCCCTTGATACGGCTTGTCCTGTGCTTTCTCATTCCGTGATGCTCTTCGCTCATGCTCTCTCTTCCAGAAAAGCTTTTCACAGTCTGATGGGCAGCCTGGGAAGCACTGCGCAGGCAGCACAGGAACAGTCTTTGCCCATGGGGCTCAGGCTGTGAACAAAGGGTAAAAGATTATTTCTGATTCTGTGACTTCCAATGATTTAGACTCTCTTGCCCTAGCGTAAAGTAGGGGAACTGCACCCACGATCTAGATTTCTAACATCAAACAATATAATTCTAGAAGACAACAATTCCGACAAAACAGGACCCAGCATTGCTGGGCTAGTGTTAAATCTATATTCAGACTTTAGAATGTGTCAGACAGTTTTAAATACAAGTCGTCAGTTTTGAGTGGAAGGATTTAGAACATTTTCCCTTCCAGTGAAATCACATAATCCTCATTAAAATGTTATCTTACGGTTCAAATGATTAGCAAGTACTACATTCTCTGAATCTAAGAAGCCTGAAATTTTGTAGATGAATAAAATTCCACCAAGTACGACATGTTTTGTTAACAGAAATCTTCCCAGCTTATCAGTATAGGATCCTATTATTCTTTTAGGCTTCTGTTACTTCTCAGTCATTTCATACATATTCTTTCCCAGCCTCCAGTATTCCATCTCAGGAATAAAAGGTATCTCAAAGTAAATTGCAAAGTGTTTATTGTACAGTACCATCAATTTTCTCATTCTCTCCCTATAAATCTATAATGTGAACCTGATGGCAAATCTTCTTTAGGCTTTTCAAGCATAAATTTCAGGCATTGCAAATGACAGCTATTTCAAAACTTTTTCTCCTCTTTCCTAAGCAAGTTTTTAAGTTTATTTTCCAAAATGTTAATACTCAAAAAATAAATTAAAGAAAGCCTGACAGAAAGAAACGAATTTAAGCTAATGATAAAGCCCACCAACCCTACACATTCTTCAGATAAGTTAGTCAGATTTTGACCATTTCTCAGTTGTTTGCTTATATATGGATTCTCTTGAAAATATTAAGAAAAAAATAAGATTAGTTGGAGTTATTTGAATGGGAAAAAAGCTTTTGTGATACTCAATGATGTCCTTTACCAAATTAACTATTAATGAATATGAAATTGTATTTTACAGTATTGGCTCCTGATTTCATAAAGTAGAAGGATTCCATGTAAAAAGCATGATAAAATCTATATTGTATAAAACAGTGTGATTCGCATCCCACTCACATTTACTGAGTATCTGTAATAACATATAATTATATAGATAAGTAGTAAGAAGGCAAATACTTAGAAAATATTACAGGCAGGTGGCTGGCTGGCTGGATTTAGTACTGGTTATAATGTATAGCAAGGACTGTGTGTCCTATTTCCTTCATTTCTTACCCTGAGCTCTAGATTCATATAGGAATTTCCACTTGAATGGTTAAAAGGTATCACAAAGTTAACATGTCCAAAGTCTTTAATTTTTTACTCCACTTGTCTGTTTCATTCCCCTCTCACCAACCTCTCAACCTACTCCTTCCCCAGTATTCCACGTAACAGTTATTTGCATCACTGCTCATCCAATTAGTTTCCCAGTCCAAAAGCGATGGCTCATCCAGAATGCCTTTCTTCAGCACAATTTCCCAATATCCAATATATCAGAAAATCCTGTGTGCTCTACCCCAAAATATATATCAAATCCCATCACTTCTCACTATTTCCGCAACCATTTATTCAAATCCCTGGCCAATCTATACCTAAGCAAAACATCCTGTTATTTCCCAGCCTCTGTTCTCCCTTTCTATGACCAATTTAAAACAGCAGAAAATAGGATCTTAACATTTAAATCTTATTATTCCCCTGACTGAAACAGTTCAATGGTTTTTGATTGCAATTAGAATAAAATCTAAATTTCTGCTGATGTCCGGTGGCTGGTCTCTGTTTACCTCTCCTAGGTTCTCTGTTACTGTTCATTGTCTTGCTCTCCCTGCTCCATGCAGATAATCTTCCAGCATGCCGAGGGCTTTGTCCTAAGAGTTTCACTAGCCGTTCTTTCTGCCCAGAAAGCTATTCTCCCAACCCTTTGCCTGGCTAGCTAGATTTCATCATCTAAGTCTCTATTCAAATATTTTCTACTCAGAGAGGTCTTCCTTAACCATCCTAACTAAATTAGCTATCATTACCCCCTTTTCATTACCCTGCTTTATTTTCTTCAAATGACCTTTAATTATCTGGAATTATCCTATTTATAGTGCACTTATGTGTTCAATAGACTTCTTCTCTCAAAATGTAAGCTTCATGAGGCAAGGTCTGTCTGTGTGTGTGTGTTTTTTTTTTTTTCTTTTTAAGATTTTATTTATTTAATTATTTGAAAGAGAGTAAGAGCAAGAGCAAGCGCAAATGAGGGGAGGGAGAGGGACAAGCAGAGACTGCACTGAGCTGAGCGCGGAGCCCAGTGTGGTGGGTCTCTCAATCCCAGGACCCTGAGATCAGGACCTGAGCCGAAATCAAGAGTCAGATGCTTAACTGAGTGAGCCACCCAGGCGCCTAGGTCTGTCTGTCTTGTTTACTTCTGTGTTCCCAGTGCCTAGTATGGTGATTGCTACCCAGTAGGAGCTCAAATAATATTTGTTGAATGATTGAATGAAGTAAATAGATCAGATCAGATAATTTGCACAACCACCTTGTAGGATTAGTGGCATCACCAATGAAGTTTCAGGGCTGCAGATTATCTTTCTGCAATCACATCTGGTTAAACCCAGGACTCTTGACACAATTTCTAGATTCATTCCAGTCAATGAAGGTTCCTCTCAAAAGTTTATCCACAGTGAACAGACAGCTGGATTGATGTTCAAATTAAACTGTATCACTTGATACTGTCCCAACCCACCTTAAAAAGAAGCTAACTTTCTGTATGCCTTAAAGATTATTCTATGTGAGGACAAAGACTTGAAGATTTTTTACTGCCAATGCAGAATAAGAACAACCCAAGAACTATAAATTAACGAGACATAATTTTGGGTGTCCTGTTATCCGGAGCCCTTCCCTGAATGAGAAAATATTTGGGGAAAAAATGTAAGTGAAAAGGAACAGCCTTCATCTGGGATAAGCAGCAAACATAATGGAAGATGTAGGCATGCGCCAACCACAACAGGAGAATTTCGAAGCCTGGAGACCATGAACATTCAAAAAGGAGTTGTTAGTCATTACAAGACAGAGAACTACATTAGGCAGAGGAAGGGTGCTGCCATAGCTTTTGGATTTACACATGTGGCAGGTTGTTCACTTTAAAAATCCTTGTGAAATGGTATCAAATCTCTCGATTAAAATCATAGACAGTCATTCAATGAATTCATTATTCTAATGAGTATCTGTGATCAACATCTTGGGCTTTAGCGGATCTACTCCTATGGTAAGAATGCGAGCGTACTTGGTTCTCTTCACAATTTTTTTTTTCTTTTGGAATTTTTACTCTGGTAAAGAAAGTAGGGACTTCACAAAAGTGAGAGTAATACAGCCACCATAGACACCAAAGATCCCAATTCTGGTGAAAAACTTCACGTAAAGGTTAATGCTTAAACAATTTTGGTCATTCTAAATATTAATAACTGTTTATTCAGCACCAGTTTTATGGAATGTTTGAGGGTGCTACTAAGTCTATTATACAATTTGTCAGGAATATTATAACAACTTCTTCTTCTTCTTCTTCTTCTTCTTCTTCTTCTTTTTCTTCTTCTTCTCCTTCTCCTTCTCCTTCTTCTTTTTTAAGATTTTATTTATTTATTTGACAGAGAGAGAGACAGCCGGCAAGAGAGGGAACACAAGCAGGGGAAGTGGTAGAGGAAGAAGCAGGCTCCCTGCTCAGGGCTCGATCCCAGAACCCTGGGATCACGCCCTCAGCCGAAGGCAGATGCTTAACGACTGAGTCACCCAGGTGCCCCAGGAATATTGTAACTTCTAACAAAAAACAAAGAAGGTGCAACTAACCTATCAGCCATTCTGGCTTCCCAATGGCACACTGATTGCTACAAGGAAATTCTCCTGGTGAGATGACATATCCGGGGGCCTTCTATCCCCATGAACGACTGTGTCTCCTTATTTCTAAGATTTGTTCTTCAATTTTCTCTTTGATTACATTAGATCCCTGATGTTCTTCTTTATCTCTCTCTTTTTTTTATTATGTTCAATTAGCCAGTATATAGTTCTTTTTAGCTTCAGTGACCTAGAGTCAGTTACTGTTGTTTACAAGCAAAGAACCCTAACTGATTTTTATACTAAGTCTTCCTGAAAGATATGGATTTAATATTTAGGCTTCAGAATTAGAACATACTTGTCTTTTATTCATGGAGACCAATTTTATTTTGAGAAACACACAAAAAGACCAAATAATGGGAAAGTCCCTCAGGTATCTTTATTCAGTAAAGAAAGGTGCATTAATCAAGAACATCAGCATCACTAGAGAAACATATTAAGTACCTCCTTTGTAACTTCCAGTCTTCATTTTAGACTCCTAAAGTTGTCAGATGAGTTCAAGAGCTTTGAGAAACCCAAAAAGTCTGGTAAAAAGAACTTGGTTCCTTACATATCCATAAAAAAGGATTGGTAGAGAAAATGGCCATAGACACGTGAGATGTAGCATTTCTTTCTCCTCACTTTTAACAAAGGAAACCATGCTGTTTTTTATAGGCCCATAGGCCTGAGGCCCCAGTGGGGACCTTTCCAGTCAGGGGGAGGAGCCAAATCTCACTGCATGGGATTAGCACGATCCATTGCAGATACGGAAGTTGGTAGGACATATGGTAAAATGACACCTTTCCCCAAGGCCCGGACAGAAGAAAAGACTCAACAGAGGGCACTGGCCGTAAGACATTGTAATGAAGGAAATATGGGCAGTAACTTCTGTTTGCTAACATTGGCTAAGTTGCGGTCAGAAGTTAATGTATTTGGTATCATTGCCCATGTGGTAAGAAGGTGATGATTTCTGCCCTATGCCTAGTCATTAGAATATTTAGTCCTGCATGAAAGCAATAATGTGCAGTAGCTGCTATCAGAGACCTTAAGAAAACACCAGACATCCATCCACTTATGATAGTTTAAAGACAGTTATTGATTGCCTTTCTTGAAGACAACTAGAATTCTTAGCTCTCTTAGCACCATAATTGTGTGACTCCAATCTTGAATCACTTCCCTGGACCTTCTTTGATGCAGGTGATGAGCCCTGCATGATTTATACCTGATGAACTGACCTTGACCTTCTGCACCGGCAGCATAGCTCAGACCCACCATGTTCCTAATGAAACTTCTATTTGCTTCACTGCAGATCCTGATAAGCAGTCCTTTACTCTACAATTCAAGTTTCTGTCATAGCACCGTAATTATATAATAATATATTTTAAGTAACAAGGATTTGAGAATAAACACAACCTTGGTATGTTTTCTTTTCACTTAGTCCCGTTAGGTGAAACAAGTAGAAATTTTCTTTAACTAGTCTGCTATGATATCAAGACATCCAATTTCATTTTAGTTGTAAAACATTTGGGAAAATTAAAATAAATCCTGTCTACCTATCTGCTTTCTTACTGAAAAAAGAACAAGATATAATCGGATTTTCCCCTGTTATCCATAGCTAAGTTTCCTAAACTTTTCAGTTTGCCTCATTCACTGGGGCTTAGGACGTTGAAGGATAGAGCAAAATTCAGTCAAAATTGAGTTTAAGAAAAAATAAATATGCCAGCTGCCTGGATATGGAAGTACCTAGTATTGAGAATTACAGAGCCCTTTGTTAGCACATCTTTATAATCATAGCCATAATCATACTTTATAATTGTTTACCGATTTAGAGTTTATCAAGAGTTCTCCATTCACAAAAGGAGTGGATGCAGTCCTGTGTTTTTTTCTTTGTCATAATATAAAATGGTTAAAAATAGCAATACAGAGTAAAAATATATTAACATATGGAAAATGGGTAGGTTTGTTTGTTTTGTTTCCTTAAATTACAGTTTACAAGCATTTGAGATTCACCACACATACACTCACATTTGTTAGCTGTTATTACTGTAGCTATTATGCTAATGGATAAACAGATGGGAACATAACACGGGCTTTCTAAAACCTGCTATCTTTGCTTGTTCCTTCTGTGGTTCTAGCTGTGCGGAGTTGAAGCAGTAAGAATCTTAGACAACTATTTATTTCACTGCTATTGGAAGAGGTAACCAACATTTATAGAGTGCCTATTTTGTAAATTTTTCATTTGCTATCTTCACAGCAATATTGAGAGGTAAGGCATTATCTCTCTGTTATCCCCAAGGAAACTGAGTCACAGCTGGCTTAGCAAAGACTGCCCAGCTATTCCTAGTGGTGCCAGACCCCACGCTCTTTCTACTGCTTGCTAAACATTATTTTTTTTATAACGTACCCCTAAAGGCAGAGGAGAATGAATATACACCCCTAGGGAGTCTGGGGGTGTAGTTCAAAGGGAATCACAGCAAGCGTGAAATTTCTTTGAAGTTTCATCTTTTATCTTTAACATGCATACAGTCTACTCCATAATATATCTATATTTGTTTTAATAAAAAATGTTTGTTTTCCCAAATCTTCAAGTGAAACCCTAGCACCAGAAATATGCATTGTGTTTATTCTGTGGCTTCTGGATCCCCCATGGGTATCCTGGTATAAGAAGCACAGCCGTTCACAATGCGACCTCTAAAAAATGAAGCATACAATTCTAGCCCTATTGATTTTAATGTGAAATCTCAATTTCCCACAGTTGTTCTACAGAGGAAGCCACTTTTTTTTAGAGCACCCCTTCTGTGCTTCCACGGCACCCTGTACTTCCTCTTTGCAGCATTCACTGCATTTATAATTACTTGTTCAGTATCAGTCTGTTCCTTGAGACTGCAAATCCCAGGAAGGAGGAATTCTATGTGTTGGATAGCTTTACATCCCTAGCACCTGCCCCAGTACCTAGGAAACAGTAACACCACATATAGTTCTATTGAATAAATAATTGGCGTATTTCATTCGCAAAATCTTTTCATATGGTCGGAGTAAGAGATGAGATAGGTGAGACTTACCTATCATTATAGAGCTCATATAGATTTGATGTTAAGGTACATGGTCGAGGTTTGAGTTGTGACTTCTAACGGCTCACAGAACTGATTTATTCAGTGATTCTAGATAGAGGAAATAGTGAAAAATAATAACAGAACATGGTTTTCACATCCTCATCTGGAACATATATATGACCAGATGCCAGGGTTTCAAAAGCACAGGTGCTCACCCCTTGGTGTACAAGAAGGCCCATGTTAGGAGAGGTAGGTGCTGGCTTACCACAAACCACACTTTCAAGAAGTTAGAACTGGCATATACCAAAGTGGCTTAGCAAACAACTTGTAGGCTCAGGAATTAATAATCAGATTAGATTATTTTGATTTTGTTTTTCTGCAATGACAAGCAGAAACCTTGTGTGGAGATTTTGGAGCAGTTGAGGGTGGACCTTGCTAATAAGAAATTTTCTGAGATAGACTGGTGATGGGTAGTAAGGAGGGCACGTATTGCATGGTGCACTGGGTGTTATACGCAACTGATGAATCATCGAACTTTACATCAGAAACCAGGGATGTACTGTATGGTGACTAACATAATATAATAGAAAAACATTAAAATAAAAAAAATTTTTCTGAGAGTCCAGAACAACGTGACCCTTGATATTGTGCCATATTATTAGGTGGGAAAATTTCTCCAAGAGATCTTCTTACCCTTCACTGGTAAATTAGGAGCACCTTTCTCTATGCTCCATTAGGAATTTGTACAAAATCTTTGAATGCATTTGATTATAATTATCTAAGACTCTGTTTATCCCCCCTTATAATTCTTTTAGTGAAGATCTCCTTCAAAACAAATACTTAATCTTAGTTACTTGTTTCCATAGCCTAGAGACTGACACGTGGAAATTGTTCAATTAATGCTTTTTAACTAAATGAATGAATAAGGTGTGTCACCACTTTCTAGGACTTTCTGCTTCTCATAAAGGTTGTGAAGACTGGATACAAATTTTCAGTTGTATTAACTAATTACACAGTGAATTAACTGATTAAACAATAACATCCCAGGTGGTTCCAGCTACCAGAAAGAGTTTGATGCTTTCTTTAATAACAGAAATATTAGAGCTCATGAGTTCTGCGGGATTGGTAGCCATCTTCAGTTTTATTGAACATAGAGTTTTTCCTTCTTTCCAAAACAGTCATCTCTCTGCTGTAACTCAGAGATAATGCAGGAGTAGACCCAAGATTATGTAGAGAAAGTGCAATGAAAATGGTGAGCTAGCCTGAGCTACTGGCTCTCCCTAAAAGCCAGCTCTGAAATTTGCTTGAGCTGGTGTTTTCTGATGATGTAGATTGAGGAGGAAAGACAGTGATTGGGGTGGAGAAGGAGAAGGCTGTTATAGGCTGTAGGCAGACCTCTGGTTGGATGATCTGCTCTTGCTTCTTGGCATCCGGCATATGGTGCTTGGCACAGTCATTAATTATCCCATAACCTTAGATACACATGGGCCATTCTGCTACTGATGGTGTCCGCGGGGTAACATACAGGCAACATAATGCCCTTCTGAGGAAAGGAGTTGATGGAACAATTGCAGAATATACAACTTCCCCAAGCATTCCCTCCTGCGCTCCCTCCTTCAAGACCTCTCAAACTGATGAGTTATAACCTAGTGCCATTTCATCTCCCCATGCTGCTTCTCCTGCAGTGTTCAAGGATAAAGTTGGGACCAGAGGATTTCCCTGGAGAGCAGGTCTGGGGTGCTAGAGGGTCTCTGCATTTGGGCTTCATCCTTACTCCTCTCTCTAAACTCACTGCTGCCATCACAGACTAAGGCCTGCCATAGGCTCCTTCCAAAAACATGGGATCCAAAAACAAAAGCTAAATGTGAGGTCATAAGACAAAATAAATTGAGTCTTGAGGAATAATATTATGTAAAAGAAGGGCAAAAACTGAACAACATATAATATGTTACTATCTAGAGTAGAACTGGCATACATTCTGAAGCAGAGCCATTAGAAGAGATGGACCAAAAATTTTAAAATAGTTTTATGACAACTATATTAAGGAATATATGGGGTGATATTAACAATACCCAAAAAATGCAAAAAAATGAGTAAATAAAAAAGAAGCAAGGGCGAATATTAGGTATGAATACTGTGATAGTTTGAAACAGAGAAACTCATAGACGAGATTTTTAGAGTGGATCTAACTTGAGAAGAACATGGTAAGTTGGAAGATCAGATGAGAGAAAGGTTCTCAGGAAAGGATAGATGAAAGCTAACAGATATGGAGGGTAGAAGTAGCAGTGCCAACATTAGAATAAAAAGATTTTAAGGAGAGAAAAATAAGAATTAAGACAAGGAAATATTTGGAGAAATGCTGGTGGTAAATCCAGAATTAATGAGTTAAAAGACGATGTTGAAATTTCCTGGAGTGCTGAGTAGGAAGGATAAAAAAAAAAAAAAAAAAAAAAAAAGCCTACAGCCACACACAAGAGTGACAGTGAAGGTCAAAGTCCAAAATAAAATCTAACAGCTTTCAGAAAGGAAAAGCACATTATCATGGAAGGATAAGAATTAGATTCAATCTCACTTCTCAAAAGAAGCAATGAAACATAAACAATAATGGAGCAGTAGGTTTTAAGTTTTGTAGGAAAAGAAGCCATGAACCAAATTTGTAACCAACACAACTGTCATTCCAAAAAGAAGGCAGGATAGGAATATTCTGAGGTATAGAAGATCTCATAGGCTTTGCCAAAGACACAAATTGAAATACTTTTAAGGAAAGTTCTCATTATGAAAACAGTCCAGGTGATGCTATGGGAACATGCAAAGTTGTGGTGGTGCAGTTTAATTCTAGATAATATCTATAGAATGCTATCCAAATTCTAGATAATATCAACATAATAGCAGAAAAGAGACATAAGTGAGATAATAGGATGCTGAAATACTTGTTAAAGGCAAAGTATAGATATTAGTAAGTTTAAGAAATACATAGGGTTAAACAATTATTTAAAAAATCAAAAATAGAATGTATAATTTTTAAGCAAGCAGAAGGGTACTCAAGCTATTCAATCAAAAACCAGACGTGGGAGCAGGGGAGAGAAACAGAAAATACTAAAAATGAATAATACAGGGGTGCCTGGGGGGCTCAGTTGGTTAAGCCTCTACCTTCGGCTCAGGTCATGGTCCCCAGGATCCTGGGATTGAGCCCCGCATCAGGATCCCTGCTCATCAGGGAGCCTGCTTCTGCCTCTGTCTCAGCTCCTTCTCCGTGCTCATGCCCTGTCTCTCTCTCTGTCTCTCAAATAAATAAATAAAATCTTTTAAAAAATGAATAATACAAAATATAGTAGAAATAATTTGATATAACTATAGATATAAATTTAAATTTGTTGAAACTACTCCTTAATGACAGAGACTACCAGATTGGGTCTAAAACACAGCCAGGGATGTGCATATAAAAAAAAAGACAAACTCTTGGGGCGCCTGGGTGGCACAGCGGTTAAGCGTCTGCCTTTGGCTCAGGGCGTGATCCCGGCGATCTGGGATCGAGCCCCACATCAGGCTCCTCCGCTATGAGCCTGCTTCTTCCTCTCCCACTCCCCCTGCTTGTGTTCCCTCTCTCGCTGGCTGTCTCTATCTCTGTTGAATAAATAAATAAAATCTTTTTAAAAAAAAAAAGACAAACTCTTAACAAAAATCACAGAAAGCTCTGTGTACTCGTTTTCTTTGGCATTGTAACAAATTACCTTAAACTTAGTGGCTTAAAACATCACAAATCTATTATCTCAGAGTTTCTGTTGGTCAGGAGTCTGGGCATGGTGTCACTGAGTCTACTGATCAGAGCTTCACAAGCCTGTCTGGAAATGTACCAGGGAAGAATCCACTTAGAAGTCCATTTAAATTGGCAGGATTCATTTCCCTGTGGCCATATGGCTGAGGGTGTTGGCCTCTTATTGTCTGTGGCTAGGGGCCACCCTTAGGTTTTAGGGGTCATCCATAATTCCATGTCATGTGGACCTCTCCATAGGCACTTCAGAACATGACTGCTGGCTTATTCAAGGCCAGCAGGAGAATATCTCTCTAGTCAGAGTCTTATCTAACATGACTTAATCACAGGAGTGACATTCTGTCACCTTTGCTATCTTCATGGATAGAAGCAAATCACAGATCTCATCTGCATCCAAGTGGAGAGGTTCACACCAATGTGTGGATCATTGGGAGCCACTCTAGTATGTCTCTTCCACACTTGGAAATAAAATAAAAATGCATAGTGTTGCAAAAGTACATGCAGATCCAAGGAAACCATACTCAGGGAAATTCGTAACTTATCAGAGAGCATACAGATGGAAAACAAACTTGAGGAATATACCTGATGAAGGTGTAGTATTTAGTTAAACCTTTGCACAATATGCAGTGATAAGAATTATGCAGAGCTAGTGAAAGAAAAAAAAATGGTAAATAGAGAAAAGGAGGTAACTATTATAAAAAGTGAACATTCTAATTCATAAGGTAAGGGAAATAAATAAGAAAAAGAGTAGTCTGGAGCCTCTAAATATATAAAATATAGATTTTACTAGAGCTACAGCAGAGACACTTCCTCTAACTTAAATGGCTAGGGAGTGAAAATATGATTTTATTCTATAGGAGGGATTGAAAGTCAAAACCAAACCCCAAAATATGTCATTTTCTATCAGCCAAAGAGATACTCATGCTTAAGAAGGTTTAGTAAACTATACATCATTTATATTTCAAAATGTGGGCTTGTTCATTTGTTTTCAGTTAACCTATTTGTTTTTATTACAGTCAAACACGTCCCAGGTGATGTTAGATGTAAATGTAAACTGACACTTGCAGGGCAGAGTGTGGATTTTAGAGCAGGCCCATGCTCTGGGGGCTTATTCCTATCTGGAACTGCCCCCGTATCATATAGTTCACCTCTGTGTTTCTTCATAGCAAAATTCCCTGAAGGCTTACCCACATGCTCTCTCTCCACTGCTTATCCCCTTCTTACCCACTTCAGCCAGGCAGGCACCTCTACTCTACAACTGCAGGCAAACTGCTCTGGGCCAGTTTGCTAATAACAACGTCCCTCTTGGTAAGTTAATGTCTGTCCTCAGTGTGCATCTTACTAGATCTACTGATAGGATAGCATTTAACACCCTTGACCTCTCCCTTCTCCTGGAAACTCAGGCTTCACTTGGTACCCAGAACACACACTGGTAGATTTCCTGCCACCTAACTCACTGGTCATTCCTTCACAGTGTCCTTGGCTGGGCCTTTCACCTCTCACCCAACTTGACCTGTTGATGTGCCATCCAGGGCTTAATCATTGGACCTTTTCCTTTATCTATGATCAACTACTTTCGTGATCTCGTTTAGTCTGACATTCAGGTGACTCCTGAATTTAGATCTCCAGACCCCAGCAGTGGCCTCACTCTCTGATTCTCATTTTATATGCTACCAATACTCATTATTCGGTTTCTTGCTCCCATATGTGCTTACACTGTCCCCTCTCCCTGGGAGGTCCTAACAATTTCCCTAATGTATAGGACTGCTCCCCAGTTGCTGTTTCTCCATGATGTCTGTCAACCTTTCTCTGACTTAGATGCCTTGCTATGGACTGAGTTTTGTCTCTCCAAAATTCATTTGTTTAAACCCTGACTCCAATGTTATCATATTTGGAGATAGGTGTTATAAGGAGGTAATAAAGTTAACTAAAGTCATAAGGGTGAGGCCCTAATATGATAAGAATGGTGTCCTTATTTTTTTATTTAAATTCAATTAGCCAACTTATAGTACATCATTAGTTTCAGATGTAGTGTTCAATAATTTATCAGTTTTGTGTAATAGCCAGTGCTCATTATATCATGTGCCCTCCTTAATGTCCATTACCCAGTTACCCCATCCCCCCACTCATGTCCCCTCCAGGAACTCTCGGTTTGTTTCCTATAGTTAAGAGTCTCTCATGGTTTTGCTCCCTCTTTGATGACTTCCCATTCTGTTTTCCCTCCCTTCCCTTATGGTCTTCTGCCCTGTTTCTTATATTCCACATATGAGTGAAACCACATGAGATTTGTCTTTCTCTGATTGACTTATTTCCCTCAGTGTAATACCCTCCAGTTCCATCCACATCTATGTAAATGGTAGGTATTCATCCTTTCTGATGGCTGAGTAATATATATACATATATATACACACACACACACAAACACACGCACATACATATACATACACACACACACACATGCACCACATCGTCTTTATCCATTCATCTGTTGATGGACATCTTGGCTCCTTCCACAGTTTGGCTATTGTGAACATTGCTGCTATAAACATTGGGGTGCAGGTGCCCCTTCAGATCACTTCATTTGTATCTTTGGGGTAAATCCCTAGTAGTACAATTGCTGGGTTGTAGGGTAGTTCTATTTTTAACTTCTTAAGGAACCACCATACTGTTTTCCAGAGTGGCTGTACCAGCTTGCATTCCCACCAACAGTGTAAGAGGGTTCGCCTTTCTCCACATCCTTGCCAACATTTGTTGTTTCCTGTCTTGTTAATTTTAGTCATTCTGACCAGTGTGAGGTGGCGTCTCATTGTGGTTTTGATTTGTATTTCCTTGACGGCATGTGACGTGGAGCTTTTTTTCATATGTCTGTTGGCCATTTGTATGTCTTTTTTGGAGAAATGTCTATTCATATTTTCTGCCCATTTCTTGACTGGATTATTTGGTTTTTGGATATTGAGTTTCATAAGTTCTTTAGAGATCTTGGAGTGGTGTCCTTACAAGAACCTTGAACTTAGATCTTCCAGCCTCCAAAGCTGTGAGAAAATAAGTTTCTGTTGTTGAATCCACTCAGTCTATGGTGTTTTGTCATGGCAACTCAAGCTAACTAATACATCTCTCACCAGGGCTTTGATGGTGTCCTTTGTTTTACTTTATTATAGTCCTTAGTATGGTATGTTATAATTATTTGTTTACTTCTCTTTCTCCCCAACTAAATTATGAAATATCTGCATGCAGGCCTCATTTTATTAATTTTGTTTTCCAATAAACAGAGCAATCAATGCATAGTAGAGGTAAAGAAATACTTTTACAATTAAACTGTATTAAATAACTAGACCTGGGAGAGAGGAATTTTTGTGAAAGCTTAAGTCTGACTTTATTCTTTTCCTGATAGAAGGTGAGCTAATTCTACAAAGAAGTGGACCTTAGCAAAACCAACAAGCAGGAAATTTCCCTCGTGTGTGTGTGTGTGTGTGTGTGTGTGTGTGTGTGTGTGTTGATCAATTCAGTGAACTCTTAGTCAAGACCCTAGGGTCTTTGGCTGAAAAGAATGGAAAGGCAGTTTTATCTGGAAAAGGCAAAGGGCAATTCTTACCAATTAATTAGTCCCTAGGAACAATCTTATTTTGAATGTATTTGTATCCTGATGGGCTCTTCCAGAAGTAGGGGTTTTAAATTCTACCCCCACATAGCACAATTCAGGCATTAATTTATTCTGCCATTCATTAATTTAACAGATGGGTACCATGTCCTAGACAACGAGCTAAACTTTTTGAGAATACAATATTGAATAAAATGGACATAGCATCTGTTCTTACGGAACTCATGATATTTGATCTAAGTACCTACTCATCTTTTATTTTGTTCATATAAATGTTGGAGAATACTCAAAAAATATAATTTTTATTTGTTAGCACGATTGCTATAAAAATTCCATTTTGAAAATAGTTAGCCAGCAGGTTTAGCTCTTCCTCAAAACCAGTTTAAGATAATAAAACATTGCAAGTCCCAGGATGAAGGCACATCTGCTGCATTCCTTCGCCGAGTCATGTCTTTTGATCTTTGTATTGCCACTGCATATCACAGTGGCTGGCATGTAGGCAATGTTAAGTATGTTTGCTGAAATGAACTGTCATCCTATAAATAGCTAGAGAATACACATTCAATTTATGGAACAGTGTTGGCAATTTATTCATATATAAATTGGAAAGAAACAGGTTTCAGACACAACAATTTTACATCTAGGAAAAAGTACCAATCAAAACATATTTTAGATTTCAGTTAAAACTTTCTCAGAGAGGTCAGCAACTTCATGTGACTCTTTCACATCTGTTTTAACTGGAGTTCATAAGGGCTATCATGGTCTTGTTCATACCTGACAGTCACCAACTATAACGGTTTGTGGATTGATGAGTGATTTTAGCCAGGTAATTTTTCAGTCTCATAGCTGTTTAACAGAAGTCTTTGGCACTCAGCAATCTTCATGCTCTTTTCTGAAAGTGTCTTGACTATTTCTTGAAGTCATTCTCTTTCTCAAAGCACCTCTGCTGCTCTAAGGCACCATCTCTCTGCCTCAGACTAATGGGGTAACCTCTTCTCTTTCCATCCTGTCAATCTTTAACAATGCGGCCAAAGTGAGCTTCTAAACAAGCAAATATAACCTGGATATCCATCTGTGTAAAATCTTCATGAATTTCTGTTGAATAAAAGACAAAATCTTAAATTTCTACTGTGGTCTATGAGGTATTCGGGGTTTGACCTCAGTCTCCTCTACAACTCATCTGTAATCCTCTGCTCCCCACTTGTTACCCTATACCAATTTTTTTTCCCCTTCCCTCTAAGTTTGCAGTCTTTTTATGTCTCTGGAACTTTGCAAATTTTCCGTGGAAACACTGTACCTTTCAGTGTTTGCCCAGCTAACCTGTACTCGGCCTTTAATTTAAGCTGAAATATCATTTCTTCCAACATGCCTTTTCTCACAGTTTTCCACCTCTAATCTAAATTGGTTCTTCTTATGATACATAAGATTATGTATTTCATAGCAATTTTATATTGCCTTCATAAACTTATCTCACATTGTAATTATATAAATGTTAATGTGTTTAATTTACATGCCCTTCTGGATAGCTAGTTTCTAGAGTAAAACTATTCTATAGAGAAATTCAGATATATTTGGTGTATAAATGAAACAGCAAGAATTGTTCATGCAGAAAATAATAGTCACATCTGTGGAGCAGATGAGCACCTCTAGAATATGACAATTGCAAAGGCAAAAGACGATGCTAACTTATGTTTGCTAACCAAAGAAGAAAGCAAATATAAATTGGCTTTAAGAAAAAACACGTTCGTTAGCCAGATGAATCTTAGTAGTTCTACTTTAAATTTATATATGATGAAACCTTTAAACAACAAGGCTTTCTGAAGACAGAAAATGCATAATCATAGACAGTATTTATCAAGAGCTTACTGTGCTGAGTACTTGACATTCATTATTGCAGACAGTCCTTTCACTGTGCCTGTGAGATGGGTCCTACCTGACACATGAAGGTAATAAAGAGCTGTAAGTAGCAGAGCTGGAGACTGAAAAGCTTGGGAGCCTAATTCCAAAGTAGGTGCAGCCACCATGTCATTGTGCTAATTTGAACATATAGAAAACCACAATTTAAATCCTCCACAATTTATTAATTGAACAAATATGTTTAGAGGATCTGTTACATACAAGACACTTTAACTAGATCCTGAAGATTCAGCAGTGATCAAAGGAGACACATTTACCTCTCTCATGATGCTCATTGTCTGGGAGGGAAAATAAATTCACAAATGAATAAATAAGATATTTTTAAATAGTGATCTTTCTAACTAAAATGTAGCAGTGTTTTCTCAGTGTTTGATGACTGGAGTGGGGGATTGAGTTTACACTGGAAGGTCAAGGTAGGGATCTCTGAAGAAAGGCCTTGAGCTGAGCCCTGAACGATAAGAAGGACCATTCAAGTAAAGGTCTGGGGCCTTGCAAGAGGAACTCTGGTGAAGGCAGAAAGTCAGGGAAGTTCAGAGTCATGAAGAATGCCAGGATAGCTAGAGTAGAAGATGCAAGAAGATGCATAAGACACCTGGTCGTAGAGCTAGGCAAGGATGAATCCACAGAGGTCTTAAAGATTTTGGGAGTAAGTATGGCTCATATCCTGCATTTGATAGGAACATAATCCAGTTTAAGGCAGAGAAGTCACAGGATCTGGTTTCAGGTTTAACTTCACTATTCAGTGATGTAGTCTCCACTGATAAAATTGTATTGTGTTATAACTTTAAAAATATTGAACACAATTTTATCAATCTTCTTGAAGAGAAGTAAAACTGGCTATGGGTTAGCAGTTTCTAGAGTTGTCAGTTATTCGTGCCTGGAGAAACATTTCCTGGAAGAAAGAAGTTTTTAGAAACTTGAAGATATCCTGAGGAATGTGTCTAAAAATGTTAACGATAAACAATGTTGCAAGTAGTGTGAAAAATAAGTGAGCACTAAAATCGCTAAGTAAATAATAAAATGATAACTCCATTTTAAACAAATTATTTCCTTTCTATGTGTGATAATTCTGTATTGATAAAAGTCCAATGACTGTTCCAGGCACTCAGCTATATATTCTGCTGAATTTTTATCCTAAACTATATTCGTTCTGCAGTTAAAGAAACTGCCATTATTAGAAACATTGTGGTAGACTTTACAATAAATGATAAATGTTCTACCGGGGAAGGAAAATACTCTTTAATTTAAAAATGTAGAAAAACGTATTCTCTAGATTTCTTATTTTACATTTTCTTTCAGTTAATGAAAAAAAAAATGACAAATGCCCCCAAGAAGTTATGAAACAGCTAAAAGTAGAAAGCAACATTAGCTAATGCAATAAAATATAATCTGTGATTAATTATTGAGCACACATTCCTGAATTAGGCCCTACTAGAGGTGGGGACACGAGCAACTTCACTGAGGGAGAAAATTGAATTTACCAGGCATAAGCTCCCTCCCGTGTCATGACTCAAACTTGACTATAATAATAATATAATAGCCATCATTTATTAAGTGCATACTACCTGTCCAGCACTGTGAATGATTTACATATATCATCACATTTGCTCTTGGTAAGAAGCCTTTGAAGGAGATATCATTACCTTCATTTTGTAGATGACGAAACTGGAGCTCACCCAGGGCGGGTCACTTGCTCACGTTCTCAGCCCTGGTGAGGAGCCGAGTTGGTTTCAAACCCAGGGTGTGTGATACACACCCAGTCACTGCACCTATTACTTCCTTTCTATCATCATCGAGTTTCCGTCTCATTCTAATGCTACTTTTCTCTGGTTGCTAGCCATTACTGATTCTGCATATTCCTGAATTTCTTTATGTTTACCAGTTTCAGGAAGAAATTCAAGCAATCTTAGCCCTTTACAGAATGATTTTGTAATTATCAGTATGTCATTTGTTTCAAAACAACTTCTTGGTTTTGAATACCAGTTTTACTGATCGTTTGTTCTATAAACTTGGGCAAACTAATTTGCTCACCCCCCTCATCTCCAAATTGGAGAGACTATGGGATCTATATCGTAGGGTTGTTGTGAAATAAAAGAATGTATTTCATCAAAAGCCCTTATAATCATTCCTGATACACAGTAAACTTCTATAAATGTTAGCTATTTAACTTAATCCAATTTTATTAATGATCTAAAATCTAGATGCTAATAAAATATTTCAAAAATTCAGCTTGAAAATACTAACACTTCAGTAGATATATCTCTAATGAATTAAAAAACCCTTCATTTGTACCACTGTATATTTTGGCTTTTTAAAAAAAGGTTTATTTTTTCCATTTTTAAGTTCTCTCTACTTTCTCCATTGTATTTCTCTAAATTTAGCCTCTACATGTTTCAACAGGCTGACTTGAAAAGAAATTAAGTGGAATAGGTAAAATATTAAAGTCTTGCCCTTAAGACAAGGCATTCTCTCTCTGGTGGGGTGGGAAACCCATGAGTTGCAAATGCGAAAAATAATTAAGAATTGTATATGCCTGCCTGCTCAAAACAAGTTACCAGACTGATCCTCTTGTTGTAAAGATAATCTATTTTTGTCTGTGTTAATAGGATGATATTCAGCAACTCAAGGTGATAATCTTTGTCTTCTTTCTGCTAGTCAATATTCTCTTATAAAATATGCTATCAAAAACATAGGCAAACTGGAGTGCCCAGAGGAGAATTGTCTGTTTATGCATTCGAGAGAGAAAATTGAAATCTTGTTGTACAAGAAACAAAGAATCTTGGAGGGTTTAGTATTAAAAGGGAAATACATTGAATGTTTGTAGAGCTGTCACATGGAGGAGGGATCAATTAAAACTTCTGTGGTGGCTCCACGGGACAAACTGAGGACAAAGGCATGAAGGGTGCAGGGGAAGCTTATTTCATACCAACCAACGTAGCATACATTTTCTAGCACGGAAGTGAGCCATAATACATGGAGTGGACTGTTTTGTGAGCAAGTGACTTTATGGAAATGTTCAGGAGAAGTGCTGCATCTCTCTGTGGCAGGTGTCATACAGGAGACTTAGACTGGACTCTATCAGTATCTCTTAAACTCTAATTTGGAACTAATGCCACTGTGCACAGAAAATGGGAACTAGAAGGGCAATGCATTTAATTTTTTATAAATAATTTATTTAAAGGAATGTTCTTTATTGATTCTAAGATTATGTTCTTCTTTCTTTTTTAATGTAGAGTATTACTGTCATGTGGTGATGAAATTTGTAATATAAATTTGCCCTGGGTCAAATTCTGGCCAGTGTCCTGGCACCTATGAAATCTTGGGCAACACTTTGTCTTTCTGAACCTCAGTATTCCTAGCTGTAAAACGAGGATAATAGTACTCACCATACAGGCTGTTTTAAGGATTGAAAGAGATGATGCCCAGAAGGTGCTCTGTGGCTGTTTGGTATGTAGTACATGCTCATTAAATGCCTGCTTCTCCAATAAAAATATTTACTCTAGGAAATGATAGTGTTAGTAAAAAGAACTTTACACAGTTTATTTATTTTAACTACCAAATAGGTTATACGTTCATATGGCCCACAATTCAAAAAGCTCCCCAGGTCCCATCTCTGACACCAGCTCTCACCAATTTCTTTTCCCTGAAGGCACCCATTAGTTATGTTTTTCTCATATACTTTCAGAAGTATTTCATGCAAGTGTAAGCTAATACATACAGGTGTATATATTCTGCATTGCTTTCTGCACAACTGGCTGCATACAATATCCATTGTTTTATAAGTTCTTTTTAAAAGAGTATATCTTGCTTACAATTTTATTAACAGTATACAAAGAGGTTCATCATTGTGTTTATGTATTCTGTTATATTCTATGTCTTGCAGTCTATTGATATAAAGTTATATTAACTGATTAACTAGTCCTCTGGGCCTTTACATTGCTTTCAGTATTTTGGTACAAAAATCAATATACAATAACCATCGTGTGCATAGATCATTTCATATGTATGTGATATCTGTAGGAAACATTTCTAGAAGTAGAATTTCTGGATAAACATCTACTTGTTTATCCATGTTACTTTTATAGATGTTCTACCAGTTAAAACTCCTCCTAGCAATATATCCAAGTTCCTGTTACCTCCCCCCTTCATCAGTATGGTATCTCACACTTTCATCTTTGCTTATGTAGTTGTGAAAAATGGTATCTCAGTGTGTGCTCAATTTATATTTCCCTTATGAGTGAAATTGAGTGAGGTTTTTTCCATGTCTTTGTGTGGCAGGCAGAATTCTAAGGCTGCCCCCCTAATATTTTCATTCCTGCCATGAAGATAATCTAATCAAATACAGATTTAGACACTGCTGTGAAGGGGCTTGGCAGATGTAATTAAAGTTAATTATCAGCCGAACTTAAAAAAAGGAGATTATCCTAGATTATCTGAGTGGACCCAATTTAGTCACAGAGGTCCTTGAAAAAAGAAGAGGAAAGTGGAAGAGAGATGCAACAAAAGAGAAAGGCAGGAGAGACAAGGCAGAAGGGGAGCTCAGGGAGCTTTGAAGCATGAGAAGGACTCTGTCCACCATTGCTGGCTTTGAAGATGGAGGAACAGGGCATGAACCAAGGATATAGATAGCCTCTAGGATCTGAGAACAACTGCCCGCTCACAGCCAGCAAGGAAACAGGGACCTCAGTCCTCTAAACACATGGAGCTGAATTCTGACAACAACCTGAATGTATTTGGCAGCTTCAGACCCATACAGTAAGAAATTTTAATGTATGTAAATTTTACCTCAATGAAAACAAAACAGGGACACAACAAAATATATTTTTGAGCTAGTAAGTGATAGAATATTTTTTATAACACTCCAGGAAGGAAATATGAGACGTGGATTTTTATATCTTTCAAATTCAAGGCCATTGACAACCAATCAAATGAAGTTATGAACAAGTTAGCATCTGGGAATGTCATTCCCATGAGCACTTCCTGAGAAATCTACTAGCAAATGAGCATATGCCACAACAAAAGGACTAGAACTACTTCATCATAAGGTTTGTGGGGGTGTGAAGTGAATATATTTAATTGTAGAACCCAGAGAAGATAAAGATGAATTGTGACAGAATAGTGTGTAAATATAATATGCTCTAAGGATATATTCCACAAGTAACAAAAATACAAGAAGGGAGGGGCACCTGGATGGTTCAGCCACTTGAGCATCAGACTTTTAATTTTGGCTCAGGTCATGATCTCAGGGTCCTGGGATCAGCCCTGCACTGGGTTCCATGCTCAGCGAGGAGTCTACTTGAGGATTCTGTCCCTGCTCATGCACAAGCTCTCTCTCTAAAATAAATAAATATATCTTTTAAAAAAATAAGAGAAGGGAGAGGATTAATAGAAAGTAGAATTAGCTTCCTGATATTTTCCTAGATATTAGTAGGTAGTATAATGGTATAATCTGAGAGTCACAAATCAAGTATAAATTAGATATGCTTAGGAATAAAAGCATAAATACTAAAATTACATCCAGTGATTAAAATTGGAAAATGAGAGGAAAGAGAAAGAGAAGTGAAGAAAAGAGCAGGTATTGCCCAATCTCAACATTATTCATACTGAAAATTAAATTTCTAAAAGAAGAGTTGAATTAAGGTCGTGTAGAGAATTGAATTATTAACACAAAGGTAATCAGGGTGCCTGGGTGGCTCAGTCAGTTAAGCATCTGCCACTTGGTTCTTGCTCAAGTCAGGATCTGAAAGTCTTGAGACCGTGCCCCACAGTTGGGCTCCACACTCAGTGGGGAGTCTGCTTGGGATTTTCTCTCGCCCTCTTCTCCTCCCACCATGTGTGTGTGGATGTGCACTCTATCACACAATCTCTAAAATAAATGAATAAATCTTTAAAAAAAATACACAAAGGTAATCATAGAGCAAAAATGTATTCATTCTAAATATCACATGAAATAACAAAACCATAGAGACATGAAACCACAAAATGAAAGACATGAAAAAATAATGCGAAACACTACTGTAGAACGAAGACAAAATATATTAGTCATATCAATAATGTGAGCTTATGGCATATATCAAAAGAAATTTTTTTCAGGTTGGCTAACAGGAAAATCCAACCCAAAGCTCCCTAAAGTGATACATTTAAAGAAATGTAGAAGGTTAAGTGAAAAGAATTAGCAAAGAAATAACAGGCAAATGTAAATAGAAAGAAAACATGAGTCTTGATGTTAATAACTGATAAAATAGAATTCAGGCCAAAAAAAGCATTTTTCTTTGGAGCATTATGCCAATTCTATATGTAGAATGAAACCTTCTCTTATCTCAGAATTTTTAACTATTTGAGAAACATTCAGATCTCTATGAAGAAAGCGGAATGACTGAATTGACATGCAGCCGCCGCTCAGCTTCAACGAAGATCAAAATTACGTCATTTGTATTTCACCCTGCACTTCCACCCGCTCTCTAACTCCTGCCTGATTATTCATTACTATGGGCTGTCTTTTTTTAAATTCAATATACATACACTTAAATTCACAAATCTTGACCATATAATTTTGAAAAATGGATACATTTCTTGAATCCACATCCCGTCGGAATATTTCCATCACTCCAGAAAGTTCTCTTATGTTTTTTCCACTTTCCCCTTTCCACCCCCCTCCCCCAGAGGCAACCAGTATTTCAGGGTTTTTTGTTTTTGTTCTTTTTGTTTTTAACATAGGTTTGCGAACATAGTTCGTTCTAGAACGAACTTCACATAAATCAAATCATGAAGTATATGATATTTTACATTTACCTGTTCTTCACTGAATATATTTCTCTGATACTTCATTTCTGATATCGGGCATGTGAATAATTGATTCCTTTTGATGGCTCAGTGTCTGTCATTCCACAGAATAAATAGTCTTTGTATATCCTTTCTTCTGTTGATGCATATTTGGATTGTTTCCAGTTTTTGGTGTTTATGAATAAAGCTGGCATAAATATTCTTCTATAGAAAACATTCATTTAGTGGACATTTGTTTTCATTTCTATTGGATAAACATCTAGAAGTAGAATCTCTGTGTCTAAGATACATATGTTTATCTTTAAAAAAAAAAACAAAAAAACTACCTAACCTTTACCCAAAGTGGCTGAATCTACATTCCCACCAGCAATGTATGGGACTTGGGATGCTCTACATCCCCCCAATATGTGGACTTGTCAGTCTTTTAATTTTGGCCATCCTACTTTGTGTATAGTGGTATCTGAAAGAAAATTTAACTTTTATTTTCCATAATAATACTGAACACTTTTTCATGTGCCAGTTGGACATTATTTTCACATATTTGTTCTGTGTACAACTATATTTTTTTCTGCAGTACTGCAATCATGTATATATTGGATCTTCCAAATGCATCTTTATTTCTGTTTCTGTTTTTTTGTTCCTGAAGATCTGCTAACTTCTATTTTACATCCTCCTCTTTTATTGGCATAGTCTCTGTATGATTTTACAAAGAGAAATAGTTCAGGATCTTTTTTAATGATGAAAAAATACCTGGTCTCAATTTTGATATACTCCATGAAAACAATTTTCTTGTGAGTTTAACCTGTTTTTCTGTTACTTTCTTTTGATTCCTGTAGCATATTTGTATCAATCATTTTTGGGTTATATTTTGAATATATAGATTTTGAAGTTGTGTATTTTCTATGCCATTTGTTTTGGGGGTTCATGAGAAGGAATCACAATTTGCCTACATTTCCCTTGGATGCAGGATTTGGGGTGAAAGTTTCTTTACTCTGTATTCTTCTTGTACCCATGGGGATGGTAGCTGTGGCATTTTTCACACACACACACACACACACACACACACAGAAAAAGTACATACATTTATCTTCTCTTTCACTTCCAGGGAGACAGACTACTTTTTACAACTATGGGATATCATTCAGTCTCCCTGTACTTCTTAAAACAAAACTGGAATTATGGAAGGTTGTGTTTTTAAGGTGTACACCACTTCTGATACTGCAAACAGGTGATTAAACTTTTGGTTCAGAAAGTGGCTCTTGAAAAGTACTCTGATATTTTGAGCCCTGTAGCTCCCATGGTCTCTGCCACACTTCTGATCCATTACCACTGTTCTTGGAAACCCCTCACTTACTCCAAAATTGGGGGTTCCAGCCATCTCTTGGTTTTACTGAAAATGTGTTTTGTACTGTTGTTTCCTGGTCTCCTTTCTGCTTTCTGTGATTTCTAAGAAGAAATGAGAGAGATATTAAATCTAAGTTGCCATCTTCAACCTGTCAATGGTATTTTAAAACTTTTTTCGCTTTGTAAAAATGCTACATCAATATCTGACTTCCTTCTCCCTAGTTATTTTATTTTCTAAAAATTTTAGTTATGTTTTCAGATGTTGCTATTTCATGAAATTTAGGAGTCTGAAAACACTGGGCAAGACTGGATGAGAATCTAAAAATTCTTCCCGGTTTTAATTTTTATTTTTTTCGCTCTTGGGCACTATCTGTTTTCCCTGCCTACTGGTAGTGGGGATAGATGAATGCAAGCTGCCATTTGTCATAACAAAGATGCTTTCTGGGGGCAGAGCCATGGCTTGGTGAATTCCTTCTGCTTGACTCCTAAAGGCTCAAAGCCCTGGCAGAGTCTATAGTCAAGAGACAGTGTTACTATTGTTTGCCTGATACAATCCCTGGCAGGCTTTCGTTGTATTTATTTGAAGTAGCAGAATAGAGCTTCTTCACCAGTGGCCACACAAACTGCCGGAGCTTTCAATTCATTCATTAGTTAATTATATATGGATATTTGGGGAGGGTGAATGAGTGTGTGTGTGTGTGTGTGTGTGTGTGTGTGTGTGCGTGTGTGTGTGTGTACATGCTGATCATCACTAGGGAGCCACTCTTCCTTTGATATTAGATTTTATAGATTCACATAGAACATGAGTTATGTCTTTTAGCAAATCCAATATTTAAAAGATCAATATTTACAAGCATCATTT
The DNA here is from genome assembly GCF_017311325.1 of Ursus maritimus. Lineage (NCBI taxonomy): Eukaryota > Metazoa > Chordata > Mammalia > Carnivora > Ursidae > Ursus > Ursus maritimus. The sequence continues at coordinate 29,222,914 of NW_024424564.1, read as the reverse complement.
GACAAAGGGATTTATTTGTGGTTGGCTTCAAATGACAGAATTCCACAGTGCATTTCAAATTGGTTGATTTATTACTACTATCACCTCAAATTTTACTGGCAAAAATTTCAGCACACAGCACATTGTGTGGTACACACAGACACGTACACATGTACACACACACATATACATAGTTAGGTACCTCTAGTACCTAGGAATCCCCTCCAGTATTGTTTACAACTAACCATTTGATAGAAGCCAAATCACTTCTGACTTGAGCTAAAAACAATCAGAACTTGCATTACAGAGCTACCTTCCTTAGCTTTGGAATGGTCTCATCAATGATTGCAGTGAATAATTAATCCAGGAGTATGCATACTTCTTGATAAAGGGACAGTGTCTTATTAAAAGCTATTTAAAGAAGGGTAGTACCTTTCTGCAACCACAGAAGATGATGGATGATCTTAGTTTTACTAAGCATCCGGAAACTAGATACTCCTATTTCATCAGATCCTGAGATATTTTGCAAAACTGACCCATGGTAAACGAATTTTGAAAGGATTTTTCTACAAACTCACCCCCAAACTTACTAGACCACAACAGACACTGTCCCTTTCCAGAGGCTAGAATACTAAGATCTGTTCTCCTGGGCATCTCTTTCACAGTACCAGGAGAAAGTCAAGAAAAATGAAATTTTACTTGCCGAGAACCTACTGTGCTCCCGGAATTTTTACATGTTATCGCATTGTCATCTCATTGAATTATCAAGCAATTGATACAGTGCAGATCAGCTATTTGTGTTAAAAGGCCCATGTTGTCTCTACTCTACTGTTGTCTCAAGAGAAATAGAACTCGTCATCTGAAGCTTTAAGGTGAACATAGGAATAGAATAAAATGACCCAAATGGTCTTGAGGTATGATTGCACCAAGATGTCTGTAAAATCCCGGTAGCTCTATGTATTAAGATGTTGTGATCAAAGTAATCATAATTGAATCAGAGCTTTTAATTTATGAAATCCCAGCTTAATACAAAGCCCCTGACATGTCCTGTGCCCTTTTCCACTTACTTCTGCTACACTCAATAACTAAGAGTTTTGTTTGTTTTCCTCTTTAAACATTTTTTATCCTTTGCATGCTTTCTCTACTCAAAAATGCCTGTGAAGTTAGTCATGATCAACTTAGCATCTTCCCTTTCATTTGTGACCCTGAAGACTAGCACATGGGCATTTTAATTTTCACTTTCAGTGGGAAAGGGGTGTATTGTTCTTTTCTTCCTGGTTTTGCAACCCATCAACCCATAGATTCACTCAATTTTCCCAGATACAATATAGGATTGTTCTGGCCAGATGTATGTATTGTTTTTTTAAGTTGAAACTTCTCCCTTGTAATCTAAGCCATTTTTTCCCTGTTTAAAATTTCTTACCTATGCAACCATCCCTGATGCCCAAAAGTAGATCCAAGGTGTCCTGTGCCCATCACTACAAGGCTAAGTTCATTCTCCCAAGAATTTGGAATTTGGAATGGAAAGGCAACAACTCATTCATCTTAATGCCAGCTCTCTAGAGAAAAGGTTTATCCATTCTTCTTTTTTTTTTTAATTTTTATTATGTTGCATTAGTCACCATACAGTACATCATTAGTTTTCAATGTAGTGTTCTATGATTCATTGTTTGTGTATCACACCCAGTGCTCCATGCAATATGTGCCCTCCTTAATACCCATCACAGGGCTAGCCCATCCCCCCACTCTCCCCCCCTCGGAAACCCTCAGTTTGTTTCCCAGAGTCCATAGTCTCTCGTGGTTCATTCCCCCTTCTGTTTACCCCCCCTTCATTCTTCCCTTCCTTCTCCTACCGATCTCCCTGCTATTCCTTATGTTCCACAAATGAGTGAAACATATGATAATTGTCTTTCTCTGCTTGACTTATTTCACTTAGCATAATCTCCTCCAGTCCCATCCACGTTGCTGCAAATGTTGGGTAATCATTCTTTCTGATGGCTGAGTAATATTCCATTGTATATATGGACCACATCTGCTTTATCCTTTCGTCTATTGAAGGGCATCTTGGCTCCTTCCACAGTTTGGCTATTGTGGACATTGCTGCTATGAACATTGGGATGCAGGTGCCCCTTCTTTTCACTACATCTGTATTTTGGGGGTAAATACCCAGTAGTGCAATTGCTGGGTCATAAGGTAGCTCTATTTTTAACTTTTTGAGGAACCTCCATACTGTTTTCCAAAGTGGCTCTACCAACTTGCATTCCCACCAACAGTGTAAGAGGGTTCCCCTTCCTCCACATCCTCTCCAACATTTGTTGTTTCCTGCCTTGTTAATTTTTGCCATTCTAACTGATGTAAGGTGGTATCTCAGTGTGGTTTTGATTTGAATTTCCCTGATGGCTAATGATGTTGAACATTTTTTCATATGTCAGTTAGCCATTTGTTTGTTTTCTTTGGAGAAGTGTCTGTTCATGTCTTCTGCCCATTTTTTGACTTGATTATTTGGGTTTTTTGGGGTGTTGAGTTTGAGAAGTTCTTTATATATCTTGGATACCAGCCCTTTATCTGTAATGTCATTTGCAAATATCTTCTCCCATTCCGTGGGTTACCTCTTTGTTTTGATGACTGTTTTCTTTGCTGTGCAGAAGACTACAGACTCCAGGAAACAAACTCAGGGTTTCAGAGGGGAGAGGCGGTGGGGGGATAGGTTAGCTTGGTGATGGGTATTAAGGAGGGCAAGTATTGCAATGAGTACTAGGTGTTATATGCAAACAATGAATCATGGAATACTACATCAAAAACTAATGAAGTACTGTATGGTGACTGACATAATATAATTTTAAAAAAAAGTTTTACATACTTCCACTGCTACAACTCTTGAACTATGTTACTTTATACCTTCCCAGGGATTTCACTCAGTATTTGTTTCAATTCCATGAGCTATCCAAGCTTGCTTCCAGTATATTCCTTTCTGTGGTTTAAGTTTGCCATCGTCTATTTTAATTACTTGCAAAATAAGACATCGAAAATAATGTATTCACTAATTCTTTATATATAGTCTCCTATTTTGCTAAGCGGAACCAAACTCCTTTCCCTTTTACTGCTCCCTCTTAAAGTCCCAAGTCTAAAGTTAATCCTAAACTTCAGTTCTGTGATACCTTTACCCTTGGCCCCCACTGTATCTCAAGGACAGATTGTCCCTCGAAGGAAAAGACTCCAGACCTCAGAAGGCAGCTTTGTTGGAGTTGCCTCTTGAATACTGCCCATAACTGGAAAGGACCTAAGGTGAGAAGAGGCTATATAATCCCTCCCTGCCTCCTCACAGAAAATTTAGGTCTCTCAGGCTCCGTGAGAGCTTCGACAGGAAGAAAGGTGGTGAAACCGTATCATCCTTTTTCATTTCTTGGACAGCTTCATTATATGGCACTAACGAGGGCCCTGCCTGTGGAGGAAGGTGTAAGGTAAGAGTATGGGCAATATAATTTAATTATTTCCCAGTCCCTTAAAAAAATCAGTCACCTTATCATTATGTCATGCCCAATATGGAATAACACTGAGGCCTCAAGATACACATTCAGCCCAGCCCAGTCAATAATACAGTTGTAAAGCACCTCTCAGCCAATGGCATTTAAACAGCCCGTATGATTCACATTATATTAGTTTGATAAGCTTCCAATCTAGACTGTGACTTCTCTCCTGACTTACCTATGGGCACCCACTCTAAACTCTATGCACTGGCAGTTTGGCTCTCTCTAGCCCTTGGCTCTACTTCCTCTATGCTAATGCCATTTCCAGGCAATTTCTTACCCTGTGGAGTTAAAATGGCTGCAGAAGCTCCATGTTTATATTCTCAAAGCTTAAGACCAGCACAAAGAGGCATTCTCTGTTATCAATACTTTGACCCAAATTTTGGGCCTGAAATTCAATGTAAGATTCTTTTTGATGCATTCAGTTTTGCTAATGACACAGAATGGGACTTATGTCACATTACCTTCCCAGGAGTTGGGATCATGGTTAGCTAGGGCAAATCATACATGAGTGGGGGATATTGCCCTCCGAAGACGAAAAGTAGGTGCTAAGCTGGCCAATAAATAAATAAATAAATAAATAAATAAATAAATAAATTCCAATCAAGTAACTGGTGGTGGGGGTGGGGTATGCATAATTCGAGCAAATTCTTTGTTTTAAGGGGGGGAAAAGTCTTGATGCACTAATTGAAATTCTGGGGATGGAAACATTGTCATGGTGATTTCACTTGTCTTTATTAATAATATGCCTCTGTGTGTATGGGTGTGTGTGTGTGGATAAAACCAATTTTATATATGTGTGTATTATACGCACACATACATATATGTACACATTTACATATACATAGACACATATAATATCTGTGGCTTTTTAAGTGATTAATTCATATTCTACCTCATTTCTCTAATGGAGGGCTTTTACATTTCACATGCAAGTGGCTAAATTTTAGTCCGTTGTTCTAACTCAGATACATCATGGGTTCAGTTTCTATTTGGCCAGTCTAAGAAATCATCCCTGGTTATAACAGTATTTGTATTGTTTAAATGATCTGTGTTACAAATATCCACAAATAAGGTATTCACTTAAGTAATACAAACACAGATGTACATATGTGTCTATATACATGCTTTGTATGTATACATACATGCGTATAGATGCACATACATACATATGTGTGTGGGTATATATATCTTGTGTGTGTATGTGTATGTAGCCAAGGAAATCAAATTACTGGGTAGAAATGTTCGGTGTTTCCTTTCCATATGGGAAGTATTTGCAAACCATTGCTTGGCTAAATCACCCTCTTAACTCCATCTCTGAACACTTTGTTTACCTGGAGCAAAACAGATTGTTAAGGATCTAGCAGACGTATCTACATGCTCTAGTTAATTTGCTTCACTGCCATTCATTTACTCACATGTCAAGCAATCCTGAGATAGCTTTGGGATCACCGCCCACAACAAACTAAACACTATTTCAGCTTTTGTGTCATTCTCAGGAATTAAAAAAAAAAAAAACAAAAAAAAAACACATTTTCCCCAGAGAGAAGGAAAGATGGTTTCATTTCTTCCCTCTACTTCCTGGAAGAATTCGACTTCTCTCTTTTCTTCTGTCTGAAGCTATAGAGCTATTGGATTTTACTTCCGCCTTCAAAGCTGATATCCCAATCTCCATGTTTACGGGAAGACTTCTTTGAGGAGTATCTATAATCCCAGGCACCACTAGACATTACTCGCTTCACAGGGGCAGCACTTCTGAGCTCTCCATGAGCTCAGCCGGCTGCCTGGGAGCCAGCAGATTAAGAATTTCTTGAGGGTCTAACTTTTCTCCTTCTTCTGGTCATTACTCATTCCTCAATCATGAGATCATGGTGCTCAATATTTATCAAAAAGAGGTTTACATCCAAAAAAAAAAAAAAAGGTGAAACTAACTGGTATTTAAATAAAAACTTGAAAAAAAAAAAGACAAAAACGGTGAGGTTTTGTAATCTTACTGCCCTTCACATCTTTTTTAACCTACTAAATTACGCCTGGAATTTTTATTCACTCTGGTTCTCAAAATTGTGTTTTTTGCTAAGGAATAGGATAGTGGCCCATTTCGTGATGCCGAGCCAAGTGCAGTACTTCGAAGGTAAAGCATACCAACTGCATAATTTCCCCCCCTCTGGAACACAGAGATATATCCTCATTTTGCTTTCCTCAGCCCAATAAGCCAAGAGAGGAAGTGTGAGGCAAACTTTTGCTGAGTCCTGTGAGGCTCTCTCAAAATTGATTTTAATCCTAATCTTTTACAGGAGATGATTTTTTCTTAATCTGAATAATACTTCAAGTTGCAAGCCTTCATTCCTGGCTTGCTGTGTGTCTGTGGGCTCTACTGTTAGCCAGGAAAGTCCTATAAAGTCATATTGCTGAAAGAGATCACACATTTCAAGGAGCACCTGCATGCAAGCCGTGTGCCCTTCTGCTCTGTCCATAGCAGGGTTCGTTTTAACATTTTTCTCATTCAGGCTCCACAAATCCCCACAACTGTGGAAGAACAGCTAGAAAGGAAGCTGTGGGGATTTTTAACGATCAGTTGTAAGTCAAATCTTTCAAAATTAAGAAAAGGAGAGAAAATCTATAATAAGCATGATCATTCCAGATTATGAATAGAAATGACCACAAATGAATAGAAGGGGACCTGGAATTGAATATTTGGCTAACTCCACCTAAAACTATTTTAGATGCAGTTTCCCTCACATCTGGTTAGTTTAGAAATTTTGGAAAAGGACAGAGTTGGGAGAATAGACAGAATTATCTAGATAAGTTAGTTTTACATTTTTGTATCATCACAGAGACAAAAACCCACATGTAATGAAAAATTCATTAGTCTAAATATAGGATCTAGGTCTCAATAGTTCATACTTAAAATATTTATATTCCTAATTTTAGCTGAAGAAAAGAGTAAATATATATGTAATATATACTAGTATGTTTAGACATTTAGATATACATATTTCATATGTTCTCTACAGAAATACTTTAATGTTCAAATTCAACAAATACTGATGATATTGAGAACTTGCTTTCTGCATGGCACTGTTGGAGCTAGAATACACCATCTGATGTGGTCTCATTATTGAAAATGATGAGAAGAAATGATATCATATTAGGAACAACAACATTAATGACTTCTATTATCACTGCTATTTGCATTCGGTTTTACAGAATTCACAGATACATGAACTTAAATTTAGAACAACTCAGAGAAAGAAATAGGTTGGCCCTGTTTTTTACTCCATTTTACAGATGTGGAAACTAGAATGACTTACCCAAGGCCATATGGTTAGGAAGTGGTGGAGCCAAGATGCAAAAACATTTTCTGAATGGAAATCCTATGCTTTTTTTTCTGTGACACCACACAACCGATCAAATAGCAATGCAAGGTCAAGGTCATCAAGTGCTTTGAAAAATATTTATAGGTGCAATAGCTATTTTGAGGTGAGAAAAAATTACTATCCAATGTAATTTTCTACCATTATGGAAATATTCTACATCTGCATCGTACAGTATGGTAGCCACTAGCCACACATGTCTATTGAACACTTGAAATGGGGCCCATGCAACTGAGGAACTGAATTTTTAATTCTAATTTTAATTAATTTAAATTTAAGTAATCACATGCAACATATGGCTTCCATATTAGACAGCACAGCTTATAGATAAGTCTCAGAGGAGAGGCACTAAATACTTTTCAAATGGGAGTGGTCAAATGAAGACTGTATATTAGGATATTAAAATAACTGTGCTAGAATTTTCTCCCAGGAGATACAGAAAACAGTTCGGTTGAGATTATTTATATCAATCCTGATTTGAGTGAGCAAAGCCTCAAATAGGAGGAGTGTCAGTCAAAGTGGAAATAGGAGAATTAGGAAGAAGCAGTTTCTAGGGCTTGAGTACTCCTTAGACAGGAGCCACCCGTTTTCCTTCATCAGTGCCTGAGAGACAATGAAATAATTGAAAGAGAAAATAGGTTAATAAGTGCAGGCAGCTGGTTTTGAGGTAAAGACAATTTGATCTTTTTAAAGCATCCTCATAGGATACAGGGGATAATTCATTAAATGTTAATGAAAACAGTCTATGAACTCTGGAGTGCTTTACAAATGCAAGAGATACTGAATTTAAAGCATCTGAACTGACTAGGCAAGAGTTACCAATAAGAGTAGGGAGCAGAGCTCACATTAATCCAGACTTTTCTAACTTCAAGTATAGTGCTTATTTAATTGTACCAGTGTTATCTATCCTCTGAGAGAACATGAAGGGTGGGGGGGCGGGGGGACGAGGAAAGGAAGGACACCTTACAAGGGAAGGGGCTCAGCATATAATCAATGAACTGCTGTATGTCAAATCTTGAGGCTGTGGTTTTTGTATCATGGTGTTCAAGGATTAGTTTTTAGGTCTGTGACTGAGTGATATTTAGCTTTATTTCCTGTGGTCCTAAATTCAGTTAGCATTGGTTGAACAATGGCTTTGTACTAGGCACTGTAGGAGGCATTGGTGGAGCTACAGAAAATAATTATTTGTCCAAAAGAAATCTAGTCTTATTGAGGCTTAAGGAAGGAACACAAATCATTGTACTGCAATAAACAATACTTTGTGATACGTCATTCAGTTTGAGTTTAAAGGAGGAAGGCAGAGGTGATAATTCATGAAGGATATCAGGAATGAGTTTATGGAAAAAATGATCGTTTTAAAAGGTGGCATAAAGGGGTAGTTAGGGCACTTTCAGACCTAGACAAGGCATCAAAGATGTTCCAAATACTAGGTTAATTATGAGCCACATTATTGCAGGGGGACTGTGAAGGGGTTTTGAGGAAACTCAGTCTTTTTTTGAAAGTATAAGGTGGCTGTGTATGTTGGAGGTCATATTGTGGAGAGTATTGAAGTTTATATATATTAATTCGACAAATATTTATTGAACTTCTACTAAATATTGGGTGTTCTCTTGAGTCCTGAAGGAAACCACAATGGATAAGACAGTTCATCATGAAGCTAAAATTTTAGTGGGAAAGAGACTGCAAACAAAGAACTATACAAATAATTGGTTTTAGTTGTGGCAAGTTCCTTTAGGAAAATTTTTTAAAATGATGAAGCTTGGCACCTTCTCAGGAGTCAAAGAAGGCTTTTCTGAGGAAGTGACATTTGAGCTGAGACCTGAAAAGTACACAGCCATTAATTTATGTGTGGGCAAGATGTTTTAACCTTGATGGCTTTGGAAGCTTATATTGAGCCAGATTTCAACTGCTGTAGCCTGAACAAAAACTTAAAACTTGGGTCAATGGTGTTTTGACTTTGGTGTCTGAGTGTCGTAACTTTTTCCACAGGCAAATGGGATGTCTTTATGGAGGTAGAGACCTAAAAAAGCCTGAGATTTAAACACACTGTGGACTATGAGAAACAAACTGAGGGCTTCAGAGGGGAGGGGGATGGGGGAATGGGATAGACCGGTGATGGGTAGTAAGGAGGGCACGTATTGCATGGTACACTGGGTGTTATACGAAACTAATGAATCATCAAACTTTACATCGGAAACCGGAGATGTACTGTATGGTGACTAACATAATATAATAAAAAAACATTAAAAAAAAAAAAAAGGCATTCAGACCACCACAAAGGCACTTGAGCCCTGTCAGCAGTGCTCAGGTGGTGAAGATGCATAGAGGAAACTCAAAAAAGGTCTGGGGACCTTTCAGATAGTGTCAGAGGACTCCAGCTAAGCAGGCTCTGGCAAACCATTGCCTGCTTTTAACAGTCATGGGCCCTGACTCTACAGGCACTGTGTGATGTGGCGTGGCAGGCTGGACTGAGGTGTGCAGAGAGGCTACCTCATCTCAACCCATTTTCTCTTCTTCCAGGTACAACTAGATCTCATTTTCCAGTCTCCCTTGCAATTAACTCTGTCCATGTGATTGAGTTTTAGCCAATAGAATGTAAGTGGAAATGACAGTATACCCTTTCTGGGCGTGGCTCCTGCAAACCTTGTTCCTGTCATCCTCTCTGTTTTATTCTCCTCCATCGGCTTAGTCAGATGAACAAGGTGACCTTGGAAACCACCTAAGGGAGATGATGGGACTAAAGAGAAAAATTAAAATTAAGAGGTAATACATTTGTGGATCCTCCCTCCTTCGAAATAGTAAATGCATAGATTTAATTTGGGGCACCTGGGGGGCTCAGTCAGTTAAGCGTCTGCCTTTGGCTCAGGTCATGATCCCAGAGTCCTGGGATCAAGCCCTGCATCGAGCCCCGCATCAGGCTCCCTGGCAGGGAGCCTGTTTCTCCCTTTCTCTCTGCTGCTCCCCCTGCTTGTGCTCTCTCTCTCTCTTTCTCTCGTCAAATAAAGAAATAAAATCTTAAAAAAAAAAAAATGATTCAAATTAACCCCTTGCTGGTAGATTTTTTCCAATTGAGATTAAGATTTTCTTTTTTTTTTTTCCATTATGGATGATAAGTTGATTAGCCTAGCATCTTTTTTTTAGATTTTTTTAAGAGTTCATGTATTTATTTGAGAGAGAGACAGAGATAGTGATTCTTTTTTCTGTGAACTTGTAATTCACGTAGAACTTTATTTTGAATTCAATGCCACTGATTGTTAGAATTTAGTTTGAAAGTTCATTTAATCTTTAACTTCTGTCTGGAATTTGATAATGCCAAAGAGCTTATATTCACATTTGGGACATCTACATATTGTTGTAATTAGTTGCTTTTTTTTTTTTAAGCTGGGGATTTTTATACTTTTTTAATTATATGAGTATCCTAATGCTCTCTTTTAATTCTGTTGGAGAACTGACATGCTATGTTGACAATATGGCTGGATACAGTTTGGAACGAATAAAAAAAAAAAAGAATAAGAGGCAGAATTTCAGCTGTAGGTACAGAACCTTCTGATTAGATTTTACTCTGCCTACAAAAGTCCCAGGAGGGCACTCCACATGGGGAGACTTCCATGATCTACAACTGTGGTGAGTGGCATAGGATTATTTTAAGCTAAAGGCACTGGAAAAACAGCAGGTGCAGGAAGGATCTAAGTTTTCCTTTTCTTCCTGAAAGCAGGATATAAAACTCCCATGTGAGAGATTCCCCCCACCCATCCACAAGGGAAAAAACCTCATCACCAGAGACGAGGCATCGAGGCTAACAGAATTCTGTGCAGACCTTGTTAAAATAACTCTTATTGTCCCTTATTCTTGTATATTTTAGTTACCTGCCCACATTTACCTCTCTTTGATCAATATAGTGTGTTAGCATTTAGGTTTTGCCACTTCTTTGGGTCTTCATTTCCCTAGAAGTGCTCAGTGTACATGTAAAATCTGTATGCTTTTCTCCTGTTCGTCTGTCTTATGTCAATTTAATTATCTCAGAGGAGATCCTAAAGAGGGTAGAGGTGAAGTTTTCCTTCCTACATGGGCAAGGAATTATGAGGTTCCTTTAGCCAGTCCATTGTGTTCCCATGTAGTTTCATCCTCCGTCTTAGCCTTTAGAAATAAAGTAGTCATTTTTTTTTTTCTTCATCTGTAGACTTTTGTGTAATGTATCCACTCAGAATTTAGGTACGGTGGAGAAGTAAATGTTTTTTTGGAGGAGATCTTTAAAATCAGTAATACTTACCTATGGAAAGAATGACCAGAGAAAAACAAAGATGATGGAGAGAATGTACTCTTACAACATGCTATTTTTGAAGGATCTGAAAGAAGGAAAGGAGTCAGTGAATTCAAGGGAGAAGGGGTGGTTGAGAGGTAAGAGAAGCTACAGAAGGGTAGAGAGAGAGAGACAGCTCAAATGAAGTTTTAGGAAGATTAGGACAGGCAGATTTGATGATTCAGAAGTCTAAGGATGAGGAAAGAGAAAGGGGATTCTGTTTTTTAGTATCTATTCAATTACAAAATACATGGCAGCCTTGAAATGCATGGTCATTGTTCATTGCTACAATGTAATCATTATTAGAATGCAAGTTTCTCAAGGGCTCAAGATTATGTGCTCCTCCTTTTGAGTGTCTAGCCCCTAGTTGGCCTTGAACAATGTATTTTTGAAATAAATGGTCTTACTGTTTCTCACCACAATCTCGAGTAGATGTTTTCTACTGTTCTTATTTTATAGCTAAAGAAATAAAAGAATTGGCCAGGATCACCAGGTGAAGTTAATACCAGAGCCAGACTCCTGATAATTGGTACTATGTTGTATTCAGTGGTAGAGATACACTCAAATCTCACCTCCCCCACACCTTTCACATCTTTGTTCAAATGTTAGTTTCTCAATAAAGCCAATCGTGACCACTCCATTCAAAACTACACTTCCTCCTCTGACCATTCACCGAGACCATTCTGTTGCTCTTCATAGCACTTACTACCTTCTGTTATAGAATTAGTTGTGCTTTTAGTTTACTGTTGATTCAGAATATGAGCTAGATTTGAGATACACATATTTTTTTCTCTTGTTCATGGATATATTCCAGATGCTTTCAAGAGCGACTGGCATTAAGTAGATGTTTAAAAATTATTTGCTGAGTGAATTAAAAGTTACAGCTCTTTGGAAGCACAAGAAAATAAAACACACTTTTTAGTCACAAAAAGTTTGAGTTTTAGAAAATAAGTAATTCTAGTTTTTTCACTTTTCAATATTATAAAATCCCTGAACCCAATCAATGAGTAAAATTAATATTGCACTACTACTTTATTGTAAAGTATCTAGTACGCTGAGCTTTTTGGCAGAAAATGACTCTGAAACATAATATATGTTAACATATGTAAAGTGGATGGTGACTGATTTTCAAAACATTATTCATACATGTGTGACTTTAATTAGGAAGCTATAACAGATACATTATGAATTTTCATGAAGAAGAAAGCCAGCATCTGGACTTGAGATTTTACACAAAGAGAAGGCTGAGTTTCTTCCTCCTTTTCCAGAACGCTTGAAACCTAAATTTCCTCCATTAGAATTTCCTCAGAAATAGTAAAATAAAACCCTATAGTGTAAGTCGATAAGTCTTCACCAATTTTTACATTGGTAATTCAAAGCTTATGACTAAGGACTGCAATTCCATAGTTTTTTTTATTTTCTCACCTGAAAACATGAAAATATTTCAATAAATCCCTAAGTTCTTGTATTGTACGTGTGTTTGTTAATGTTATGCATGTGTACACGTATATTTATCTTAGATGTTTATCTTTTTTTAAAAAGTATTATCAACTTTAAACTTTTCCACATTTAAGTTCTTTAAGTCAAAAAAACACTACGTCAAGAAATATTTTTTGCCAAAATTCATGGAAATATTTGAAAAGATCATAATACTATATTAAACATTCATAAAAATTTTCTTCTACATATAAACATACTTACCATCTTGAAAATGCACATGAAAACAATAGCTGTTTTTAATTCAATAATTAAAGTGTAAAAATTCTAGTGAGTAAATTCTAGTTCCTAGAACACTTATACTATATCTTATATAATATAATTACTTAATGTCTTGTAATTGTTTCTTTAATTTATCATCTTCCCAAGAATGTTGAAATCTTCTGGAAGATAATAAAGTACTGAGATAATTTATTCTTACTCCCTTCTATTATTAAACATAAAATAGGCATGAAAATATATTTGACTGGCTCAATGATTGGAAATTAATTTGAATACAACCCATTCAGTTCAAATAATTATACATCTTTATATAAAATATGAGCCAAATAAATAATTGCTCCAAGAAATCAAAATTTGGTATATATTAAGTAATTCAGTCTTGCTTCTTTGTAAAATTACTGAATGACTATGATTTTGATCATTCGATCATAGGTATGTATCATATATATTTATATCCAGTTATTTGCTGTGCACTGTCAGATACCTTAGCACATGTTTTCCTTCTTATTCCAAAGTTTTTGTAAAAGCATCATTGTCTTCACATTATTGATGAGAAAGCTGAGGCTTAGAGAAGTACAATTAATTGTTTAAGGTCTTACTGGCAGGAAAAATTAGTTGATATTTAAATGAAAATCTTTAGAATATAAATGCAATAATCTCTCCAGAGTAACATAGATGGCACATTATATATATATTGTTTCTGTCCACTATTACTGGTGTATATTAAGCATGTATGTAACATACTAGTGCACTTAATAGAGGACAAATGGTAACTAGATTTATTATAGAGATCATTTTGTAATGTATAAGAATTCTGAATCACGATGATGTATACCAGAAACTAATAGGATATTGTATGTCAATTATATACCTCTATTAAAAGAAAAAAGACAGAGTAGCCTCTGAACATAGGTCAGCACCTCTAAATGGATAGACACCAATGCACATATAGGTATAGGACTAGTTTTCTTGACTTGACATTATGTATAAGCACCCAGGAAAGGACAGTTGCGTTTTGGCCCTTTCCAAAGTGGCTTCTACTTGGAACAGGAAACTGGTGATTATTTTTGTGCCAGGAAGGATCAGAAAATCTTAATTCATCATCTGTTCCTTTGCATTTACTTTTAATGGTTTTCCTCTCTTGAACTATAGATGAGTAACATTTATATTTAGTGCTTAGCATATAAAAATATTCTATCATAGTCTCAGTTCAACTTTACTCTTTAGGTTATTTAATATTTGTCAAGTGTTAGGCATATGATAGGTATTCAAATATTTACTTTACTGAGTAAAGACTGTGTGATTATTTTCTCTGGAAGTAAGACCACTAAGTCAGTTGATGGGCTCCATCCAACCCACTGCGAATTATATTGCTGATTTCAAACGAGTTCCATCCAGGCTGTTCAAGTATATGTTTGCTTCGGCTCTTTGGCACTTCTGATTTTATTGTATCTTCAGGAATTAGGGAAATCAACTTGAATGTTCAGTTTCACGTATTCACTCCATAAGTAGCCTCCATAATACATGCAGAGCCTAAAAATTCATAAACCCCTCCATACAAAACAGGATTTATGACAAAAATTCCAGAATTTTTGTCACTTATTACAAATTACAATGAAAATTCTCTCTGCTGGATTTGCTTTTTTCATGACCATGAGGGCTACTAAAGTAAGGATGCATCATTTTGGTTAGGTTTGTAATCTTTGATTTATCATCTTCAGTTTTGAGAAAGCAAGCCCCGAATTGGTGGGGAGGGGGTCTGATTTATATCACTGGACTAAGACAATGGCTCTAATCTGCAATCTTCTGTTTTGTTACAACACTTTGAAGACCAATTTCCATTTTAACTTGACTGTTTTCCCTTCTGTCTCAGTACAAAGCTGGTTTGATTACGAGAGGAGTGGAGGTGATGGCGGTAGAGGTGGTGATGCTGGAGATGGTGTGCGTGTGTGTGCGCACACGGGAGGTAGGGTGGTTGGGGGGAATGGCAGGCAGCATACATGGGCTGTATTGTCAATCTGCTTATAAACCTAACAGATTTTTTAGCTGAAATTTCGCCAATGTTAATTGTACATGCAGAATTCACACTGGGAAAATCTCCTTGGGGAAAAAAAAAAAAAGACGAAGTGCACAGCCGGCCTGTTATGTAAGATGTTTATTTTCATCCAATTCAACCCACCATAGGCAGAACAGAAAATAGGCCAGCACTTCTGACCAGTGACATCACCTCATCATCAGGAGAAAGCAGGAAAGGCTGATCACCATATTGTTAGCAAAGAGGATAATTTTCTTCCACATTGTTTTTCTTGTGGAAACCTTTATTTCTGGGGATAGTGATCTCATCTCCCTTTGATGTTTATTTCTTCAGATTCTGTAATAACAGTGAAGCTACCTGAATTTCAGTTCTTGCACAATGCACATAAACACTTATTTCAGTGGTTTTCCTCCGGATCTCCAAACTTTAAAAGATTGGATCATTTTAGCAGAACATTGACCATCATAAGGAGATTGTGGGGTGAGGAAGGATAATCATCTTGATACTTAATTTCATGTGGTATTTTATATAGCATTGGATAATTTGCTTTGCAGGAGTCCTCCTTTATTTAGGCTGCTTGGCTTGTGTATTTAAGTAGATAAGCATCATATTTATTTCATGAATACTAAGTACTAAATGCATGATTTTTTTTAAAAAGTGTTTTTAGCAGCTCATCATCTCTTTTAGAATATAGATATTATTGCAATCTATAAAGAGTGAAGTAGGTGAAATTGTGTGCATAGTTATTTTCTATTCAAAATTAAAGGAAAACTAAAAACATGATGCTTTTTATTTTAGAGATTGATTCAACTGTACTTATAAAATATATCACAATAACACTATCCACTCTGGTTTTGCTTATGACAGTTTTGGCAAAATGTCTTTTCTCTGTTAAAGGGTGATCTTCAAGATCATTGTACTTTATCCACCTTTTAACACTCCATTTGCCTATTCTTGTTTCATTCTCCCTCTAGAGGAAATTAGTGGGTATTGCAATTCAAACTTAAACAGTGAGTATACCAGCAGGTCTAATTGAAATACAATCATGAGCATAATTCCTTGACTTCATGTATATTCAACTTAACTTGGTCCTATGGCCCTGGAAGCCATTATCTTAAGTAGCTGTAATTTTTCATCATCTTTTTCTCTAAGCTGGCATGTCAGTATCTTAAGGGTTATTATTATTATTATCATTATTATTATTTTTGAAGAGCAAAACCAGAATCTTCCTGGTGAAGACTAGTTTTTTTTTTTTAAAAAGATGGATGTACCAAAAAGATTAGAATTTCATTGTCTAATGCGATGAGTCGTGTGCAGTTGTGATTCCAATAGTCTGATTCTTAACGCTTTGGAATTCACATTGCACCTGTCATGTGGTCTTGGGGAAACTGGATGCCATTAATGTTGTATATAGTGATAAAAAGTGGCCACATAACCTGTTTATGTGACCATTAAATATTAAGGATTACGACAAAAATATCCATAAACATTTAGCCTGAAGATGAATGTAGAAAGGGGTTCCCTTCTTTGCTGTCTAGAGACGTGAGTGACTTCACTGGGGAAACCTGTTTTCTCTATCTATAAAATGGGAATGATTCTGTCTAACTCCAGTAGTGTGAGATCAAAAAATATGTATATACATGAATACAGTACCTAGTATGTGACTGACTCAGAGTAAATTTTTTTTCTCTTCTATTTTTTGTAATGAAAATTCTCTGGCTTAGGCTGAAAAGTAAAAACATAAAAAATCACAAAACTTTTCAGGAGATTCTCCTCATTTTTTGATATATCCTCTTCCATGTTCTTACTTTAAATTTCAGAGTCAGAGCATGACTTTGTCTTCAACATGTTGCTGCTATAGTCTTGCAGAAATGCCATTTGTGGGAGGGCAGTCTGGAAAGCCAGAAATCTGTGATGTCTGTGTCTCAGTAGGGGGCTGTGTTTGTGGCGGGATGAAGAAAGAAAAGGAGAAAGAGGTACCTCTTTATGTTTTGACCTAGAAAGAAGTTCAGCATATAAAGTTTAAAAAAGCAAGATATTGTAGAGTATGATCATGTATATTATATTTGCATTTCAAAAGCCTAGAAACTTTTTTTATGAATCCATTTGCAAGAAGGTGGGATTATGCAAAACTTTGGGAAACTTTTCCTTTCTCTGTAGTGTTTGCATGAAAATATTTCAATAGATGATACACCTGGTAAAATTTCATAAGGGGAAAAGAAAATCTTTCTCCCACTTCTGAACTCCATCTGGTATCTTAGTTTTCCTCCCACAACCACCCACTGTAAACAGTTTATCACCTTAAGATTTTTCTGTGCATGATATATACATAAGCACATATACGCACATACATATGTATATAACTGATTCTTGTTATTCATAGTACTTGTGTTCCAGAGTCTCTGTGAACTTTGAATTAGCAATTCCTGCATCATTACTCCTAGGTGGAATACACACTTAAGTCCCTGTGACCTCTGGTCACAACATTGTCACCAACTGATCAATATATAACTTTGTCTTGTATGTGTTTCTGTTTAAAGATATCTTATTTATGAGTCATTAACATCAATCTAACACCCAACAGCACTGTAACTCATGCCCGAACAAAGCTCATCTAACGCATTATTTTCTCTGAGGCACATCACAGCCTTCTTGGGCTTAGGAACACCGGATGGCACGGATGGCACTTCTGTGCTATGCTTGGGGCCATTTTAAACAGCAAAGTCACCAACTGAAAGCACAAAAATGAGAAAAAACAGGCACTAAGTACACTGTAAAGAGGACACCGATTCACAGTATAGGAACAAAAACAAGGCTAAGTGCCACCTCGTTTGACCTAAGAAGTTTGGTGAATATTGATTTTGAGGTTATAAATACATTTTAACAAGTAGACGGATCCATGAATATCGAAGATTTTGTGTGTGTGTGTGTGCGCGCGTGCATAAGTTATATATATCCTTTATTACACATTAGCAGTATATTATATACACTATTCTAAACATTGCTTTACAGCATTTCTCAGTGTTTAGTACTGCAAACTCTGAAGTTAGGTAGTCTACGGTCAAATCCTGACATTACCCTTTACTAGATCTGTGACCTTGAGCAGATTACCTAATCTTTATGTGCCCCTCATCTCATCTATAATACGGGAATTATAAGACTACCAACACAAGGGGACTATTGTGAAATTCAAATGAGTTCATATACGTAAAGCGTTTGGGACATATCTATTTGCTGCCTTGTCATTTAAGAGTATACTTTGGGGGTTATTCCTTATTGGCCCATATAGCACGTCCTCATTCTTTTTTAAAACAAAATAGTATTACAGTGTATGACTACGTCAGCATTTTTTAACCTGTTGCCCACAGAACACATTTAGACAACTTCCTATCTTTTGCTTTAATAAGAATCTTGGAATGCACACATTTCCATTTGCATGTGTGGAGTTCTATCTGTAGGCAAAAGAGTTGTGCATTTTAAATTTTGATGTATATATTACCACATTTCTCTCTAGGATTTGTTATAATATTCATGTATAATCAGGAAAAAAAAAGCTGTTTCCTTTCAATAAAGAGGGAAAAAAGAATGAACTTAGTTTTACCTTTTGCTCAAAGTCAAAGATTTTTTCCCAGGTTAAGTTGAATAACTGATTCCTTAGTTACTTACCGTGCCGGTGTAAGTGAGGAGAATAACATCTGATGCTGCCCAGTGTTTTAGGTTTACAAAGCACCAGAAGGTTTGTGCATATTTTGCAGACTTTTCATGAATTCTCTCTAAGACCACCTCTATCAAATATTACACCAGCCCAGGAAGACTTCACCCTCTCAGTTAAAGTACGAGTAAAACTATCCCATCCTTACTTGGGGACCCTCCTTACATTCGTCAGCCTCCAGTGAAGTCACTTGCTTTTTACGTTATTTAGGAAATTAAATAGGAAGAACAGGATAATGGATAGACACCGTGCTTTATGGACAAACTTAGTGGAAAAGGATCTTGTTTATAAGGATCTTTTTTAAAAGCAGAGAGCATTTCCAAAAGAGTTTTCATGAAATCAGCATATAAGAGCTTTCACCAAAATAATTCTAACATAAAGTAGTCTCCTGGCTTCTTTGACGTTTCCACCTTACTCCTGCCTGCCTGCCTGCCTCCCAAGTTACTGCTAGGCAGACGTGATTGAGTTTTTGCTTCCTTTTACAACATTTTTTTTTTTTAGAGCCGATTATGTTTCACCTCTTTTATTATTATTTTTTTTTCTTTTGGAACATTCATTAATCTCTTTACAAGCAGCCACAAAGATATCTGGAATTCTGATTATGGACTGTGGAGACAATAACCACAAAGAACCGAGCTGAGGCACATTTTCAGCAAGGGGAGGATTTCATTGGAAGCTCTCTATGGGAGTGGGAAAAGGTTCTAGAAAATAGTCTGAGTCACTCTTATTAGGAGAGTCAGCGAGGAGAGCAGCTGTGTAGAATTAGTACCAGTATCTTCCTAGCCTTCATTTTAAACTTTTCAAAAGATCTTTTCCTGGTCAATTCTTCCTGAGAAGGGCAACCTAATCAGACATAATGTTTGCTTTTAGAAGTTACCATGGTGACTGGTCAAGGCAGACTGTCTTGTCTCAGCATCATACACTTTGTATGGTGCTAAATAAGTCTTGTATACCATCATAGTTTTTCTTTGAGTGATAAAACAAATAGGGAACGTTGAAATGTTTCATAGCAATCAGAAATGATATTTCCCCATATTGATTTTTTCCTTTTTTTTTTCCCTTTCTTATCTGTGCCATATCTCTTTGAAGTATACATCAAGGCATAATACTTATTACAGGAAGCAAAAATACAGTGACTCTTAAAAAAAAAAAAAATATGGGCCAGGAGAGTGAAAGATTTACCTACCACTTATGTTCTGTTAAAGTGAAAGACAATTTCACTCTGCGGCACTGACAAACAACAGAGACTAGTACAGACACTCAGAAGGCACTACTGTGGTTAAATGAATATAAGAACAGTCCCTCATTGGTTGGGGTGGTGGGAGGCAGAAGAAACAATACATACTAACTTTAAAAAAAATTTTTTTAAATAAACTTTATTTTTTAGAGCAGTTTTAGGTTCAGAGCAGAAAATAGTAGAAAGAAGAGAGATTTCCTATATATCCCCTTTCCCTATACATTCAGAGACTCTCCTACTATCAAGGTCTTCCACCTGAGTGGTACATTTGTTACAAATGATGAACCTACATTGACACATCATTACCACCCTAAGTCCATAGCTTATATTCTTGTTCACTCTTGGTGTTGTTGTACATTCTATGGATTTTGACAGATGTATAATGACATACACCCATACTTATGGTATCTTCACTGCTCTAAAAAAATCCTTTGTACTCTGCTTATTCATCTCTCCCCACCCCCAAACCCCAAACCCCTAACAAACACTGATCTTTTGACTGTCTCCATAATTTTGCCTTTTCCAGTTTTGTCATATTGTTGGAATCATATAGTAGGTAGCCTTTCCAGATTGGCTCTTTTCACTTAGTAATATGCTTTTAAGGGTTTAGCATTTTTTTTAAGAAAAAGAAATCTCATTTTCCTCTTTTGCTTTACTGACCATGTCATTTTCCTAAAGCTTCTGATTCTTTGAGGCTTATGAACAAAGTTTAGCTAGTTAGAAAATGCCAAGCTCAAAAGGGTTCAGAATTTGAAATTAATCTCTAAAGTGGAAAAAGGACAGCTAAAGGAAACATTAAAAAAGACAGAGAAACAAAGAAACACCCCCCCCCACCACCACCACCACAAAAAGGCACGAGAATGACTGACCTGAAGGCAGAAGCTTTAGAAAAGTAGGTAATGGCAAGAGAAGGGGTCTGTAACAGTGAGCAAAGGTGTATGGGAAGAGTTCCTTAGCACAAAAACTACCTCTAAGTTCCGGACCCTCCCAGGCACACACGTGAGCTTGTCCAGGGTCTGAAGAAGCAGTGAGCTATTCTCTGCACACACCCCCCCCCCCCAGATGCCCAGAGAGTTGTTAACGTTCTGTTTACTGGTAGGCTATGAGTCAGCGCTAGGTCTGAAGTTTTCTCCAATCCCCTGATTAAAATTAATCGCCTTCTCAGCGCTCCCAAAGCTCTTTGTTTATGACTCATGTGGGCAGATTAATCATTTTAGGTTTTACATTACTGTTATTTATGATCGAGTTTTCCTTCTTCGCTAGAGTGCAAATTCCTCCAGGACAGGAATCTTGTTTTTCTTCAACTCTGTGTTATGCACTGTACTTTACAAACAGTACATGTTCAGTAAACATTGGTTAAATAAAACCAAGGCTGAGCCTATAGGTGTATGATATGATTTGTTTCCCTCCCTTAACAAAAGGATATATATGGATGGCAAAGTCTGCGTTTGCCACTTTTACTGTTGCCTAACAGAAAGGATGGCTATGATATATAAAAACACGGTGGGTAAACATTTGGAGATATTATATTTTCTTTTCCTATAACTCCCCACAAGTCTTTCTGGGTTTCAGTTTGTAAAATGTCTAAACATTTGGAAGGAGGAATTTGAAAGGATAGACAGATTATCTTGAAATAAACTAGCACACAAAAAACAATCCCTTACTGTATATCCTTATAAAAAGACCTCTGACTTGGGGTGGGGGAGAAATGGCAAGCTAAATAGAGAGGTCTTATGTGTCCCAAAAGCAGAGGAAAACTGTACACCACAGTGCTCCTGGGAAGGCCACAAGACCCAAGAAAGAAATAGCTGTGGGGCACATAAGGCAGATGGCTCCATATGCAGTCTGGTTAAAAAAAAAAAAAAATTCTATGCCAGAATCATGGCTCAGAACAGCAGAGAATCCCTGGATCTGAAGGGAACCAGGCAGATGGGGATACTGGATATTCCAGTGAAAATCAATGTGGACAAATGACTGAGAAGAAGATTGCTTCCCTCTCCCCCACCTGCCTTCTCCACCCTTCCGATTACCTTGCCTGTGTAATATTCTGGAACAAAAGCTGTAGTATGACCACAAGGTAGAAATCCTAAAAGTTTCAGAGGTGAAGGTTCTTGTCAGTGTCATGGGGGTTTTGCGTAAGAAATTAAGTTGAGTTATAGAGAATAAACCAAATTTTGTTTCTCAGACAATTTTATTTATGGATTCGGATTCATACTTGTTTCAGAAATTTGAAGGCAGGGAAGAGCCCCCCCCCACATTCTTGAATCTCAATAACTACAAACAAACAGAAGAAATGAGGAGGGGGTTGTGTCAACTGTTTACTTTGAAATGAAAAGAGGAAAATAATTCAACAAGATTTCCTAATGTCCTGATTTCTCAATTTGAAGCTCTCAAGTCAAAAGAATTTTGCCCTAAATTACTTATTTAGATTATCAATCTCCAAATATATCTGTATTTGGAAATAGGTGAAATTTTATAAGATAAACAAAAAATGGATTCCGAATACTATCTGTGTATTCATGCTTACTCAAGAGAATTAGTGTTTTGTAGGAAACAATTTCCAATCAATGAGAGGGTGGGGGCCATTCATCATAAAAGCCTGAGGGTTACAGAGGCAGCCATGACGTTTAGTTAGGCAGTTGCTATGTCACTCGCTTCATGACCAGACAACAGGATACTAATATAAGCAACTCCATTTGAGTTAGAGTTTGAGTTTTTGGTGCCACCTCCTGAAGACTCAACAGACTCATAAAATGAATATAGTAATTACAAATTCTCTTCATTCTCTCACACCCTATCTTCACATTTATTTATTTATGGAGGCCCTTACCTCTTATCTCCTATCTCACTGTTTCATAGAGAGTGTGACCAACAATCATGGTCCCTACATATACAAATATATAAATACATGCATTCAATCAGAGAAAGAAATACTCTTTTGCCTCTGAGAGCCTTACTTCTGTGATTTTTCTGATCTTCTTCACGCCAATCTAAACATTTTATCTTGGTAAATGAGGCAATTCCTTAGCCCTTTCCCTGCCTTATTCCCCAAACCAACCGTCTTTGTTTACGGTGCAATTGTGCTGAGTAACTTCCATTCCTTGATCATGCCATGTGATTCCCAGCTTTTCATACGCACCTTGCTTTGCCTGGAGTTTCCTTAGTAGTCACTATGAACACCTACAAGTCCAAAAGGCTAACCAGAGGCCCTCCCCCTCCTCTCTCTTGCTCCTTTCCCACTCCACAGGTAGAATTGTCCATTTTCTCTGTGTGCCCTACTGTACCACACACATCATTCATTCATTCCCCAAATACTTATTAAATAATATCAACTGTGTGCCAGACACTGTGTTAGGTGCTATCAGACTGAGGGAGGAGGTTCATGCTCTCAATGACCATGCATACTAATTAGAACTGTAATTTAGACATGAACTCAATTCCTTACTGTTTGTCTCACTCTATTATATGAAGGATCATTGAGACTGATACTATTTTATTTATTCATTGTTGTGTCCTCAGCACCATCCATGGGGACTGAGACCTAGTAGGCATTAAATAGATGTGCTGAATTCAAACCTTCCTCTTGCCATAAACGATGAAGTAGAGTCCCTTGAGGGTTTCTGATTTTCTTTTTCTCTTTTTTTCTTTTTTCTTAGTTACATTTTTAAATTTTAAAAATTAATGGAGGTACCTGGGTGTCTCAGTCAGTTAAGTGTCCGACTCTTGATTTTGGTTCAGCTCATGATCTCAGAGTCCTGGAATTGAGCCCTGCTTTGGGTTCCATACTCAGTGGAGAGTCTGCTTGAGATTTTCTCCCTCTTTCTCTCCCTCTTCCCCTCCCATCTCTCTTTTTCTCTCTCTCTTTCTCTCTCTCAAATAAATTTAAAAAATTAAAATTGATATATGCTTGTAAAATTTAAGCAATACGGAGATAAAAAACTCAATGAGTTCTTCATCATCCTTAATTTCCCCAAGTTAGCCAAAGTTAACAATATAGTTCTACTCTTTCTTCTATCCCTCATACAAAGCTATATAAACATATATATGGATTTTACTTGCATAATAAAAATGCAACATATATTTTCACGAGGGATCTTTATCTGCAGTTTCATGTAATGTCTTTGGGAAAGTCTTTAACTGCAAATTCAATTTCTTTAACAGATACAGAGCTGTTCAGGTTATCTGTTCTTTTCTTGAATGAATTTTAGTATTTGTGTCTTAAAAACTTTGACCATTTCACTTTGCTGTTCGATTTACTAGCATAAAATTGTTCTTTACATTTTCAGAAAGCCCATATCCTATGTAAAATTTAATTGTGTTCCTCAAAAAAATAAAAAAAAAAGAATTGACATATGATCTAGCAATTCCACTTCTGGGCATATATCCAAAAGAACTGAAAGTCGCTCTTGAAGAGATATTTGTACACCCATGTTTATAACACCATTATTCAAAAGAGCTAAAATATGGAAGCAACCCACGTGTCCATCAATGAATTAATGGATAAGCAAAATGTGGCATATACAAACAACGGTATATTGTTCAGCCTTAAAAAGGAAGAAAATTCCACAATATGCTACAACATGAATGAACCTTAAGCAGATTGTGTAAGTGAAATAAGCCAGTCACGGAAGAACAAATAGTATGATTCCACTTATAGGAAATATTCAGACTAGTCAAAATCATAAAGACAGAAAGTAGGATGTTAGTTACCAGGGGCTGAGGGGGAGAGTGGAATGGGGAGTTGTTTAATGAGGACAGAATCTTAGTTTTAAATTAAAGGAGTTATGGAGGGGCCCCTGGGCAGTGCAGTTGGTTGAGCATCGGACTCAATTTTGCCTCAGGTCATGATCTCGAGGTCATGGAATCGAGCCCCATATCAGGCATGGAGCCTGCTTAAGAGTCTCTTTCTCACTCCACCAAAAACTAATGATGTACTATATGCTGGCTAACTGAACATAAAAAAAAAAAAAAGATTCTCTCTCTCCTTCTCCCTCTGCCCCACCTCCACCTCTCCCTCTTGAAAGAAAGAAAGAAATGAAAAGAGTTATGGGGATGTACTGGATGGTGGTGGTAGTTGCACAACAATGTGAACGTACTTAATATCACTGAACTGTACACTTAAAAATGATTAAGAGGCATGCGATATGATGAGCAATGGGTGTTTCATGCAACTGATGAATCATTGAACACTACATCAGAAACTAATGTACTGTATGATGGCTAAAACCATTTAGTATCTTGAAAAGCATCACTAGAAACCAGTAGTCAACTTTGATAATAGCAATAGTCACTTTCTCTATCAAAAGCAATATTATAGCCCTAAATGAGAGAAGGTGGGGTTGGGGAGGCATCAGTAGAAATGAGCTGAACAGGAGATGCTCATAGCAATGGTGACCCATACTCTTCCAGGTGACAGCTTTAATTTTTTAATTTATTCTTGTTGGTGTGGAAAGTCCTGTATATTAACCAGGGATAAATTCTATTCTTCCTAGTAAGATAATACAACACTGACACCAACAAATATACCCCACATCCAAGACTGAAATACCAGGAAGTATCTGGTGCTTGGAGACATCAAGCAACACCTACACTGGGTTAGAGAGGGGCATTCTCACAGTAGCAGGTGGCTCGCGAAAGCAAGCAGGGAGAATGTGTCTACTCTATGGGCAAAAATCAGAATGGGATAGACTTCTTTTAAGGAGGAGTATACAAAAATATGAAAATCTGCAACATAAAAAAGACTAAAAATATGATACTCAATAATGCAGACGAGGATATATACGCATGTGCACGTACACACATAGATACATAAATGTGGGTGTATTGTGTGCCTGTGTGTTGATATAGGTATGGTATAGATGACGTAGATATAGATATTTTCTATGGAGAAAAGAGCCATTTAAAAATGATAGTTATGCTTTGAGAGCTATTTCAATAGAATTCTAAATATTTAATGCATATTCGCTCTTTTAATTCACATGAGAAATTATAAGATTATTCCCATTTTACAGATGAAGAAACAAACAAGATATCAGTAACATGCTTACGCCATATGGCTTTGTAAATGGCAAAGCCAGGGTTCAAACTCAGGGAGCCTGACTCCAGAGTCTGAGCTCTTGGCAGAGTTGAAAACAATTGCCATATGCTTTCGATAAAATACTAAGATGATGGATTATAATAAGAGCGTTAAAATGAGATAATAGAAAAGGAGTTAATTTTAAAATGGGGTTAGATGAAAAAAACTGGCAGACTCTAGTAAAAAAACTTAAAATTTTATAAAGGTAAGGAAATGTTATAAGGACATTTTAAAGCAGCAACATTAAAACCAGCCTTAGAAATCATAGAACCAAATTCTCAAAAATATCAAATCAATGATATAGAAGGAAAATTACAAAATTTGAAAGTTCTGAGTCTGGAAACAAAAGAAAAGAAGAAAACTGTAGGAGAGAATTCGTTAGCCATGAAGGCTGGAGAATGAAGAACACAAACAACACACAATGCGTGACACTCACATCCAGACCCACTGAACTCTGTGCATACAACCAGAGCTGGCACCTAGACCTTGAAATTTCAACCCTCAGGTGTAACATTTCCGAGATCCTCTGAGCATTTTACAAAAGAATTTGTTAGTAAATACTGATTTTGCAACAAAGGAATTTAAAGTTAGGGACAAAATTTAAAATGGGAATCCAACCATGGGTATAGTTCATGTCTGTGTATTTGCAGGAATCATTTTTATGTCGATTTCTACATATGAAATTTCCGTAAGTGAAGTAAGTGTCAGTCACTGTTTTAAAACTCTTTTAATATACTATCTTACTGAGTCACACAATACCTTCCATTTACGGAGGAGGACGCTGGGAACTATGTCATGTGGCAAAGATTATAGCTCGTTAATTGTCAAAGTGAGGATTCAAAATGACCAGGTAGTGTGAATCTACAGTCTGCCTTCCAAACGCTAGAGTAAGATCAATAGCTTTATTCTAGCTCTATTTGAGAAATAGTAGTAATACTATGTTTTGGAGGAACTGTTGCTATCACTACTTTATAAATAAGGAAGCTGAGGCCCGGAGGAGTTTAAATGATTTTCCTAAGGTTCAGTCTCTACTGAAGGTAGATGAGTCAAACCTAGGTCTTCTGATGTCCTAAATATCACTCTGTCCTTTATACCACCGGTGCCTTTTGTCATGATTCACCCAGAGCTTCCTTAGCAGCCTAAATAAGATCAGCAGACCATGTTAGAATATTCGAATTGATGCCAAGAGAGTATTGAGTTGATGATGATCTGATTGTTACAGTTGCCCTGCCACGATTTCAGCTCATTATTCAGCCACAAGACAGTTTTAGAAATTAATTCAAGCTTGGGACCATGATCAGGAAATTCTGCTTTGGGAACTCTAAGAGTAGTCCTTTGTGTTAAGTCCCTTCATTTGAACCATCTGGGGAGAATTCGGTCTCCACCGTGATCCAGACTGACACCAATGTGTAAGTCATTGAGAACTTAGGTCTATTATGTCCAGTAGTACACGGAGAGACACTGCTTTTCAATGGGATGCCTCCAGTCAAGGGAGTTCAAGGGAGTTATTTGTGAGCCTCAAAGATATGAGGAAGGAAGGAAGGAAGGAAGGAAGGAAGGAAGGAAGGAAGGAAGGAAGGAAGGAAGGAAAAGAAAGAAGGGAGGGAGGAAGGAAGGGAGGAAGGAAGAGAAAGTAAAGGGAAGAAGGGAGAGAGGAAAGAAGGGAGGGAGCAAGGAAGGGAGGAAGGAAAGAAAAGGAAGAGAATCCATTTCCTACCCTGGTGTGACTACTGGCAAACTGGAGGTTTTAGAGCATTTCTGCATGCCCTTCCTCCGAAGGGAAAGCACACACACAAGGGAGATTTTAAATAGAAGCAGCTGACTGTTCTCTTTAGTCCATCCCTGTAGTAACTCCCCTCTTATTCCAGAAGAACTCTCATATTTTTCAGTTCAACGTTTTTTTTTTTCAGTTCTATTTGAGAATTTGAAATATTAGGCTTGTTTCTCAGTCAACTATTTTATACGCATAGTAACCCCCCCTGGGGTGTGTGTGTGGGTCAGCCAACACTGGCACAGGTTCCGTCTACTGAGGCTTTCTTGTGCACTCCTGTCCTCAGTTTGCTCCAAGCCTGCTTTGTGTTGGCTGCTGAACATACGGAGTTGTGTGTTATTAATTCCACAGCTTATTTTGAAATTTGCCCCAGAGACCATCTCTTCAACTGCCCTTCAGTCAGAGACACAAAGCTTTTAGTCTCTAATATTTCTCTATCAAATGGTTTATATTATCATTATTTTTCCACTTTCTTTCCAGAATAATATAATCTATTTGAGTTTTTATTAGACTTGTGTGGCCAAAGCATTCTGGGCCAGAGTAATTAAATGAAGCAAGTGAAACATTTATTTATTGATGGCAATATGTCATTGAGTGAAGGGGAGCATTTTAGAAGTAAGATTTTTCCCCCCACAAGTAACATATTGCCATCTGTTCCCATTTCACACAAATCAGTACTGAGAGAGCAACATGAAAGAGAAAATTGGGTCAACATTTACATTTCAAGTCAGGTTGGATTTTGCTTTGTCAGTTTCTTTGGACTGGAAATTTAAAGGTTAAGAGATTATTTCAGGCATAGGGTGAGCAAAGCAAGAAACAAATCCTTCTGGGTAGCCCCACGAAACTGTGAGACCCAAATAAAGGCAAAGAAAATTACAGGGAAGAAGTAGTGTTTTGTGTGATCTAAGTCTGCCCTTAAATGTACAAGACCAAGAGGATCAGAAGACTCCCTTTAACTTGTCCTTGTTAAATCTGTGCTCAGCCCTTATTTCCTAACTAACTGTTCTTGGTCTAAACTTGTGCCTGTAGGTTACAGAGTGACCTGCAAGCTTATCCGTCTGACTGGTGGCCTAGAAATATCCAGTACTTAAAAAGATTAATCTCAAAGCACATTTAATGAATAAAAACCATTATCTCTATATTCCCTTACTAGAGCAATGACTAAAATTTTGCAAAATCAGAGACTAAATTGTGGGGTTTGTGGTCTACAGAAACCAACAAAATTGGGAAACTTGATTCATCCTACAAGAGTATCTTGGAAGATTCTCTGCTTCTCTCTCTCACTCTCCTTCTGTGCTTTCTCTCTCTCTCTCTCAAATACATACATACATACATACATACATACATAAAATCTTTAAAAGGGGGGGGGCACCTGGGTGGCTCAGTTGGTTAAGTGTCTGCCTTCGGCTCAGGTCATGATCTCAGGGTCCTGGGATCCAGCCCTACATCAGGCTCCCTGCCCAGCAGGGAGTCTGCCTGTTTCTCCCTCTCTCTCTCTCAAATAAAATAAAATCTTAAAAGAAAAAAAAGAAAAGAATTTCTTGGAAGATTCTGAGCCAAGACACGTTCTTCCTGCTCTCAGCTGCGTGTGTGTGTGTGTGTGTGTGTGTGTGTGTGTGTGTGTGTGTTGTATGTCTGTGTATGTATGTTTTGATTATGGCACTAAGATAGAATCTCTTTTCTTATTGCTCATTCATAGTTGGCCTAATATATACCCAAGCATTATCAAAAATCTCCTTCCTTAATTCTGTAAGTTTTATTTTTACATGTTGAAAAAATGATTTCGTGTTGATAATCTACTTTTTTGATTTGTTTTGATTTTAGAACCTTTTCATGGCAAAACCCATTTAAATGTTTTGCTTAACGCATGATGATATTTGGAGTGGATTTTGGTAAATAGACAGTATATAATTCATTTATATCATTTATATCCCTGCTAAAATTCTTTAAATAACTTCTCACTGCCCTTTGAATTAAATGCAAAGTCTTTCTTAATGTAAAAGATCCACATGGTCAGTCTCTTTAAAAAAAAAAAAAGATTTATTTATTTATTTATTTATTTATTTATTTATTTATTTATTTTAGACAGGGGAGGGGAGAGGGAGAGGAAGAGAGAGAATCCTCAAGCGGACTTCCTGCCAAGTGCAGAGCCTGACGTAGAGCTTGTAGGTCTCAATCCCAGGGATTGAGATCATGACCTGAGCCAAAACCAAGAGTCAGCCACTTAACCAGCTGAAGCACCCAGGTGCCCCTACATGGTCAGTCTCTTAAGACTTCCCCTATTTTAGGATTTTCATCCCAATTCACAACCTTCTGTTGTTCAACATTGTATTCTAAAAATGTCGTTTAGGTCAGTTTTCTAATAAGTTTATATTTTCACTAATGTAATGGTCCACGTTTTCTAAATATTACTTATAGAGAGTTATTAAAATCTCCAACTATAACTAGATTTTTTAACTCTTCAGTTACTTCTGTCAATTTTTGTTTCATACATTTTGAAGCTCTTTTTACTAAGCCATGCACCTTTAGGATTTTTGTGGCTTCTTGACTAATCGACCTTTTCATTGATATAAAATATCTTGTTTTTATCTCTGGCAATATTCCTTATCATATTTTTTGTCTGATATTAGTTTAGCTGCACTAGCTTTCTTGTGCTTATGGTTGCATCATCTTAATTTCAACCTATTTACATGTTACAGTTACAATGTCTTTCTAGTAAGCAGCATATAGTTGGGTTTAGCTCTTTTATCCAATTTGGATAGACATGGATAAAACATGGACTATTTAATCCAGTTACTTTATTTGTGTTCAATTTATTTTTTACTTTTTATTTTGAAGTCTTTTTAGATTTACTACAAAAGTTACAACAGAATTCTACAGAGAATTCACATGTACCTCATAGTCTTATTCCTCTGATGATAACTGACACAGATACTGTGCAATTATCAAGGCCAGGAAATTAACATTGGTAGAAGATCATTCATTAAACTCAAGCCTTCCTTGAATTGCACCAGTTTTTTCCCCCCAATGTTTCTTTTACTTTTCCAGGATCCTTTTCAGGATCTCATACTGCATTTAATTATTGTGTCTCTGTTGTCTCTTCTAATCTGTGATAATTCAGATATTTTTCCTTATCTTTCATCACGTTTGCCTTTTGATGAGCACTGGTCAGTTGTTTTGTAAAATATTTGGATTGGTCTGATGTCTTCTCATGATCAGATTGAGGTTGTGCATTTTATGACAAGCATTCCACAGAAGTGTTGTGTCCTCAGTTCATGATGTCAGAGAGTGTGAGGTTTTACTGTGTTTTAATACTAGTGTTTTAATCTTGATCACTTGGTGAAAGTGGTGTTTGCTGAGTTTCTCCACTCTAAAGCTACTATATTTCTTTGTAATTGATAAACATCCTGGAAAAGATACTTTGTGATTATGCTAATATCTTGTTTCTCCCAAAACTTTTGCCCATTGATATTGTTATCCATTGGTAGATGGCACATTTCAAGTATAAATACTGCTCTGACACAATTATTGCATTACATGTAAGTCTGTTTATTCCAAGTGGGGTCAAAGCAAGAAGGGCCAGTATAAGCCCTTCTTATGCTTATGGTTGCATCATCTTAGGTTGCAACCTAGGCAGCTATGCCACCTGAGGCATATGACCTGGCAGTACCATGGTACTAGGGGTATCTATGGTAGAGATGATGCCAAATGGAACCCCTGGCAAGACCAGTAGGAAAATCACAGCACAGAACTCTAGCATTATGGATCTAGGCCATGCCATCTGCAACAGAGAACTTATTTGAAAAATAGCTCCTGACATGCTACAGGGCCATAGCAGAAGCTGAGTGCCTGACTGTGGAAAATCAAGTAACCTTTATGTGCTGGTTATTATGAAACCTTCCAAGCTGTCAGTTAAGGAAGACTGATCAGCAATTTATCATAAGATGGATATTGTTCATCAGAGATTGGAATTGAGCAGGCCAGAAATTATATAAAGAGGTGGCCCAGAAATTTGTGTCACCAGTTATTGCATGATGCCACGCCCTCAGCTGACAACCTCAGCTCACAGCTTCATGAACTATGACTAGCTGACAAAAGGAAGAAAAGGCCCAAACTGAGTTCATGAGTGGTCCAACTTGATATATGGGTGCAAGGTGGAAATTGGTTGTTCTTGAAACAAAGCTCCAGTCAGGGATGGTCCTGGAATACAGTGGTAAAAGGAAAGCGTACCAATTGGTAGAGTATTGGGAAGTACATCTCGCCATCCACCTTATGTGGAATAGAGTGGCTTTATTTAAGGGTATGCATATATTCATGTGCAGTAATGAATGACTTAGCTGATTGGTCAAGGGCCTCTAATGAATGAGGCTAAAAGTTCAGGGAGTAGTTTGAGGAAAAGACAGGTGTATAGATTTATGGGAATGGACACAAAGTGTGAGCATCATTGGTGATTGCCATTGTAGAAGAGGCACTAAGTCACCAACAAGAGGTACTAAATCACCAAGTGGAGAGAATGATCAACTAGTTGATGTCAGAGAGCTTCTGTTCTGAGACATCTCAGTGCTAGCAAAATGGATTCACGAATGTTATAACCATGGTGATAGAGATAGAGGCTATGCATTGCCTCAACAACTTGGGCTCCCTCTCACCCTGTCTGTCCTAATGATTGCTGCAGCTGAATGTCTGATCAGACAGGAACAAAGACCAAAGCTGGGTCTCAAATGGGGTAACATGTTAAGGAAACCAGGCAGCCATATGTTGGCAAGTAGATTACATTAGACTCCTTCTACTGTAGAAATCACGACATGCCTATTCCTGTACCAAATTACCTAAATTCTGGAGCCTTAAAACAGCACAAATTTATTCTTTTACCATCTGGAGGTCAGAAGTTGGGAATGGATCTGATTGGGCTAAAGTCATGTAGGATGACATAGGGCTGTGTTCCTCCTATAGACTGTAAGGGAGAATCCATTTTCTTAGTTATTTAGTTTCTAGAGACTTATTCTTGTTAGCTTCCAGAGACTGCTTCATTCCTTGTTTCATGGCCCCTTCATCTATAAAATGAAGAATCCCTCTGATACCTGTTTTCATCATCATATCTCCTTCCCTGATTTTCATCTTCTGCCTTTCTCTTTCATTTTGTAAGGATCCTCATATTGCATTGTACCCATCTGGATAATCCAGGATAATTTCCTTATTTTAAGATCATTGATTCAATCAAAGCTACAAACTCCCTTTGGCTATATAAGGTAATATTCACAGATGTATTAGTCAGGGTTCCTTGAGAAGCAAACAAGTAGGACATAATAATAATAGTCATAATAATAAATCTCATTATTAAATAATAAAATATGAATTAGCTCACAGGTTTATGGAGACTGAGAAGTCCCATGATCTGTATCTGCAAGCTGAAGATCTAGGAAAATCAGTGGGATAATTCAGTCTGAGTCCTAAGTCTTAGTTTGACAGCAAGAGAAGATGAGATGCAGTGTTCCAACTCAAGCAATGAGACAGGGGAAAAAGGAGTGAATTCCTCCTTTCTCTGCCTTTTGTTCTATTCATGCTTTCAACAGATTGGATGATGCCCACCAACACTGAGGAAGGCAATCTAATTTACTAAATCTACCAATTCAAATCCTAATCTTACTCAGAAACACACAGACACACCCAGAAATGTTTGATCTGGGCACCCTGTGGCTAGTCACATTGACACATAAGATTAACCGTCACAACCCCCCCCCCGCCCTTTGTCAACTTGGCACCTATACATATCTCCTTAAACCGTGCTTAGTTTCCAAGTAAAGACAATAGCAAAGTCATAATTCCACCAAACATGATACAAGTGTGTGTATAAAGCTGAAATAACACTAACCTGTTCCTCATAAAAAAGATAAAAATACTTAAATGATATTGTTCCTTGATATCCTGGAACTTAAAAACTATGATGTAAAACTAACAATACTTAAAAACTATATTATGTTGGTAACCCACCCCAATCCTCCCTGACAGCCAGTACACCCATTCTCTACGATTGTGTTGACTGATAACAACTCACAGCTGTCCCCTTTGCTAGAAATTTGCCTTTAGCCAAATGGGAGTTACTTTACACAGGAGGCACTCCTGCCCAGCCCTGCGTATCCAGAGGCAGACCGTGGCCCATGACTGGCTGGTATGGGATACGAAAGTGTTCCCTCAAAGTGGGAACAATTCTGCAGAGTAATCTTCTTCCAAAATGTGCCCATGTGATCAGACTAAAAGTAATCTTCATCTAAAACTACGCCCTTGTTTTCTTTTCCTTTGTTCTGTCCTGTTTCCGTCACCTTCTTTCTAAAAGAGGTCCCCAATAAGGTCTATTTGAATAAAAATCCCTATATTACCTTCTGCTTCTAAGGAACTTCAACTAAGACATTGACCACCAGATAATCTATTTAATCAGATGTCTATGTTTATATTTAACATACATATATGCTAACAAGATGTGTTTATATGTCTTGGATCCCCCAGTTACAACCCTTACAGGCAAGATAGGTTCTTCCTTATCTCAATAACTTCTTTGTAGTCCCTTACATAGCATTAGGACTTAGTAGGCTTTCACTAAATGCTTCCGGATATAAAGGCAGGAGCAGGCTAACCATGTGATGATCTTTTCTCAGCAAAGCATCCACTTTATAACATTTCTGAGCTATAGTCTCCATAAATGAATTTTTAATGTATTTTACAGTGGAAAGTTGGCTAATAAAACGCAAGCTCAAAGATATAACACTAAACTCTCATGGTCTCAATTCCTTCCTAAACAGCATCATTTTTATTGTTGTTTCCAAAATGAGATCATCTTTCTCTTCTGCTTTCACATTAACTAGATTTGTTCAAAGATCTGACGTTAATGTCATCAGTCTGGGCTATTGCATGAGTTCCGCTAACTGTGTTTTAAAATATAGACATTAGCATGCCATCGAGGAAGATTTGATCTCATCACGCTATAAATCACTTGTTTTTCTGAGAAGATTGGAAATATGACAGACAGCTGTGCTTTATCAATGCTTTCATTTATGCATATATCTTTACCACT
This sequence comes from Ursus maritimus, assembly GCF_017311325.1. Taxonomy (NCBI): domain Eukaryota; kingdom Metazoa; phylum Chordata; class Mammalia; order Carnivora; family Ursidae; genus Ursus; species Ursus maritimus. The sequence goes on along the minus strand of NW_024424564.1, from coordinate 29,188,115 downwards.
TCAAAGTTTGCAGAAGAGAAGTGAGATAATGTGATTAGGTAGCCAAGCATATTCAATGTTCTGAAAAGTAGGTCATTCTTGAGATTAACTGATGGATTAAAAGGATTTAGAAAGGTGGTAAATTTTTGATTTGCATATTTCTCTAAAGAGTCTTGACTCTTGTCAAGTCCCCCTCCCACGTTTTACAGAGTAGCAAGCCAAAGCACTACATCTAGCAATTTAGTAGTTGCAAATTACTCTTGCCTGGTTTTTTTTGACCTTGAGCAAATTATCAGTATTTCCACACTAGATTTATTTTCCATAATCCATCAACTGCATTGCTTTGGGGGCACTGAAAATGAGACAGGAGAGTGCTAATGTGACAGATGAGGACTGAAATAATTAAATAGTGCTCAGCATAAGGCTACTATACATCTCTTTGACCAAGCATCCTTTGAAAATGCCTTAAATGCCAATTAAATAAAGACTGCTTAGTGGTGAGCATTGTTCAATGCCACTCTTCCTTTTGGCAATTTTGGTCTCATCAATGGCATTTTCAAAAAGATAAATTAATAGCCTTCTACTAGAATATAATTTATTCTGTTTGGTTCTTTACAAGCTAGCACTTTATTGTATGAACAGTATATATATTATATGCATATAAAGATTTGAGAAATGATTCTTCTTAAGAACTTGAAATATGTGAAAAGTTGAAATAAATATTCTTCTGCTCATTTACTCATTCATTCATTCAATAAATCAGCTCATTTTTAGTGAGGAGAGAGGCGCATAAATAAATAAATAAATAAATACTTACAATAATAGATCTACATTCGTGATGGACATATGGGAACACAAAGAAAGGACACCTAATCTATGCGTATTATACCAGGAAAGTCTTCCTGGCAGAGACGGTGCCAGCAGCTATGTCTTGTTGAATGAACTGAAGTCAGCCAGGAGAAGGGTAGGATGAAGAATAACCTGGATGCGGTGAGGTATGCTGAGATGAATCAGGGAGATGGATTTCAAGAAGAAAGAAAAACATACCTGAAATCAGTGGGTCAGGGCTAGATGAGGACTTAGAAGGAAATTCAAAATTAAATAACATTTTTAATTTTATTTATTTATTTATTTATTTATTTATTTTTAAAGACTTTATTTACTTGAGCAAGTGCAAGTGGAGGGAGGGGCAGAGGGAGAGGGACAAGCAGACTCCCTGTGGGACTCAATTTCAGGACCCTGGGATCACGATCTGAGCCGAAGTCAGAAGCTTAGCTGACTGAGTTACCCAGGCATCCCTAAGTAACATTTTTTAATATTATTTAAGTGTTTTTAATGTTATTTAAGTACAGATATACATGCAAGCTGAAATTTGAAAAGACTTCTTTCTAGATTTTCTGATGGTAAAATTCTGGATATGTTCATCCAAACTAATCTTTTATCATTTGGGGGATGTGGAGTGGGATGGGCACAGGTTTTTGTTTTTGTTTTTCCCCTTGACATGTCAAGGAGTTTTACCTTTATTGATAACAATGGAAAGTCATTGGAAATTTAAGAATAATAAGCAGAAAAGAAACACGAGACACTGATGGTTTAAAATCCTGGTGTACTACTTACTCACTGCTTACTGAGCTCCAATTCATAGTTATGAGGGATATGGTTAGATGAGGACGGAATAAGCTAAGTCATTATTTTTATCTTCCCGTATTTGAACACAGGCAGAGGTTTTTATTTTTATTATTTTGAACATTGTGCCTTTTCTTTTTCTAATGTAGTAGGTTTTTCGTGAATACAAAGGATGTCAAAAGGCAGTGTCCTATTGATGGTCAATAAAAATACATAAATTAGGAAATATTTATTCAGTGTCTACAATAATCCTGGTATTGTGCTTTCCCCTGGGTAAATACCAGTGAATATCTTATGAAACACATGTTATAATAGATTTAATGCAAATATTTTGTAAGATAAAGCTAAAGCCTAAACCCATAGGGCTTATTTCAATAAATAATTGCTTGATCTTACATTACAGGACAATTATTTTTTTTAAAAAAACATCTCACCTAAATAATCATTAACTGTGCTAATATTCATAAGTATTTTTGGTACTTAGACTTAAAATTTTTGAAATATAGCAATGTGAAAATAGACAAACTATACATATTGCTTATTTGAATCTTCTGATTTTTGAGGAATATCAATCAATAAAACAACCACTTTATTTGAAAAACAAGAAAAATTACATAATGGACCGAATTAGTTTTTCACATAAACCGTGGCTGAGAGAGATTAGTGAAACATCTCAGCTGCATTACTGATGTTGAAATACTGGTTCTCAATCATAAAGCCAGATGAAATCAATCACATGACACTATGAAATCTATAAACTTCACCATTTACAGTTAGAAACTATATATAGAAACTATAGATTATTTTAAAAGTCACAAATGACACATTCTAGTTGTAAAGAGTCAAATAGTAAAGAAGTGTATCCAATGAAAAGTGGAAGTTTTCATGTTTCTTTCTCTCCTTTCCAAACCCACATCAGAAATGACCACTGTTTCCTGCTTAGTGCCATCCTCCCTGCTTTTATTCTCTACATTTGCAAATAAATGCGGCCGGAATGTTTTAAGCAAATGGGATCATTTTATCCATTCTTTTCCATGTATTGCTTTTATTCATTCAACATGCACTGGAAAAACTTCTCACATCAATACCAATAGGTATACCTTTTCCAACAATCACAACGTTTTTAAGTCTTTCTTTATGATTGCAAGGCATTTTCCTGTATAGATACAGTAAGCCTTTTTAAATACTTGTTCTTTTGATAAAATCATACAACTTTTTAATAGTTACAAACAGTGCTACAGTGATCTTCCTTGTATGTATTATATATAAGTGCACAAGTGCAAATATTTCTCTAGGATTAAATTGCTGGGTTAAAACCCATACATCTGCTTAATGTTTTAAATGTTGTTAAACTGAAAACTATTTTTACTAACAATGTATAAATATGTCACTATACGTTTCCCTGCATCATTGCCAAGACTGAGTCTTAGAAATCTTTACAATTTTATCTAATCTTATGGACTAAATATGGTATTTCTTTGGAAGAACTCTCCATATGCTATTTTCTTAACTTTCTAGCTGACATTTCTGTGTTATTCATTGAAATTCAGTGAATAAAGACAGGGCAACTGGCAGTTGAAAATATTTTACTAAAACTTCTGCCTCTAATGTTAGATACAATTATAGACAAAAGATTCTACTATTACATAGTGATGTAGGTCTTTTTCCAAATTACACTTGGAATATACTGAAAAATGGTTGTTTACCTACATTTCACGTATTTCAGTTTGTACTTACAATTCAATTTAAATGGGATCTTTTATTATTAATAAAATTCCTTATCCTTTGTGTTGCATAGAAAGTCATCACCATACTGTAAACTCATGCAGAGCTATTTGATTAATCAAGTCTTACAAAAAAAGTTTGCAGATTCAGACAGAAATAGGAGTAGAAATGTGACTTTACCTCCCTTGAATTGTCTCCTAACTCGTGAATCCAATACTTGTTCTCGATGGTTGTCATATTCAGCTGTTCAGTGCTATCCAAACAGCCATAGTCAAAGTATTAACTTACTAGAGGAATGGGGAGCATGTACCATTCATTCACACATTTATCTGATATCATTAGATAAGCTTATTGACTCCTTCTAATATATTCAAAGTTATTTTAAACAATTTGCTCTGGGATCAAACTATTCAAAATTTCCAAATCTCAAGTTTCCTTCCAGCTACCTGCCTGGGTTAGCTACTTTTGTAGCCTTTCCACCATGACCTTAATTTAATAAACATTACCTGGTAAGAGACATCCTCACTTTCTGCATCCTCGTGAATCTCTCCTTGTCCCCAAAGAGGCCCCAAGTGCAATCTGGTTCTTCTTTTATAGAAATCAACATTGGAGGAGATAATGCTAAGTGAAATAAGTCAAGCAGAGAAAGACAACTATCATATGATTTCTCTCATCTATGGAACATAAGAACTAGGATGATTGGTAGGGGAAGAAAGGGATAAAGAAAGGGGGGGTAATCAGAAGGGAGAATGAAACATGAGAGACTATGGACTATGAGAAACAAACTGAGGACCTCAGGGGAGGGAGGTGGGGGAATGGGATAGACTGGTGATGGGTAGTAAGGAGGACACGTATTGCATGGTGCACTGGGTGTTATACACAACTAATGAATCATCGAGCCTTACATCGGAAACCGGGGATGTACTGTATGGTGACTAACATAATATAATAAAAAATCATTAAAAAAAAAAAGAAATCAACATTGTTCCCATTTCCTTGGCATAATATCCAGCTGCCATAGAGACTAAGTGATGTGCCCCTTGCTCCAGGAGTGCTCTGATCCTGTTTTAAGGAGCAATTCTCCTATGTTGATTACTCTAGAAAGGGAGAGGTTTTTTGTTTTTTTTTTAAAATAAGATCGAAAACATATGTACTTCGTGAGTTAGTAGCTATAAAACAAACCCAAAATATTATTGAGAAAGAAAACATGTGGTACAAATGGACAATGAGGGATGGTGGAGAAGCTGAAAATGTTTTCACTAAAACAGAACGACAGCTGTCATATTGAGATAGATGGGCTGATTTTTATTTTTTCTTCTGCTTTAGGTCTTTACATCTTCTATCGACTGAGTTAGCCAGGAGGATTTAAGGAGTCCTGAGTTTTCAATAATTTTCACTCTGTCACTTACTATTTTGGGCAAATTGCCAAATGTTTCTGATCTCCGTTATCCACCTGTTACATCAGAATGATACTTCTGTGGTTTTTTGGAGGAAAGCTTTGAGCAGTCTCTTGGCCATAATAGCAGTCAGTCAGTGGAAGCTATTATTATAGTACCTGGACTGAGTACTAAGTACCAATAACCCCAGGCCATTGAGCAGCTTCCTATGAGTTCAAGGAAGGAAATAACTCAATTTCTGATGCCAAGGAGAAAATGTTTTTAAATTCAGGAAACTATTCGTAAACATTGTTTGCTACATTGTAAGTGCCTAACAATCTGTAAAATAAAAATCCTTGCATTAGCAACTCTTCACAAACACCCCCTAAGAAATGTAAGAGGTTGTATAATGAAGAGTATTTTGTTTCATTTCTGTAGTGGCATTTACATCACTACAGAGTGATGTCTATGTTGTTTTAGTCAAATGGGGAATTTCAGTTTGATATCATGACATACTAATTCAAATGAATTTGGAAATAGGAGGGAGCGTTCAAAATATTCACATAGAAAGTCTAATTTGTAAAGGACTGAAATACCTTCTCATTAAATTGTCAAAATGAAACAAGGAAAAATATAATTGGTGAGATAGTTTTTATTAAATAAAAATAGAAATTTATATACAGGCATTTTTAATTTGTAAATTATTTTCTTATCTTTTCAAATGAATCTTATGGTGCTAGAGCAAGGTGTTCTTGTATCTTTATTAACATGACTGCACTTATCACATACTGCTTTCTTTTTCGAATGTATTATTTTGAACTGCCAGCTACTTCTGGCTGTTTACTCTTTTCCAGCACATTTAGCATTGAGTCAAGATGGTGTCATTCCACATGCAAGCTCCAACACCATTTCAGGGCCTTAGACCCTTCTTCAAATAGCTAATTCCCTGGAGTGCAGAGGTGGTGGCAGGGATGGCAGCAAATGACAAGGTGCTGAAAATTCTATTGCATTCATTAGCTACTTAGCTGTCAAGGTATTTATTTCTATATGCGACTGTTGAAGCTAGTGTGATTTAAATAGATTACAACATTTATAAGAAAATAAATTTAAAAGTTGATTCCTGAGAACCGTTGTGGCAACATCTATAAATATTTTTATGACTTTGATTTCTACTCTTATTACATTAAAAACTAAAGCTTTATTATTAAGTAGCCAAGTAAATTTCCATGCTATCCGATAGTGCTTTAATTACTTTAAATAATCACTTTGGCATTGCTTAAAGAAAACTAGTTAAATGGGGAAATTTTCAGTGGGCTTGTCTAATTTATGCATTGCCCCCAGAGGTAGGTAGAATTCTAAGACAACTTCCAGTGACCCTCGATTTTTAGCGTAGGTGGAATCTGGATTATTAGCAGATATCATTGCCATAATTATGTTACATTATATGGCGAATGGGATTTTGCAGGTGTAATTAAGTCCCTAAATTAGTTGATCTTAAAAAGGGAGATTATCCAGGTGGACCTTATCTGATCACATTGGCCTTTTAAATCTGGGTCTCGAGGGTAGAGATGGAATAAGTGAGAGATTCAAAGCATAAGAAGGGTTCAGCATGCCTTTGCTGACTTAAAAATAGGAAGGACCACAAAGCAAAGAATAAATGTGTGAGGACTCTATAGCCAAATAGATGTGTGAGGACTCTATAGCCAAAGCGGCCCTTGAATGACAGTCAGTAAGGAAACACAGACCTGAGTCATACAAATAGAAGGAAATGAATTTTGTAAAACAATGAGAATGAACTCAGAGGCAGCTTTCCCCAGAACCTCCAGATAAGAAATCAGACTGTAACATCATGAGTTTAGCTTTGTGGTACCCTGCAAAGAGAACCAGCTACATCAAGTCATACTTCTGAATTATAGAACTATGGGCTAATCAACAGGTGTTGTTTTAATCTGCTGAATTTTCAGCACTTTGTTAAATAGCAGTAGAAAATGAATACACCCCCTTTCCCCCAAAAAAATGTTGGATCTAATTTGCACTGACTATTCCACATTAACTGCTTTTTTTGAATGTTGAAAATACATTTAATTTTTTCAGGTATCATCAATTTTGAGAAGTGCCTTTTATTTTAATATCAACTTTAAATATTTAGCCTTTAGCTAATGTGGGAAACTTTTCTGAATGTTCACACACTATTCTGTTATATGTATTCAAGCCAGATTTGAAATGTTCATTGATGAGGATGAAGGTGAAAAGAAATATGGGCCATTAAAATTTCTTTCTGTTAAAAAAATATCCAGATTGGAAAAGTAATAAAACTACATGGCTTGCTGGGACACATCATATTAACGCTAAATTTAATTCAGAAGATGAGAAGAAAAGCAAACAGGAATGTAATTAAAAGCAATTTAGCCAAGGAGAAATCACAGGGTAGATTGTCCAGATTGGGAGAGGAATTTCATGGAGGGTGATGCTTTTGAAGATACTATCTATCATTTTCTAAATAGGGGAGTTTCCAGAGAGAGGCTTCAGGGGAAGATACTGCTTAATTTACAGAAGTTCTCATATTTATTTGATGTAAGAAAAGAATGGTAGTCTAGGGAACTGGAGTGTTTTTTGGTTTCAGATGAAGCTAAATTAAAGATGAATTCTCCTTTACCACTAAACAGCTAAGGCAAGCCCAGGCAACCTGCCAGGTGAAAATATAAGAGATTGACCTAAGACTGGTTGGTTGGTTAGTCTTTTCCTACTTCAAAAGTGCCTACTGCTATTTTGAAGAAACAAGGGCAGTGAAAGCATTATTCTTTAGATTTAGTTTTAATTTATAACAAGAGCTATGAAGAAAAATTTTTAAACTGCACCTTCTTTCATCCAGGAAGTTATAAGTTAAATTATACAGCGATTGACTAAATTAGGGCAAGGTTTACTTTCTGCAGATCTTAGCTTTGGGGAAAATTGCAGCATCTTGCAGGGTAGCAAAAAGACCTAAAAGGATCATCTTAATATATAACAGAAAGAAGTTGTTCAGTGTATACTACTCATCATCTTGAAGTATCAGAAAACTTAGTTTAAGAAGACTTTCAAAAGAAAGGCTCTTGCTTGAAAACAAATCATTCCAATGCTTAGATCTATTTCTCTGAATGCCAATACTGCATTTATTTAGAAACTTATAATGTTATATCTTATTGAGAAAATTATTACTTAATCTAATTCTCGCAGAGAGCAAAAGCCATTGGGATTAAAACTAATGAATATAATGACTGAGTAATCTTTAGTAATAAGAAAAGCCACATTATACATATCCTGGGTGTCAGCTAGGATTTAACACAGACAGAATTCAGCATATAAGTTTTACAAAGTGCTAACACATTGCACTGTCTCTCCTCAAGAGAGTTGTAGCTGTACAAGGAGTCAATTTTCCTCTTGTTTTACTACCTTCCATTATTCCCAGACCTACAACTCAAAATTTCATTCATTATTTCATTCACCAATATTCATTAAATGCCACCTTCATGCATCAATGAATAGGACAGACAAAAGCCCCATTTTTATGTGGATTTTATTTTAATTGGAGGGAAATACCAACATGACCTAAAAGACAAATTACAAATTTAGACACAGAAGGAAGGCATGTATACAAAAGACTTTCAGAGTTTTCTAAATTTTATTGTAAAAATTTCAGTAATGACTGTGGGAATGTCTAGGATTCTCAACTAAAGTCTGGATGAACTTACTGATAGCTGGTAAATTTATTAGAGAATCCAAATTCAGTGCTGTGGTTCTAACTGATAGAAACTGTTATTCAATGGTGGCCCACCTTAAATGAAATTAAAATGATGGAAACTACTCTGGTATAATATACCAGATAAAATACAAGGATGTTGAGAGATAGAAATGCTAGAATAGATTTATCATGTTCGACTAATCATGTGCTCACCACTTACATTCTGTTGGAGGATCCAGATGGTTTCCTTCACCATGACCTTGAGGTCTTCATTGTTAAAGGAAGCATCACCATGCAAGTGGGAGATAGGAGATGGTACAATTGAAATAGGGTCCCTAATTCTATTGGAGATAGGAGGATTCTGAGAGGGCTAAGACCATGGCGTGGTGTTTAACCAGCTAAGGCAAGATGGGCATGATTTCTCTAATAGTCATCAGAGCCTATATGGTAGTCTGAATATGGTCCTCAGAGACATGTATTGATGATTAATGATTATGACGTTCCCTGGAGCTAAGGTCCCATCTGCATGTAAAATGGATAAAGAGAGGGTTGGCTTTTAGAGAGTCATGACTCTTCTCCAAATCTAAGACCTGAGTCTCAGATTAAGGTTTAAGTGGGCATCCTTCAGGAAGAACCACAGACGAGTATACTGTGGAAGTAGCCTTACCCAAGGGAATGTACAAATACTTATTTAGGAAACTGCGCACTAGTAAAAGGGATCCACATGGACCTCGGGAAATTATTGGACATTGACTCCAGACTAAAACAATAAGTAGAAATCTGTTACAACCACTGGGATCCACTGGTCAAAGGAGATTTCTAAGGGTTTTTGGTTTTTTGGTTTTTTTTAAATGTTCAGTTAGCCACTGTATAGTACATCATTAGTTTTTGATGTAGTGTTCAGTGATTCATTAGCTACGTGTAACACCCAGTGCTCATCACAATACGCCCTCCTTAATACCCATCACCCTGCTACCCCCTACCCCTACCCCCCTCCCCTCCGAAACCCCCAGTCTGTTTCTGGGGTCCATAGTCTTTCATGGTTCATCTCCCTCTCTGATTTCTCCCCCTTCAGATTTCCTTCCCTTCCCCTATGGTCCTCCTATTGCTTATGTTCCACATATGAGTGAAACCATATCATAATTGTCTTTCTCTGCTGTGTAAATTGATTATTAAAGAAAAATATTGTTTCAAGTATAGATAAATTGACTTCAGGATAGAACTCTATTTATGCATCAGAGATGGAAAACATCAATTTGCCCAACTGTATCTTTTCAACATAGGAAGTGAAGCTCAGAGAAATCAAATGACTACTTTTAAGTGAAAATCCAGGTCTTATGAGGTTGTTACATGAGCCCAGGTGCCTGGGTCCCCTGGGCAGGGGGATGTGAGTGGGAGAGATTGGAGGTTATCTGGCTTCCAGGAAAGAATTGGAAAAGGAAAGGTCATGTTCCCTTCATTCTTCATTTTGGTTTTAAAATTTTACTTTATTCAAATTGAAAAATGAAAACAAATTCTTTTTTTTTTTTGTGGGGCAGCAAGAGTTGGGGTTAGAGATGTCTGAGAGGAGAAATTTGTGAAAAGATAATGGCTAAAATTTTCCCAAAGTTGAAGAATCAACTATAAAATTTGAGTTAATAGAAACACAAAAACATGATGAAAATACCAAAGCATATAATAATCAATACTGTCGATACTGCATATAACATATAATAATCAATGATCAATATTGCTTACAACAGTAGTAAAGAGAAAATCTTTTTTTTTAATATTTGATTTATTTATTTGACCCAAACAGAGACAGTGAGAGAGAGAGAGCACAAGCAGGGGGAGCGTCAGGCAGAGGGAGAAGGAGAAGCAGGCAGAAGGAGAGGGAGAAGCAGACTCCCCCCTGAGCAGGGAACCCAATGCGGGCCTCGATCCCAGGACCCTTGGACCATGACCTGAGCCGAAGGCAGATACTTAACCAACTGAGCCACCGGGCACCCCGCAAGGAGAAAATCTTAAAAGAAGCCAGAGGGGAAAAAAAAACATGTGGAGGGACAAAGGTAAAGAATACAGCAGACTTTTCTTGGAAATATGCAAGACAGAAGAGAGTGGAGCAATTGAACATACTTTAATGTCCTGAAAGATGGAAACTACCAAACTAGAATTCTTAACCCAGAAAAAAAATATCTTTGAAACATGAAATGAATACTCTTTCAGTATTTCAGAAATAATTCAATACTTGACCTTAACTACAAGAAAATATTAAAAGGGAGGTGCCTGGGTGGCTCAGTTGGTTAGGCATTCAACTCTTGATTTCAGCTCAGGTCATGATCTGAGATCAAGTTTCCCATTGGACCTACGCTGGGCAGGGAGCCTTTTTGGAATTCTCTCTCTCTCTCCCTCTGCTCCTCCTCCTGTGCTCTCTCTCCAAGAAATATTTTAAAAAATAAAATATTAAAAGGAAGACCTTCAAAGGAAATCACTATCTTGAAGATATATCTGCATCCCAATATTCATTGCAACATTATGCACAACAGCCAGATATGGAAATAACCTAAGTGTCCACTGATGAATGAAATGGCTAAAGAAAATGTGGCATATATGGTCAATGGAATATTATTAAGCCATCAAGAAAAGGAAATCCTCCCATTTGTGATAATGTGGATGAAACTTGAGGACATTATGCTAAGTGAAATAAGTCAGACAGAGAAAGAAAAATTCTGAATGATCTTACTTATATGTGGAATCTAAATAAAGCCAGACTCATAGAAACAAAGAGTAGATTGATGCTTGCCAAGGGCTGGGGCATGGGAGAAATGGGAGATATTAATCAGAATCCAAACTTCAAGTTATCAGATGAGTAAGTTCTGGGGATCTGATGTACAGCATGGTGACTTCAATGTATCCAGCATCAAGAGACATTAAAAAAAAAAAAAATTCTCCATCCTCTGCTTGACTTCTTAACAGCTGTTTCCTGCTTTTTTTTCCCCCTCAGTGTCTCATTCTTTACATTTCCGATTTAGGAGTTGGCAATTGCCTTGGGGAAAATTGCCAGGAGAATATTGAGCTCATCTCAATTCATTTTAGTTCTCTCTAAGATCTTGGCTTTTCACGTCCCTGCAACTTTAGTTTTTCACTGATGTTTTCAATCTGTTTTTTTTTTTAATGCATTTTATTCATAGCCATTCTTTGGGGGAATGTTAATTTAAACCAGGCACTTCACCATGTCTATTGGTACATGTAACATATAAATTTATATATTTTAAGTAATTTCCATATTTTCCTACCTATTTCTCCAAATATAGTGGGTAGTCCAGGTTGGTATTAGTGCTTATATTAACTATTCCATTTAGTCTGAAGCGGCGCTGTCCAATATAAATATCATGTGAACCACATATGTTATTTTAAAATTGCAAGTACTCACACTAAGTATCACACTAAGTAAAAAAGAAAAGAAAAAGGTAAAAATCCAATAAATAGTATAGTTCACTTAGTTAAAATCACATAGCCCTAAAATAATGGCATTTCAACACATGTCTTTAAAATCCATTGTATATTTGATACTTATAGCTCATCTCAATTCACACTGGCCTTATTTCAAATGCTTACAAGCTAGCCTCATGTGACTAGTGGCTTCTATATTGGAGAATGCAGGTCTAGAGGTTGCAGACCATTCATGGGAGATGTGACAGAGCTAAAGGACATAAGTACACTATGCAGTGATTCTGGCCTGAAGACTTGAATTATCTTCCTTGGGAAACAACAGGTCTCTGTTTAGCCATACAAAGAACATTTTCATCATGTTACGTAAAAAAGTTTGTGGACACTTTTTTTTTTTTTAACTGCTCAGCATCAAATGTTCTTTCATATGTTAGAGAAATAATCCAAATTATGTGATTCAATGGAAGTTATGATTCAGCTTCCTTCAACTGAATCCCAGAGCATAAAAACCCCTCTTTCTGCTTCCCTAAAAGCCAAGATTGACACATGTAACTCCGGCTTGGCCAATCATATATGTCTCCTAAGGACACAACGCCTTAAATTCAGAAATGCAGAGAAGGCTTTAAGATATTCCCAGACTGCTTGAGTGAAGCGGAAGGGAGTCCTGGCAGTGACCATGTGCTTGTGGTGGTGTTCTCACAGGACAATTCTGGGTTCTGAATGTCTCTGTTTTGCTGTTTCTGGACTTTCTTTGTTTCTGCAGGTACTCAGGCCACTGCATGAATCTAGAAGTTTGTGGACCCATGATTTTACTTTTTAGTATAACATAGCTGCTAAATGCATAAATTTAGGAATCAAATGGCCTGACTTTGGATTGACTTCCCTACTCACTAGCCATCAGGATTTAGACACATTATTTTACTTTTTTTTGTAGTGATGATAATTGTACCTACCTCATGGGCTGTTAATGAGATAATCCACACACAGTGAATATACTTATCATATATATTTGTTCGTACTAAATATTTAGCTCTTGATGACTCAGCTTCTATTATTTTAAAAACAATTTATGGAAGGTCTACTGTGTACTAGATAGATACACATAAAACAAAACTTCTCATTTTTCCCATCTAAAATTGCCTTTAAAAAAGAATAATTATTTCACATTATTTGCCTAGTGTTTGGGGAAGGGATACATGCAGCCCGACCACGCTACCGCAAGCTGAAATATGGGTGTAGTCCTAGGCTTCACCTTGAATTTTCCTCCAACCTCACATGCATCAAATGTGTTTCCAATTATCTGCCATTGAGTAATGCGTGCCATGTTTATTTGGTGGTTTTAAGTAGTGCCAGGAACATAGCCCACTATCCCAGTTAAAGTAGTAGTAGACACGATGGCATAACTTAATACTGACAGTAACCCTGCAAATGTGAGCATTACGATTTCCACTTTTAAGATAAGGAACTTGATTGAGAGAAGTAATTTGCCTACAATTACGCAGCTGCTATGCACACAATTATACATTTTATTTTGATCATGAGTTCCTTCTTCCTAGACAAGGACTCCAAAACAATATTTTTAGGTGCTTAATGATTTTACCAACAATCGTAAAAGAGTTCTGCCATTATCTGGAGCACCCTTGATATTTTTCAAGGAATGCATGGCAAATTAATTTATTTGATGTCACTGACATCACCACTTTCTTAATCCCTCTCTCATCTTCTCCAATTTTTGTCCTTTCTTTTCTCAAGTCTATGATCATAAATATTTCTATAGTTATAAACAGCCCATTATTTAAATAGCTTTCATCTAAAAGAATTCTGGAAATTTACTGTAGGTGAATTTTCAAGGAGAGACTTGTGATTAATCATTTGTAAGAATAACTTCTAAGTTCACGTATTTGCTGTGCCAGCAAAGTCAAGTAAGATAGGGTTTGATGTAAGGCACTTACTTTTCCAGATGCCACCATTAGATTTTTCCCAGGGGGCTGAAGGATAGACCCTATCTGATGATATTGATAACTGTGTGAGGGTGGACCTGACTCTTCCAGGATTTCGCGTCAAAGGTTATATGTCTAAATTTCTACACCTGCTAAGCCGCTAAATGTTTTGTTTTGTTCAAGTATAAAAAAACTAGCAGAGGCATTGAAATAGCTCTGGAACTTTGCTGGCCAAGGCTCCTTCCTCAAGCACTTTGACTTCTAACCATGAACATATGATTTTTTTTTCCCCATCTCTAAATCACTCTAGAAGCTTCTCATTTTACCTCTACTGAGATGGCACTCTCTGCCATTTGTTTTTGGAAATAGTTCATTTTAAACACAAAGAATAAATTTCTTTATCACCTCATTAATGAAAAGTATCTCTGCTGTAGAAATATACCAGTCAGCCAATTTTCTTCACCTACGGTTTGCCTGTGCATCATGAAAAATAAACTGACAGCCTGATTATAGCAAGGCTTCGGTTATTTAAAAAAAAGAAGAAAAGATAACTCGTATCTTTTAGGGAGCACTGATAACCTGCCATCTGCTTTTTCTGTAATATTATTACAAATTAAGTTCAATACTGAATGATTAACAGTGATGAACAAAAAGTTTTGCCAATTGAGAATCAACTTGCTTAAGCAATTCATTCACCCATTATTTAAAATTTGTCATATTTAAGAATTAAAAAATAATCATAATTTTTTTGGACTAGTTTGAAAATCTAGTTCTAAAAGGGATACACAGGTTAAGTAAGTGACAAGGTAAATTGTCGACCCTTTTTTGTTGGAAATCTGATGTGGTGGCTGTTTGTATGTAAGGTCCACAGGCTTTTGATCACACAACTCATGCAAAAAGAGAAAAAGTTCATTTGAATATCCAGATTCGTGGGCTCTCTAATTCCAATTTCGAAAAAGATGATCATCAGAAAAAAACATTTGGAAAACTAAGTAAATGTTTTCCACTTCTAGTGGCCAAATCTCTCCCTGAAAGCCAGACTACAATAATCAATTACATGCTGGACATCCAAACTTGGATGTCTGTAGATTCAAAAGTAAATTAACCATCATATTCTGCACACCTGTTTCTCTTCTCTTGTTCCTATATTCTCTATCTCACGAAAGAATGTCCCATGTCTAATTAACCAACAAGTTCTATGGTGTCTACGTTATAATAACTCACTAACCCACCTACCTTTGTGTCTAGTCCATTCTGTCTTAGCATAGGTTCCTTACCTATATCTCAAGACAGATTCTTGGCAGAATTCCAAGCCTCCACGTTTTTCTTCCACTTCTCCTTGAAACCATTCTCCACCCCTCCAGAGTGATTATTTAAAGATATAAATCTCTCCTCAAAACCCAATAGGAGGTCCCCATTGCTCTCCATGTCAAGAGGGGACTTCATAATAAGGCTCGTAGGCTGTTCATGATTTGGCATCCAGGTATCTCTGCAATTGCTTCTTTGGCCACACAGACTTCTCTTCTTCACCTACAAGTCAGATGTGCTATGCTTCCTTTCCTCTGGCATTTTCATACCTCTTTCCTTTTCACTGCATCCAGTACTGCATCTCTTTGCTTGGCTCTTACTTATCCTGTAGTTCTCATATGGGTATTACTTTCCCTGATACCCATGTTAGGGACATACGCCTTTTCTTTGAGCTTCAATAGCAGCCTAGAGTTCCTCTACGGTAATAACTTACAATGCTGTGTAATAATTTCCTGGTCATTACTGGGTATCTCTAACCAAACTGAAAATTCCCAGAGGACAAAAACCACATCTTTCTTGTTCACTATTATATTTCCACATGTAACACAGAGACAGAACATAGGAAGCTTTTAATAAATATTTATGAAATGAATAATCCAAGAATGAATAAATATTAAGATTTTAGATCAATAGCTCCGTTTCTAAGAAAAGAAATCTAAAAATGTGAAGACATAAGAGAAGCAAACTCGAAATTTTTTTAATAAAAAATTTTATTAAAAATTGAAAATTGGGGGGGCGCCTGAGTGGCTCGGGTCATGATCCTCTGATCCTGGGATCGAGCCCTGTGTTCAGGCTCCCTGCTCAGCTGGAGGCCTGCTTCTCCTTCTCCCTCTGCCCCTCCCTCTGCTCCTGCTGTCTCTCTCTCTCTCTCTCAAATAAATAAATGAAAACTATTGGAAATGGGTAGGAGGCAATAAAGAAAATCATTTCTTATTTTTTTGCCCAGTTTTTCACATCAGCTTATGTAAGGCCAGGACAAGTAATCATTGGATGTTTCAACATGTTTAGTCCAGATCAGTGTAAATCTATCTGATAATTTCCTGGCCTGTCCACTATTAATAGCAAATATATCTCTCTTGCTAGATGTCCAGGGGGAGGGAGAATACCCCATTTGTAGGTCTACTGTTTGGATTGCTTTTGTAAGATCAGATTTGCAACCATACATTCCTACTTTTATTTAAGGCCAGAATTGAGCTCTTCTTTTGAACCTGTATGGATGTCTGATCTCACTTGACCCTCATTCTTGAGGGTAAATCGCTGTCTTAGAACTAAAGATAGCAAACATATATTAGACATTCTTCTGTGCTGGGAATAGCCTCATTTTTTCTTTACAACACCCTGAGAAACATACGTTATTATATAGATGAGGAAACTGAGGCTCAGAGAAGCTAACTTGTTCAATATCAAGCAATTGTTCCAGTTCACACTACTGTGCCCAATGATGATGCATTCAACCACTGGGTACACTAGAAAAGCTTCCATTATAATGCAAACATATATTATCTGCAAGGAGTACATCGTTATCAAGAACTGCATAGGGTAGGGGCGCCTGGGTGGCACAGCGGTTAAGCGTCTGCCTTCGGCTCAGGGCGTGATCCCGGCGTTATGGGATCGAGCCCCACATCAGGCTCCTCTGCTATGAGCCTGCTTCTTCCTCTCCCACTCTCCCTGCTTGTGTTCCCTCTCTAGCTGGCTGTCTCTATCTCTGTCGAATAAATAAATAAAATCTTTAAAAAAAAAAAAAAAGAACTGCATAGGGTAATGGTGGCAGAAATCAGGTTACAAATTATAAGTAATATCTTAATGAAAATTAAATTATTTAACTTATCTAGACTAAAGAGAAAGAGAGAGTCATGCTGCCCTTGTTTAGATTTATGTATTGAGTAGATTTTGGAATAGCATGTATTATTTTAAGGAAATTAATTAGAGATAACTCTTGAATTTGTGAGCTGCACAACAAATCACCCCAAAAGTTTTAGTGACTTAAGAACAGGATGACTTATTCTTACAATTCTGTGGGTTGGCAGAGTGGTTCTTCCACACATTGCCTTGGTTATGTTTGATATTGCCTTAAATCTTTCAAGGTCTTAACAAGGTTTCCTAGAGATAAATCCTTGACTTGGTCTTTAGTCCCAGGTCTTATTTCACCTTGAGATTTTTTAATTTTTTTTTACTGGAGGCGATACGTGGAATATAAGATGATTTTATTTTCCAGCCTAATAAATCCTGGCACTTCCATATATCTTCTACATTCCACTTGCAAACAGAAAGTTTCTTTCTTGAACCCATCTCTATCTTCCTATACCTTTCACATGCAGCTAAAAAGAAGCTACTTGGCACCTCCAGCATCTTATGTGCAGTTGGAGATGGATAGATGGGTCCACAAATTTACAAGGTGAATTTTCTGACTTTCATGTTATTGTAGGCAAGATTTTTTACAATGTTTTTCCCTGTAACATAACATGGGTTATCCTTTCTCCAACCTCTAGAGTGTCTTGGCCGTTTTCCTAGCCTTTCTTAATAGATTTCTTGCTGTCTTTCCAGCCTCCACCTGGCACCAATTTCCAAGCCATTGCCACATGTCTTAAGTTTCTGAGATGAAAACACTACATTTTGAAGAGTCTAAATTAGTCAGGGTTCAGTCTGATGGCAAAACCATTTTGAATGTTAAGGATTAATTATATAAGAATTAGACCTTAACATAATTTATGGAGGAGTTGGGGAAGTGAATGCCTAGAACAGTGAGTTGGAGGATCAACAAAGGTCTTCAACCAATTCTCTCAAAGCTCTGGTGCAGGAGGACAGATTAAAGCTTACATGGAGAATCTGAGATGCCAGACAAATCCAGCCACAGAGGTGGGACTATGCAATCCAGCCCACAGAGGTGGACAGTTGTGGAGAGGTCTATTGGAAGCTGTTGCCTCTGTGTACCTACCACCTCTGATGATACTAAATTGAGTATCTGTTGGTGGTCTTGGGAAAATTATTGGTCAGGATGTCTAGCAGCCAGAATGAAGAACTAGATCTAGAGGGACATAGGCCAAGGACAAACAGGAAACCACCAGACACATCAGCAACTGGCAACTGTCTGTCCTACTACCTAATCATGAAGACCTTCCAAGAATCATATCAACTAATTGCCTCCCAAATCTCTCACAGTGCTCCCCTCCTCCCTTTGCCAAGTAAAACCCAGTATAATACAGGCAAGAGAACTCTGGAAATGTATTTCACAGTTTGACC
Source organism: Ursus maritimus (assembly GCF_017311325.1). Lineage (NCBI taxonomy): Eukaryota > Metazoa > Chordata > Mammalia > Carnivora > Ursidae > Ursus > Ursus maritimus. The sequence continues at coordinate 29,169,771 of NW_024424564.1, read as the reverse complement.
AACTTGACAATAGAATGATCCAGTACAGGAGGGGAATAAATCTCTTTCTGTTGTTGAAAAAAAACGAGACCTCTCTATATCCTCACTCAGGTCTAGGATTTAAACTGTGCAAAGATGGCCAGAAGGCCCAGGTCATAGTCATACCTAAGTACAAACAGGTGACCACAGTAGAACTCTGGGATTCTGGAACTTTCAGGATGTCAGGATTAATGCATGTGCCCATGACTGTCTGGACAGAGACTCAAGCATTTAGATCACTCTCTTTTATGTGATGGCCTCTTCCATCCAAATCTCAATTTCTCTTATGTCTCATAAGTTTTAGAACACCCACCCCCAAACCAAAGAGAGACAACCTCTCTAAAATATACAATTAAATCATAACTACTGCCTCTGTTTTCTTTTAGTAGTCCCCTCTGTGAAACTAACACAGTATCTTGTGTGTAATAAATTCTCAATGTTTATGAATTCTGAAAAACTAAGAAGGAAGAGAGTAGAAGATAAACAAGCCATACCCCTAAGGAATCATAACCAAATAAGCTAATCTGTTGTCAGGATCAATAAATAAACAGAGTCAAAGGTGAGAGGAAAAGTCAAATGCATCATGAGCTAAATGCACACAGGAATAGGTGGTTGAAATAAAGCCAGAGTCAGTGAGAAACTCCAGAAAGAAGCCCTCAAAAACTCACATGAAGCTGACACTGATTTTTAGTAGGTCAAGTTAGGTGGTTCACAGGTGAATTCTTACAAAGGCCCCAAACTTCGACCTGCTGCCTCATAGCTGTAATCTTGGGTAGAAAACTTAGCTCTGTAAACTACTCTATGCCTCAGTTTCCTCATTTGCGAGATATAAATATGAACAGTAGCTACTTCATGGGATTTTTGTGAGAATTACTTGCAATAGCGCATAAACAGTGCTTAGCACAGCATAAAGTACTCAGTGAATGTTAATTGCTATTATAAGAGGTTGTGTCAAATAACATTAGTCTTTTTTTAATGCTCTTAAAATGTCTGAATGTCTGCATGTGATATTCCAAATGTGGTCTAATCATGGTCAGTGCAGGGGAATTATATTCTGATCTGATGCTGCAGAAGAACTGTGGGAGAACTGCTTTTTTTACATAAATGGCCAGAGGTGCATAATGGATAATGCTATATATGGTAATGAGTCCCTAACATGTATGGTAATACATATTTCCTGTCAATTCTTTATCTCAGTTTTCCCTTATTATCAACCTGTTTTTTTTTTTTAATCTGGTTGTGACCATGACTAAAAAGATTTGATGGAACAACTTAATGTCAATGACTAAACGTACTAAGAAGAATTTGGCATTTGGCTCACTTTTTAAATTTGCCCTTCTTTGCTTTAGGAATGATTGAGAATTTACCTCCATTTATGGTTGACTACAGGCAAGGATCAGAGCAACGGTGTTTTAGCTTTTGTTAACACTCATGCCAGATATCGTCCTTATATTGGCAAACAAGTGATGGCTATTTAACGTAGGCTGAATTTATGAAGACCTTTGAAGTGCTCTGACTTATATAAAAATGGTCCCATGAAGGGGATTGTGAATGTACACAGCTATAGGTCTGCCCAGTATGTGTTATTTGGAGTCAGGTTTCTCCATGCTTTATCTTATTAGCCCATATAATTTGAGTTTAGTTATAACACTTTTTCTATTATTTTACTTTTCTGCATGTTCTTGTACTTCTCTTCTCCTCATCTTTCTCCTCCTTCTCACTTTTTCTTTATTGTGACTGCCTAAGGAGGTAACTAGAAATTACTCAGTCTAGTGCCCAATTTTGCCCTAAACAAATATTAATATATCCCATTATCATTTAAGGTCATACCATCTTTCAAGATTTACTTAAAATTGCAACAGTTCTTCTTTCTAGAAGCTAAATCTGAGGTTCTCAGCAAGATTCCAATGGCTGATGTTCTCAGAGAGAGAAAGAGAGTGAGAGGGAGAGAGAGAGAGAATCTGAAGCAGACTCCACACCGAACACAGAGCCCAATGTGGTCTCCATCCCATAACCATGAGATCATGACCTAAGCCAAAACCAAGAGTTGGACTCTTAACCAACTAAGCCACCCAAGCGCCCCTATCTCATGGTTACTTCTAATGCTGAATTTTTCTTCTTACTAAATGCTTGTTCCCGTAAATGTCTCATATTCTGTATTGTTTATGACTCTGCCCTATGCTGACCTAAAGATGTAATATCCAACTCTGATTTCTCCAAAATGCCATCCCCACAAGACAATTGTAGATACAGCAGATTTTACCAAGATGTGGGGCAACGGAAGAGGGTTGCATAGCGGCAATAATTCCCAAACTGTTTACTACTGAATATTAGCCCCGTTCTTTAAAGCCTGTTGTCTGCCAGCTACCCACCAGGAATTTCTCAGTAATTACTGAGTTCCAACATCTAAGCCTCCTACCACGTCGCTTTGTTCTCTCTGTCTCCATCTCTATCTCTGTCTCTGTCTCTGTTTCTCCTTTAGACGCAGCAAGGTTTGTTTTTTTCTCCCCTCATATTTCTTGTTTTCTTTTAAATTCCTATTAAGATTTTGGACAGATAAATATATCTTTCGTATTCTTCAGAGATTGTTCCAAAACATGCCCTCAGGGTTCACACATCTAAAGCAGCATATCAAGGTGTTTTCCTAAACAAGGTTAGTTTTCACCCGAAGGAGAACTCTGAGCCAGCTCTTAATTTTACAGTCTTATTTATCCTGCCATCTTGACTTAAGGAATAAACCAGTAAATGCCTTTTGGGAATTAACTCCTCCAAGGGAAAGGCATATGTGACATGGCAGAAATATTATTGTGATATAATTTTTCTTAAAGGTTTTGATAACATTGATATATGTAATTCAGCTGATCCAACGTACAGCACTCTGTTAGAGAAAACTAGATTGACTCTAGTGGTAACACGCATTTATTTCTATGCCTCATATATTCCTGCTCTCCAAACTTGGATGCCTGTCCTTATATCACGCTTTCATATCATTTCCCCTCCCTTAGGGTAAGTTCTTTCTTTATTATCCTAAATATATTAGTTTACTTCTACAAACAAGGCAGGCGATCCTTTAAATGATGGCCTAATGAGTAGGAAATGCAATAATGATTGCAAGGACCCTAGCTAGCCATGTCCCTGGCCTATTGGGGGAGTCATGCTTCTTGGCTAATTGCAAATGTGTCTGATGGAAGTGGTCTAGAACCCTGATTTTTCTTTATCAATTGAATGTGCCTGTGCATGTCGACTGCACTGTCGTCCCCAGAGTTGAAATCTGAACTGTTTGAAAACACTTTGGCCACAGTGTTAGCCAACATATCTTGATGGAAAGCCCACTGTGGGCAAAGCATTATGCAAGGAGCTATGAAATGAGAAATACCAAAGAGTAAGTAAAACACGCAGCTCTTGTGCTTTGAGAGAGTTGGATGCAAGGGAAAGTGGGAGCAAAAGTAAAGATCTTTGGGAGATATGCTTACTTGTCTATGTATACATATTTGTGTCACTTGTATGCAGGTATATGTATCTGTGCATTTCTGTAAATGTACATATGATAGCTAATAAGACAACTGACTCTCCAGCCTAATCTCTTGCCACATCCGGGTAGTAACACTGAACTGCTTGTTGCTCTATTTCCTGCCTCTGTGAAAGGCACATACCAGAGACTCGAACTGCAGAGCCCTTCACAATGGCCCTCACTTCCCAGAGTAACTCTCTCCTCTCCTTTAATAATCTTCCCTGGACTCAAATTCTTCAAGAAGCCAAGTTGGAGAAATACATTGACATACAGTCATGTTAATCTTTGAGTTTTATTTTGTTCTTCTCATCAGAGTGAGCTAGTTGCAACCAGTGACTTTGGGTTAGATTTTTAAAATGATTGGCAGTTTACTAATACGGTTAGTGAAGACCTATGCATTTTCTTCCTCACAACCCACCTGTGTTTGTGTTTAAAGCAAGCATCTGTGAAAATGTCTTTTATAATTCTTCCCCAGAGTGTCTCTTGCTGATTACAATTCTCCCCCAGAACTCACCCTTTGGAGGCACTCCCCTACAATTACTAAAGTGATTCCAAGAAAGAAATGGAGAGGTAGGGTTACACACCTCTGTGAAAGCGGACTCATCCATGGTGGGATGTAGGACTGAAATAATGTTGTCGTTTTGATCTTTTGCATGACATGTCAATTACTGGGAAGTTTTAGATTTTTCTTTTTTCTCGCTTCTTGCCACATAGCAAAAGGAGAATTTCACTGTGTGTAGGCTTCTGGTTCATCCTCCAACTCAGCCATTGCTAGAAGTTTGAGGTATGAGTTGGGCAATATATCCTAATCTCTTCTCAATGCGTAATACTTCTTATATTTGCCTCGTTTTAGATTCTTAAAATCCAGTCTTAAACCCCTTTTGATATCTGAGTTGCTTCCAATGAGGACCATGCCATAAACTAACGTAAACACACCATATTTTGAGGACATGGATACATATAAGCACACAGAGAGCTTACTCTCAGTCTGTCATAATGGACATTGGTTTTGATATTTATGCAAAGTTATGCGAACACAGGTACTGTACAAACAAATGTTGAGAGGCTTCCTGAACAATGGAAGTAAGTGAAGCAAAGCAAGGGCTCAAATGCACATTTCCCACAGTGTCTTCTGTACACACACACACACACACGCACGCGCACACACAGGGCCCCCCACACCAACACTAGAGTTCAAATAAAAAGTTGTGTTATTTGACACATTATGTCTGCCTTATTCAAATACTGTCTGTAGCCCAGTTTCTTAAATTACTCTGTTTCCTACAGAACTAATTTTAAAATGAATCTCCCACTGACTTCAAGGGACTTTCATCTCTTTAGGATGATGATGAAGGCTAAAAACGTGTGCCTGGTACCCCAGAACACTGAAGAATGAAGTCTGTGTCAGCCTAGTTTACAGTGCTGAAACAGCCCCAGTTCCTCCCCGGGTGCTGACCATTAATCCCTGTGAAATCTTTCAAAGCATTTTAAGTGATAAGCAAAGAGAAAATGGGCCCTGGGAGAAACACCCTTCTTTGGATTGGCTTCATATCAGAACTTCATAGTCATATTAGAAATGAGATTGTTCAGTATATAGTACCTTTTGTGCTATGGATATAGACTGGTTTATCCTTAGTTTTTTTTGTTTGTTTGTTTGTTTGTTTGTTTGTTTGTTTTTTAACTCAGATTTTATACAAGGAATGCAATTCAACTGTAGCATTATAAAAACAACACAGGAAGTTGCTTTAAACCCAGCATCTCAGCATCCTGGTGCATAATAAACTCCAAACAAATTCCAGGAAATTAAGGTTCTTTTAAATTGCTGAATAAGATGAAGGAATAATACTGAGAAGAAAACACACACACACTTACACACACACACACACACACACAGGAAATTAATTATAGAATAATTACCACACAGCTGCTCCAGAAATTTGGAGGTACCCTGCTTTCTTCTTTGTTGATCAGATATAATCTGATTATGCTCCTTGCTGGAGGTGACTCTGGTCCTTCAATCTCCAAAAATAAATTCTCATTGAAGTATGACATTTCCACATCTACTGGCTAATTACTTTAAGAACAGGATTTGTCTCTCATAGTTTAAACCTAATCCTTTCACTGATATAGATAAGATCCCAGTTGGGAGTATTGACAGAATGAAATTCTGCAGGACAGTCATCTATCAGAATTCTTTACAGTGCCCTAGTCTTTCCTCCTCCATGTTAATATTCTGACAAGGCATCGGTGGAGAAGGCTTTATTTATTTGCTCATATACTTTTCTTCTCCTCCTTTCTTCCTTCATTGGGTCTTTCTTCTATTTGTTCCTCGATTCATTTCTTCTGTTCCTCTTCAGAAAGTTCTGTCATTTTTCCTCCTTTTTACTGATGACACAAGTTTTTCTTCATGTTGTTCCTCACATTTCTAAGAAAATTAGCTCAAAGGCAATCAACTGCATCAGATTCTAAACCACCGTCTTTTGACTTATCTTTCCTCTTCTCTTCCTAATCTAGGAATTAATTAATAATATCTAACTAATTAATATTTGCTTGGACTTTTAATTATGTGAAGTATTTTCACATCTATAATGATACTCTTTGCAACTCTTTAAAGACTTGTCATTAATTGTTATCATTTTATAGGTGAAAAATAAGATTAAGAGATATTCCCAGATATAAATAACAGAAAGTGAAGGGAAGATTTGAACCTGTGTGTGTTTTTGTTCCAAAATTTATTGGTATCCACTGCAGTGCCCCATTCAACCAAAAACTTCTTAAACCACTATCCCTACAGAGATATTAACAAGCATAATAATTCTAGATAATAGAAAAATCCTATTATAACACTAGAAGACATTAGTAAATAGTAGATATGAGATTCAGAAATTTGTGGTTTTGAATGTCATTGTCTATCAAATCATATAAAGAGTTAGGACCTAACCGTGACAGATTGAAATCCTATTCATAGCTATTGTTTATTAAAATCAATTAGGTAGTCTCTCCTTCTAGCCAAAAGCAGATAATTCAGATGATACAACACTTCTTTCAGGATGACTTGTTNNATCAGCAGGAAGTCTTATCACATTACATTTTAAACACAGACACTTTTCTTGAGATAGCTGTGGAATGAATTGCTTTCCAAGGGGTTTTGCATAATTTTAATTTGCCTTTTCATTGCTAGTAATGGACCATCTGTACCTGCGGTTTTCTATGAAATTTTAAAGGAACAAACTGAGTAAGTCTTGCAGTTTAAAATGCAGAAAAACATATAATTAAATAAGCCATGAAAAGTAGAATAAAAAGGATATTGATAGTTCTAAAGATCAGTAAAAATAAGGAATTTAATGTCAAGAGTAGATGTTCAAATATTTTGTAGTAACAAAAACTAATTTGGATCAACTACCTAATTGTTAGCAGGCCTTTTTTTTTTTTTCAGATTTATGCTCAATTTCTGAAACATGAAGAAACAAAAAGAATAAAAAATTATAATTCCAAATCAAATATTTTTCCCTCTAATTGGATTAAAATTAAAAATCAGGAGTTACTTAAATTGTATAAGTAATCTGAATTATCAACTGATTATTAGTTCACTGTGGAGATTTGATGACATTTTAGAGATAATTTTATAGTATAATTTAAATCTTCAGTGGGGAACTGTGGTTTGTCCCATTGTATCATAATTTTAGTTCATAAACTTTTCTTTTTTAGTTTTAGCATTTTTTTCCCTATAATTAGGGACAGTTTTCAATGTTCATTCATTCACCCTTTCATTCATACCTAACATTCATTCACATCCTGTTGGTCCAGACTTAAGCACATGGCTACCCTAAGTTGCTAGCAATGCTGGGAAAAGTAATCTCTTCCTAGGTACCATTGTGTCCACTTTTGTGCTTAAACATGCATGAACTGCTAAAAGAGATAAAAGAAGAACAGATATTGAGAAATTGTTGACAATAGCCTGCTCCTTCCTATAGTTCTTTCTGCACATACAGAACGTATTCACTGCACTACAAGTGTCAAGGGGCAGCCAACAGACAAAGAGCCTTTTCCTTATAATCTCCTTTATAGCAACAGAATTTGTAGATATGGCCTCCCTTTCTTTGTAGTTGATGGTTTACTAGATATTTTGCCATGCTGTAGTAACAAAGGCTATTAGCTTTCCAGCCTGCAGTATTTGTGTACTCATAGTCTAAAACTCAACCACTAAGACGATGTCACATACGTTTTCTTATGGCAGCACACCTCTATGACACCAAGTTCTTTTTTAGCTAAAGTATAGGTCAGAGATTTATTGCAAAGAAACTTCAGAATGCAGGGACGTCAATTATATAGAAGATATCCCTCGTGGTAAGTGTGTGGTCCCCAAGAACTCTGACTTGTCAGTTGGCTACATCATCTTCAACATGTGGCTTCCATCTTTAGGTCTAAGATTCGTGGCAGCTGCTGTTCTTGGCCAAAAATAAGAGAAGCAGGATGCGTTGGGAAAGCAGCTCTATCTTTAAGGAAATAATCCAGAAGTTGTGCATAGTTTTGCAGATCCCCACCGGCCCACACAGTCACTGACTGCAAGGGACATGGGAAAAACAGTTTCTAGGCAAATGGCCATGTGTCCTGGTCACCAAATTAAAATTAGAAAAACTTAGAAAGAAGGAGGATGGATATTGGGGGACACAGCTTCTCTTCCACTATTTTTTTTTTTTTGGCAGAAAAAAAAAACATACTAAAGCAGGGGAGGGGGGTGGGGGAATGGGATAGACCGGTGATGGGTTATAAGGAGGGCACATATTGCATGGTGCACTGGGTGTTATACACAACTAATGAATCATCGAGCCTTACATCGGAAACCGGGGATGTACTGTATGGTGACTAACATAATATAATAAAAAATCATTTAAAAAAATAATAATAAAAAATAAATAAATAAATAAAGGCAACTTGAGAGAGGGCATCCAAGAAAAAAAAAAAAGATCTAAATAAATGGGCTAATATACCAATATCCAGATCAAATCTATTAAGTATATTAATCATTTCATTAATATAACTCATTCCTAACGTGGAAACGACTTTCTCTTTTTAACAGGGAAGGACTTCATATTCCCATCAATTATTTAAAATGAATATGAAGATTGATTCTTCAGCAACACATATTATTTTTAGTTTTACAGCTTGGCCTTTTATTAGTCTACTGACACAAAGTAGTTGCAAATATTAAGACCTTAGGCCTTTTATTTTCCCCCTGTCCAATTATTTCTAGACACAGTCATTTCCAAACACATACATAATTGTGAAAAAAAAAGAGGTATATATATATGTTTTTATTACTGGAGAGACTTATTGAGCTACTACGAAAGTAGCTAGTAATTCCTATTCTCATTATTCTTTCTCTACATGATGCACCCATGGTAATGTGTATATACGTCACTTAGAATGTTTCTCCTGAATTCATTTTCAGTTCTAGGTTTAGTCCAAAGCTCTTACTTAGCCGCTTGAGCTCAAATTCCTGTTTCGATGCATCAGACCTCCTGCAGACTTGTTTATCTATCACACACAGTCATGATTAACCTAGTAAGGCAATGATACTCATCAACTGACTCCTTCACTTCTTCTCCTGGTCTTTTGTATCATTCACAACCATGCTTTGAAAGCTGCATTCTGCCGAGACCTGGGGCTGTGTCAAGGGATCCATGTAGGGTGGAGAGATGAGGAGCTGGATTTCCCAGGATTCTGTTCTCTCCCCATCCACCTCGGAGATAAAAGCTGGATCCTTACTATTGTTATATATTGAAGCTCTGTTTAAGATTTTCTTTGAGAAAAAGTTCTGCTTCAAATACATTTAAACACTAGAAATCTCGGTGGTTCTGTGCTATTATTTCCAGCTTCCTACAATTATCCCCATCTCATGGAAAAATTAGAGGGAAATAAAAGAGCCAAATGGAGCTTCCTGTGCTAAGAGCTCCAATCATTCTTCTCTAGTCCTCTCCAAACAAAAATACAAAGTTAATTTTCCATTTTACTCTTTGAGAGTGAAATATAAAAACAAGTGAGTAATATCCCATATCCTTCTTTCTGAAAGTTTTATATATGGAGCTAGATAAGCCATTGTTACTTGATCAGATAGGAGAATAAAGCAGTGAAGATGGGATAATATTTGTACTGGCATGTTAACCACTGAGTAATGTCTAATTGTACTAGAAAAGTCTCATTAATTACAATGGAATAGTCACAGCCAATAAGTAATTTCCTAGGTCCTCTATTGAGATGCTCACCTTGATTTATATCCTATCTAGAGTTTCTTAAAAACATCGTGAAGATATTATAGTCCCCCATATGAACAAAAACAACTTCATATTTTACTAACCTTGAAACATCAGTTTAATGCACTCCATTGAGGAAAATTTTCTGAAAATGTTAGCATTTTGATCTCTGTTATTTCAGTATGGCATTGTAATGAATAAAGAGTGAAGAGCAGACTGGTGCCTTTTTGAGTTTTGTCTCAAGCTCAAATTCTGGAAAGAAACAATGCGTGTTGTATTTGCTTTAGGTCTATAGTATGTCTCTCATGAAGCATGGTGACATGTTTTTTCAGCTCATATCTACTGGGCATGGCAGGAAGTATTAAGGAAATAAATAAAAAGCTTACCCTTTCGTAGTTTTATAATTTTTAAAACTGGAGTCAATTTAACTAACATTTTCTTTAACCTTTATTGTTCAGGTGGAGGTCCATGTGGGAGGGGAAAGATGGAAAGACAGAACCCCGGCATCATATCTGATTTGTCACTGACGGGGCCTCTGTTTACTCATCTTTAAAGCACCGGGTTAGACTAGGATAACCCATTTGGACTTCCTAGTAAAATCATTTCCACAAACATTTTCATAGGGAAAAGTTATCACAATTATTTAGAACTTTACAGCCAGTTCCCAAATGAATACATTTTAAACCTATTTCTTTAAAAAAAAATGTATTAAAATACGAATGGGAAAAATGGGAGAATCTTAAGGTAAATCGTTTTTTATATATATTGAGTGAGCACTTTTAATTTCAATTACGTTAATCTTTTAATACAAAAAAATCACCATTTATACTTACATAAATGTTCAGAATTCTATTAAAGGAAAGCAAACTTCCTAAGATTGCCTTTCAAAACTGTAACTCTTGAAAAGAAACTAATGAAAGTAATAGTTGGTTGGGATGGGTCATGTTTTGCTTTGTTTTATTCTATTAAAAGAGTATTAAAGGAGAACTAGACACTTAATTTTTGTGTATTGACAATGCTGTAGGTACCAAATTATATTTTAAAAGTTATATACAATGATTTCAAATGTGTAAGGGTCATTTTCTATTTTAGAATGTGTATTGCTGATTAAATAACCCAATTTTTTTTTATCTTTGGAGGAGGGTTATTTAGCATTGTTCAACCATAGCTTTTCCAGTCGCTCACATTAAAGAGATATTTCAACCTCAGCCAAATGCATCTCTCCATAATGCTCTGGAGAGCAGGCGCTTGGCTTTTATTTCCTGGGACAGAGTTTTGAAAAGGCTTACAGCATTTGTTTTAATTTTAATTCCTGATGCCTTTAAAATAACATTCTAGAGTAGTTGGAGAAGGTTGTCAACTATAACAATAAGTTTCCTTGGAATCAGCCCAGTGCTGCTATTCAGCATTGATTAAAATAGTGGATTTGGACCTTGCGGCTCTTTCATGTGCTGTATATTCATTTATTTGGTACAAATAAAAAAAAATACAGGACTGATTTTTTAACAACAAAAAAAGATCAGCAAGCAGGGATTTTTTTGTGATTTTTCTAAAATGGTAAATACATCTTTGAATTGCTCCCTGGAACAAGTACCACCGTGTATAAGAAAGTGGGCAGAATTCTCCAAGGCATATCTAACCTAGCTTCCCCCCTTGCTGTCAATCTTGTGTTTCCTTTCTCTTATTTGAGTGTGAGGGTTTTAAAATGTATATGTATTTCTATCATAAACTTGTGAGCATACATAAATAAATATAAATAACAACTGTGTATAATTTTATATTTCTCTCTGGGTTTATAGAGGTAAAATGCAAATGGATTGGAGTAATTACTAATTCAAGTCTAAATATATTTTACTTTTATTTGTATGTATGAAACAAAAATAAATGCAGTGACTGAGCCTGCCTTTGTTCATTCACGCATATGAGTTGGTTTGGCACCCCTTCTGCTCTACACATCTGCTCGACAGCACGTTCTGTGCTGTCTAGAGTGTGAGAACTATCTTAGGTTGGCCCAATTTTACTTTATAAATGGGTCATTGTCAGTTCAGTTTCTCTCAAAAGTTAGACACTAAGATGATTATAATATTTCTTTTTTTAATTTTTTTAATTTTTTTAAAGATTTTATTTATTTATTTGACAGAGATAGAGACAGCCAGCGAGAGAGGGAACACAAGCAGGGGGAGTGGGAGAGGAAGAAGCAGGCTCATAGCGGAGGAGCCTGATGTGGGGCTTGATCCCATAACGCCGGGATCACGCCCTGAGCCGAAGGCAGACGCTTAACCACTGTGCCACCCAGGCGCCCTGATTATAATATTTCTGACACCAAATGTAAGTACCACTTAAATGCCGTGGAATATTCTGACAAGGCAGTACCCCAGTATATGCAGTAGAAAGAGTCCAGACTTCTAAATCTGACCTGCACTCACTGTGGTTATGTAGGCAAATCATCAAGTCTCTAAGAGCTTCATCTTTCTAGTTGGCAAAACAGATTATTGTGCAAGTTGAAAAGGATAATACATGTAAGATACTTATCTCAAACTGAGAACTCAGGTGCGGTTCTCTTAGAACCACTCTGCCCAGTCCATTAGCTCTGCTTAGATCACATCTTACATCTAAAATTGGGATGCCATAAATAAGAAAGAATATAATCATCACACCCTCTGTGGCATAGTTTCCTACAAAAGTTCTCTAAACAGGCATGTGCAAAAATGCTCCAGCACCGTCTGACTGGCATAAGGCAATGCCCTTGAGTGTGGAGGTGAGCAGCTATCCCCATGAGGATGTGCATTCATACGGTAGGTGTTGTTTTCCTTAGAATCACCCCAGTGAGGTGTTGAGGTCTCCACTCTAACTTCTATGGGCACTGCCTCCCAACAACTTACCTATTTTTAAAAATGATTTATTTTTGCTAAAATACAATACATAGTCACACAAATTTCTGGAATAAAAATAGACAACAATAAAGAAGAAAATAAGCCTTATTAAAAGTGACCATTATCAATATTCTGGTATTTTTCTATTTTCTCTATGAGCATATGTATACATTTAATTCAGTTCTGACCATAGGCGATTTTATATCTGTTCTTCATCATGCCATCAAATGTTTGTGAAGTATAATTTCCAATTGTTATACAATTACCTATTGTGTGAATCTAGCATAATGTTTAGCCATTGCCCTATTGTGGGACATAAAATTGTGTCTAACGTTTTGCTATGCAAAATAATGCCATGAGCAGCAAAATTGTACATAAGTGCTATCTGCATCTTAGATTATCTTTAGCCTAAGAGATTCTAGAAATTCAATCATGTGGTCCAAAAGTTTAAATATTTGAATAATATGCCAAATATTTTTACGTGCCTGGGTATATGCAGTAAAGTAACTTATATTCAAATTGACATTAAAGCAATTTATATTCTCATTGACAGTATTTAAAATATTCCTCTTACCCATTCCCTTACCAAAGCTGACTATTATCATTTTTACACTCACACACACACAGACACATACACACACATGCTTATAATAATAATTTTCAGGGTTTATTTAATTTAGTACAACAGTCTTATTTTCCTTCCTGATATTTAGTCTCACCAATATCACCGATTTTTCCTACCAATAAGTGAACAAAGCCTCTTAGCATCCTTCATTATGATATATCCTAGATTTTATGTCTCATATTTGTTTAAAGCTATGTTTTAACATATCAGTAGATGCCTAAGGCTATCAATATGGTGAGTTGTATTCCTAGATGGATTTGAATGTAAATTTTACTAATACTAGAGTTTTCTTGTCAAATTAAGCAAAATAGAAACTGGAATAAAATTACTATGTAAATTAGTATTCTGAGAATTAAAGTTTTGGAATATTGACAGTGAAAATGCTCATTCATTGCAAAACAGAGCCCCTTAATAATAAAGATTTCAAGGGACAAGACTAACACATTCTTACTCACAAGGTGATTATTTTAAATATGTTTGTATAATATCAGAAGAGTGTATGTGGAGATCTGACTTTTTTTTCCAGTTTTATTGAGAAATAATTGACATACATCACCGTGTAAGTTTAAGGCTATTGCATAATGGTTTGATTTACATATGTTATGAAATGATTACAATAGGTTCAGCTAACATCCATCTTCTCATACAGATACAATAAAAAGAAAAGAAAGAAGAAAAGAAAATAGGGAAAAAGATTATGCTTGTGATAGGATCTCTTAGTATTTACTCTAACAACTTTCCTATATACCATACAGCAGTATTAGCTACAGTCATCATGTTGTATGTTACATCCCTTCTGTTTATTTATCTTATAACTGGAAGTTTGTACCTTTTGACTACCTTCCTCCAATTCTCCCTTTCCCCACCCTCCAACTCTGGTAATCACAAATCAGATCTGTTTTTCTATGAGTCTATTGTGTTCTTTGTCTTGTTCACTTGTTTGTTTTCAGATTCTATATATAAGTATATAAGTAAAATCATATAGTATTTGTCTTTCTCAGTCTGACTTATTTCCCTCAGCAGAATGCCTTTAAGATCCATCCATACTGTCACGAATGATCGGATTTCCTTTTTATGGCTGAATAATATTCGTGTGTGTGTGTGTGTGTGTGTGTGTGTGTGTGTGTGTGTGTGTATCACAACTTCTTTATCCTTCATCCATTGATGAACACTTAAGTTGCTTCCATGTCTTGGCTATTGCAAATAATGCTGCTATGAGCATGGAGGTGCAGATATCTTAGTATTTTCATTTCCTTTGGATATATTCCCAGAAGTGGACTTGCTGGGTCATATGGTAGTTCAATTTTTAATTTTTTGAGGATCCTCTAGAGACCTAACTTAATCCAAGTATGTTTGCTCTCAGAGTGGGAATGAGACAAATTCATTGGGATTTGAATCATGGTTTGGTCACTCATTGCCTTTATAACCATGGTCAAGTTACTTAATTTCTATAGTCCTGCAATTTCTCATCCTTTAAGTGAATTAAAGAATATCGGCTTCCCAGAGCTATTTGAAGGTTAAGATTAAAAAATCCATGTGTACATTTTTAAAATAATGACTATTCAAAATAGTGATTTTGTACATGAGACAATTTTAATGACGTAATAAGAGCATCACTTTTTATGACAAAACAATGAAGAAGAAGAAGGAAAATTATGTTTACTACTCCCTGGACCAACAATTTCGGAAATAATTGTTCCTTAGAAATTCCAATTCTTGAACCATTCTTAAAAACAGAAGATTCACTTCTTTCCAGAAACCTTAATTTAGCCTGTTTTATGATCAAAAACCTTAATTTCTGTCCTTTCAAACTAATTCCTTTGTCTCTGGAGACTTCACTACCGGTATAGGTTCCATCACGTTTTAGGAAGTAAGATACAAAAACAAACCAACAAGCAAAAAAACTTAAACTGTTGAAGACATCACAAAGATAACTGCTTCCGGGCCAGTTGTAGAATCTCCATCCCTTCTGCTTTCAAAGAACCTTTAAGGCACACGCTTTTTAGATTGTGCTTAAGATTTTAGCATTTTGTAAATTTTGTCCATGGACACAAAGTTTAATATTGTTTCCTTTGCTAAGATATCATGGAGAAAAATATTTTAAAAATTGGAAACATTTCCTGTAAAGTTCATGAGGAGTACAATGATTCTTGCATCAGATGTTTATGACCATTTGTTCTCTCATCTTATTATCATGCAACACAAACACAATCTTGCTGTTTTCACTTTTCCTTATAAGTTCTCCTTTAACATTCAGGCCTCCAGACTTTCTTGAGTGGAACTTTGGTCCCTTCGAAATCCATGTTAAGATAGTATCTTCTGTGAACACCAATTAAAACACGAGAAAGAACAGACTGCCTAAAAGAAGCTTAAATTGCAGCTGGAGGGAATTGGATGAGAAAAAGAAAACGTCCTTAATGTTAAGTTTGGTTAGTCTTTGTGTAATAGGTTTTAAAGGCTGTGTCACTTTCTTTAGGAGTATTTCAGAAATCTTAGGAAATGGTCTAGATGTCCCTCATTTTTATCAGGAAATCATAAATATTAATGAATGAATGCCCCAATTTCTTCTTTATTTATTCAAAACCCAGTTTAGTTTGCAGCTGGTTAAGTTGAATGATACTGCAAACTGTTACTGCATCACTACTGGGAGCAGTAACATGTCTAGAACTGTAACAATAAGGTCCCCATAATTCTTGCTCATTCTACCTTTGAAAGTTACAGTTGATCTTGTATTGCCAATCCTACTTTCCCAAGGAAACTCTCCTCTGGCAGCTACATCTTGAGGACTTTATTCTTACCAAATTATATACCTACCATTCAATGCACTATGTGATGTCATTGTTTTATACTACAAATCGTCAAGCAACTTAGTATACTAGATAGCTCCAATGAAGATATTTTCAGATTAGAAAAAACAAAACAAAAAACTAAGAGAATTCCAAATTCAGTGGGGGAATGAGGGGGAAAGAGGGGAAGATCAGTGATCAGAAAGATAAATCATGAGATCAGGTCTAAAAAACAAATGGAAAAAGACCATTTTCTTTCCATGGAATTGGTTAAGGCAAGTAGCTCAGAAATAAGTCTATAAACAATGCAGTTATAGATGTATTTCTATGGTGCTGGACAAACCAGATACTTTAAAAAAGGTGTATAGCAACACAGTAGCGCATGTTTTTGCTTTTCAAGATGTCCTTATATAAGAACTAGAGTGGTGTGATTTAAAGCTTGCTAATTTTTCTTTTCCTGAATCGTGAAGCCTCTTGTAGATAATAAGCCATAAAATCAAATTGCCACTACATAGCTACCACATATAGGCTAAGCATATGAAATTACTGTTACTTAACTACTTTTGATGTAAAAATGACAATTTAATATGGATCTACCTAATCAAGCAGGTCTTGTCAGGGTCATGGTATTAGTTTCCTAGGACTGATGTAACAAGGTACTCCTGTTGTAGGAGTAGCAGGAACAATGTGAGGGGACATGTGAATGAAGATATTAATTCGAGTCCCTCAAAATTATAATACATGAAAAGGGAAGTGTTCTCATGAAAATCGCGATGGTTGTCGGAAACATTTTCTAATTATTTAGAACATTGCAGAATAAGCAGAGAATATTAAATTGTTATGATCCTTGATTTTTTGGAATACTTCCATTATAAAAAATTTTAACCTTTGAACCACTACAGGATCATCTGCTGGGTGGTTGTTATTCAGCATGTGTCTGGATAGTGAAAGATATAATGACAAGCATGTTCAGCTGGGCAATGGCTGCCCCACTTGAGGCAAGGATGAATACTCTGTAGATACCCTCTGGGTCCTTTTTGGTGCAGAACACCAGGAGGAGACTCTGGGATACATAAGTATACACTGATTATTGTGTTAGTTTACTGAAAACATTATACTTAATGTCTCAGAATGAAGACTATCTCATTCTCTCTTACGCTAAAGCATTTTAGAAAAAATATGCCACCTCCAAATGATTTATGCAGGTCTATGTCGTGTCTTAGGAGAGCATCAGAAGGTGTCAGGAGGCAGTAATTTTATTCCTGACTGCCACTAATTAGCTGTGTGGTATTGGCCAGTTGAGTTAAATTCTCTGTGCCTGTTTCCTCATTCATAAAATCGGTGAACGTTAGATTTTATGATTATCAAGATCCCTTCCTACTATAAAATTCATTCTTCTTTCTTGATCTCATGACCTTATCCATGTGCTTAGTATTACCTATTAGCTTAAATAACAGAGAAAAATCACCTTTCTTCAATTTTTGTCTGAAACATTATCTAGACCAGTGGTTTACAGACAGTGCTGTATAGATTCTTAGGGATTCTCTTTGAACTTCATCTGCAGAAGTTGGTATATGAAATCTCTGAGCAGACCGCTTTTCTAGACTTTTTCTCTTGCTTCTCACAGACAGATTCTGTCTCTTTCTACTTAATACATTCAGCTGTTTGTAAACTATTTGAAGAAAGTGTTTTTCAGTTTTGAAAATATGAAAACTACTGGGCGCCTGGTGGCACAGTCAGTTAAGAGTCTGCCTTCAGCTCAGGTCATGATCCCAGGGTCTTGGGATCAAGCCCCATGTAGGGCTCCCTGCTGAGCAGGGAGTCTGCTTCTCCCTCTCCCTCTGCTGCGCTCTCTCTCTCTCTCTGTCAAATAAATAAATAAAATCTTTTAAAAAAATAAATAAAATAAGGATATGAAAACTACTCATCAAAGCTCTTTGACAGGAATAAATCAACTCTAGTAATAGAATAATTCTACACTTGATGTCTTTCTTATACAACTAAATTATAAACTTTTAATTTTATGACAAGATCAAAGATAAATGTGGCATGTTTTAGGATATTTGATAATATTAACTTATCCAGTTTTATGGGTCATACCAATTCCTTAAACTATTTACTATAGAAATAATCAAATTGGTTGGGATGAAATAAAATTAGATTGCTTTATGTGTGTTAAAAAAATAGGTCCCAAAATGCTGAAATCCTGAAATTCTATATTCAAATTATTTTTGACTTGGGTCTCATACATATTCTTGAAAGATTAATCCTTATCTGAATATTCTTTGAGGTTCTGCTGTTTTTTACTGTACTTTGATGATGTCATGGTTACTTGTCAGACAGGGTCCTACTTTTGACATTGTTTCATGGAATTTCCTGCTGATAAAGAATATTGAAATTAAAAACCAAGCATAGCTCTATAATTCTCAACTCTGGAAAGTACACTTGCATAGGCTTGAGGTTTCTCTGAGCATTTCTTGTCCTTTGCCCCATGTGGAACAGACAGCAGCCTACCTGCCCATTCTGACAAACTGTATAAAAGATGGACCAGAAAGAGAAGGATCTAGTCAGGCCTACTCTAAGGAGGTAGGCTCTGCTCCAGCCTACTTCTTCCTTTGACAGGCAAAGCAATAGAGAGAAGAGGTCTGGCTTGAAGACTAAAATCTGGTGATGGTAGAAAATGCTACAGAAGTGGACCTGAGTGAGCTGAAAGGATGCCCATGACTCTGACCAGCGAGCTGAACAACTTGGAATCTTAGATGGGCTGGGCTGCCAGAGAAAGAGGTAGAACCTCCTTGCTACGTTCTGGGTGCGTAGAATTTCTTTGTGCTGTTTAAAACATGTCTTACATGTGATCACATGGCTCATCCAGATAGTCATTCAAACAAGTGCTCAGCAGTGAACAAGGGCATGGACTATGGTTTGGATTTGCATATTGGCCTTGTGATTTATTAGTTTGGTTAAGTTACTTAACCTCTCTAAGTGTCATTTTTCTCACTCAAAAAATGGGGTTAAGGCATGCGATTCAAATGACTGTGAAGCAGTTAAAATTGGGTTCCAAGATTTAAAACACTTAGCTCAGTTCTTGGCACATAGAAAATGTTCGGTGTGTGGTAGCCATTATTGTAATGTATAGAGAAGGTTTTACCTGAGATTCCAAACCTCAACACGATATTTATCAGTTCTTCAAAGAGCAAAATTTTCCAGAGCGTATTCTGGATAATACTAGTCCTGAAAGATAAGAGGTATAAGGTTAAATAAATGTAGGGAAGTATTGAATTGAATTCTCCCTTTTGGAGATTTATCTTAGCCTATTAGAGGCTCTGAGAAGTCTTGAAGTAAGGGGTTAACTTTGTTTAACCTCGAATTTTCCAAACACAAACACAAACTCCTTATAAAAATAACTTCTATTACTTTTCTTACAAAACTTATGTTCTGCAGAACATGTTTTGAAAAATACTGCCTATAATAAAAAGAGTTTACTACATAAAATCAAAACAATAATATGGGAATCATATCCTTGCCCCAGCCTCTCATGCCATTTTATGTCAACTGTACTGACTCTGGAAGGTGGGCTAGGAAGGCATCAGTATGGCCATTTCACAATAGGGAAACAGGCTGATGTTTTGTGACTTTAGACAAAAATGACATAGCCAATAAGTGGTATAACCAAGATTTACAACCAGGTGTTCTACCATTCAGCCCAGAATTTTCCCTCCTACACCCTTGCTTTCCCCCTAAAAAATTGGTCAAATGTTTGATGTGTGCTCTGAATATTTCCTATGTAAAAGTTTTGAGGTTTGACTTTTACTATAGCTTTTTATTTTCCCACAGAGGGAATTTAACTTATCGTTCTCCTTATCTGTGTTCCTGTCACATATGTTGTCTTTCTGGGGCTCAACCAAGTGAATGTGCAGGTGAGCACCATGGTGAAGGGGGCATGCCTGAAGCCCAAGCACTTTTACATATGATGCACTCAGCCTCTCAAAATCCAAAAGACACTCATGCCTTTTGTGTAAAATATTTAAAAAAATCATTCTGAAATTTCTCCATGGCAACATGCAGGAGAAAGGGCAATAGCCATGACTATCATGATATCTATACTGAGAGAGAGTCCCTGCCCAATTTACCTCAGGTTTGAAGAAACTGACATTGAAATTGGTGGGTAAGGAATCACTGAGGAGCTTCCCATGACAACCAACCACAGTTGCAATGTTGTTGGCCACAGTCTGAGTCAACTGAGAATCATTTCGTGGTCCAGGGTGCTGGGATTTGATCTGAAGCTCAACAGCTGTGTCAACAGCAAAATAGATTTCATAGTTTTGATACAGGTCCCTAGCAATCTCATTAAATACCATTCACTCGGATGGTTATTAGTTGTGTGACTTTGAATTCTTTGAGCCTAACTGTAAGCTAGGGATGTTTAATACCACTTTACAAGAAGTTAAAATGGAATCTACAGGTAAATGTATGTAGCATAGACTCAACAAATGGTAGGCATTATTAATTTTGTTTAAGTAGAACCCATTGAGGCCATTTTTACGTTCCCCATTTAACACATAAAGGTAAGTAAAGCTCAGGAAGGTAAAAAATGTACTTAAAGTCATGCAGCTATTAAGAAGTTGAGAGCACTTGCTGTGATGAGCACCAGGTGTTGTATGGAAGTGTTGAATCACTATATTGTACACCTGAAACTAATATTACACTGTATGTTAACTAACTGGAATTAAAATAAAAACTTAAAAAATAGAAGTGGACATAAGGATTCAATTAGATCTTATGAGTCTAAGTAAATCCTACTTTACCATGCAGGCTTCCCTTATTTATTTTCAAACCACAAGGAACTGGGCTCAGTTGAAGTCTTGTCTTTTCTTTTCTTTTCTTTTCTTTTCTTTTCTTTTCTTTCTTTTCTTTTCTTTCTTTTCTTTTCTTTTCTTTTTTATATATTTTAGGTAATTTTTTTTATTATGATATGTTAGTCACCATGCAGTTGAAGTGTTTCTGAACTTTGCTTCATATGTGACCTTTTAAAATACTCCCCTACAGGTTCATTTCCTTATGAAATCTAGAGCCGTCCATACGTTGGGCTTCTTACTTTATTCCGACTACCGTGGCTCTACAGTATAATGAAACTCAGGGGTAGATTTTGGGAAAGAAGCCAGGTATTGATTAGTTTTAGGTGCCAACTGCTATGGGAATTTCTGAGTTTCACACAAATGAAAGTACAAATTGTTTTTGGAAATCATTGTAAGAGCTTTTTACAGACGATCCATCTATCAAATGTTTCTCTCTGTCTCTCACACAAATGCACACACACACGCAGCTGAAACACTTATCTGGACAACTTTGCCCTTACCTATGTACAGAAATCCTCACCCACTACACGTGACAGAAGTGGGAGTAAATATGAAGTGAATGGAGTAGCCTCTCCTTAAGTGTTCTACAAATGGAGTTAAAATGTTCCCTTGAATATAAACTTTGTGATTTTCCTTCTATTGATTTTGTATAACTAGTTCAACATGACTGACAAAATAAATATCACACAATGATTTTTAGTGTTTGGATGTACTAGAGGTAATGAGTGAATGAATTTACTTACAGTTTGAGAATTGTGTGGGGTCTCTGCCATTTAGAGGCAAAATATTTAGTCCTTCCTTTAATACATGTGTATATTATGTAACATGTAATATATAACCATTATATAATATATGATTTATATTTATATATAATATAGGCATATATTAAATATATATAATATAATAATATATATCATATGCAAGAACTTTGATAGATATTAGGGATAAAATAATGAGAAAAATTTGCATGGTCTCTGCTCTTAAAGATTTTATTATTTTATTGGAGAGACAGACATTAATAAGCATAAAGATAAGTGCCGGGAAGAAACATATGGAACAGCATGAGAGAAGAGGAGAATTTGACCAAGTTTAGAGGGTTAGGGATAACTTCAATGAAGAAGTGACCTTGATTTCAGATGAGAATAACTCAGATTAGTGAAGTGAAGCACAGGAGGAAGAACATGGCAGACAGAGTGCTTGAAGTCTCTGAAGAACAAAAAGAGTATAGTGCACAAAGAGAACTGAGGGAAGGCCACTGTGGCTGGAGTTCAGAGAAAAAAGGTGGTATTAGTGTGTAACAAGCACTGGGAAAGTAGAGAGAGATGAGACCCAACAAGACCTTGTGGGTCATAATGAGAATTTTAGGTAGGTGGAAGGCATTGGGTTGATGCAATGGGTCAAAGGTGTTTCAGTCACATCCTGTTTTGCTTCAAATATGTAATCAATATGTTAAGCAATTCAACTGGCTTTGATTAAATTGCAATTGTTATTATTATTAATTTTTGTACACTCTTCCAGATTGGCTGTGTAATTAATTCAGTCATTTGTGGTTGTCAAAACCACTTGTTCTACTGATCTTCACCCTGGGACATAGTGATTACCTAGCATATGGTCTGGTTAAAAAAAAATTCAACTTCAGAAAATATGCATTTATAAAATATGATGTTTTCCTCCATATCAGGAATAGACAAAAATCCATTGAAATATAAACGTTCAACTTTAAGTGTCAATATGATTTTAAAGTTTAGTATGAAAAGTCCTAAAATTAAATACATGTCAGATTTTGAAAAAAAAAAAAAAGAAGAAGAAGAAGAAAGAAAAAACTATAGCTCCCTTTCATGATTATATTTTGGCTCAAGAATAGGGACATTTACATTTTGTTTGCTTATGCATGCCTGGTGTAAATACTTCTAACTTTGCCTTTCTCTTCTTTCCAATAGTCTCTTTGACTAGAATAATTTCTGTAACAGTTACAGGCAACATCAATTATAGGGCATCATCTGAGATTTGGCTTATTGAATATTCTCGGAGCTATGCAGGGGGCATTCCTAGGGCTTGACAGTCCTACTAAATACAGTGAATAGAGAAAGAAATACTATAAGAACATTTTAGAATAATATAAATAAATAATGTTTTATAGCACATTTCCACTGAGAAAGCATTTTAAAATATGTGATTTCATTTGAGTAGTTAACATCTTTGGAGATACCATAAATGCCATTTCCATTTTATAGCCCAGGAAATTGAAGGTCAGAGGCAAAGTTCTTTGCCAAAGGACATCCAACTGTTGGCTTATGGTGAAATCTGTCTTCTATTCTATATCTCATTCTCCTTCCACTACTCTCTCTCTATAAATTAGAATCTGCAATACTGAACTTATAGAGGAGTGTATTACATATTTAATTACACATGTAATTACATATTTGGCACATTGGAGACTTTTCCCCCTAACTTTCTAATATCACAATCTGTGGCAGCAGTGAATATCTAAGGTGTAGAACTCATCATTTCAAAGTAATATTTTTCCCCTTTGATACCTCTTGTCTTGTGTTTTCAAATATCTCCACAATTTATGGATGTCCTGAACCCCAAATACTGATAATTCTTTTTTCATAACCTGAGATCATAAATTTTCTCCAAGCATCCTCTATTTCTTGTTTTCATGTTAGCATTAATGATGAGACTATTCCTCCTGTCACTGAAGATTTCAGCCTCAGTGTAATTTTGAGATCCCTTCCTAATTCTCCTTGACATACCAAATGGATTAATCCAGTCATTTTTTGTTACAATGTGACGTGATGCTCTCTCCCTCTTTCCTTTCTGAAGTGCTAATCTGGAAACAGACACCCAGTTTGCATATATTTATATGCTTCACAAAACCTCCACCCTGCTTCTCCCATTCTTGTAATCTCCAGCAAACTCATTGCTAGGGCTTCTCTTCTAATGGCTGCTTTTTCACATCTCATTGAATAGGTTAGGCCAAATTAATGGCAATATTTACTCAATTGCATTAATGCCTCATTTATACCCAGAGCATCATCATAAAATGAGAAATTTTATCTTAGGGGATTTTCTGGTCACCTGAAGTATATTCCTTTATGCACCAACATTTTGTTTTGACTTTTTATAACCTAAATGTCCTCAGGTCAGTGAAGCTAGAGATACCTGAGTTTTACAGACTCCTTTATTCCTTCGTGTAGTTTTTTACCAATTATTTCCAGGTATCTCCAAAGGGATCAAATACAGTATCCACACTGCCCCCAGAGATGCTGCATTCTTCCCAAACTCTATTGGAGAGTCCAGTTCTTTCCTGTCTCTGGAAGTGCTTCTTCAGTGGGTATGTGACCCCTGACTCTGCTCCACTGGGCTCCAATATTTATGCCAGATGGTCACACCACTATGCCATTGTTCCTGCAGCACAAAATGGGCTTTGTCTTCTCTCGCTCCTTAGCCCCAGCCCCTGCCAGATGCTGCCACTCCAGTATGTTCTGGGGATCCTGCTGGCACTCCATGCTTCTCTTTTGAGTATTAAACTCTTTACTGCTGCTCCAGGGGCTCACTGATAGCTCCTCATGTATTCATTGTTCCAAAGCCATGGGGTATCCTATGACAGAATGGGGGACCCTGTAACAATGATGTTGGGGGTGAGATTTGTTTTATGGTTTAGTTGTAATAACTCCCTCAAGTTTTGTTTGTTGGTTTGCTTGTTTGTTTTGTTTTTTGGGTCTTAGATCCAGGCCATTGATTTAATCACTTTCATCACTGATCTGCTCAAAGTCCCTCTCAAATTTATTCATTTGTATGTATTCTCCTTTTTCTCCATTACTCACTTCCATTCTCCCTTCTCTTCATCGTCAATAATTCTAATGTGTTTAATGCATATGCTTTTGATGTAACTATGTTTTAAAAATTTATATTGTTATTTTGAATGAATGTCATATTGTACTATATATTCCAACTATGTATTTTTTTTCTCTTGTCCCTGTGCCTTCAAGTTAACTTTATGCACATCTAGTCTGTTGCTTCTCACTGTTGCATGGTACCCCAGCATTTGGCCTATCCACTTCTAAATTGTAGCCAGCTCCTCACCATCTCAAGTGATGTTGCAATTTACAGGGGGGATCACGGCCCCTCCTAGTCCTGTGAGTGGATTTGTTTGCACTGCATACCTAAAAGAAGAATTGCAGGGCAGTAGGGTATATACACACTTCATTTAACTATGTGCTTCCAGGCTGCCCTCCAGAATAGCAGTGCCTGTCTATACTCCAACCACAGCTTGAGGATTTTTATCTATATCTACACTATGCTCACACTTGGAAATATCTGGTAAGGTACTGATGTTTTCCAGTATTTCTGACTCTCCTCTTTCTGGGAACAAAGCAGTGTTTTACTTTCCTATCCCTTGAAGTCAGATGTGGCAATGTGACTTTCTTAGAGCTTTGGAATGTGTACAAAAGTGACATGAGCGTTGGTACCTCAGTTGCCAGGTAAAACTTATTATTAGGTCAATTTATTGTACCTGGCTACACCTTTCTTTGATTTGAGTTTCCTTACATGAGATCCCTTCTAGTGAGTTGACATTGTGGGCTCTCTCGAAGATTCCCCAGACATATCCAAGTATCCTTGAACCCATATCATTAGACACAGACCTGGCTCAAGATGAGATCGCTGTTAGAGATGTCTACAACATGCCCACATATTTTTGCCTTTTCAGATAGAGGTTTTTTTGAGTATTTTCTAAATGGGAAAGTGAATCACATAGCACACCAGATACTAAGAAGTATTGTATCGGAAAGCAGTGTGACCTTATGCTCAGTGAGCCAGAAAATGATGCTGCTTGGAATCTTACAGCTGCTTTTCTACAACTTTCTGTTTTCTTTTATTACCTCACTTTGCAGATACTCTTCCCATTGTCAGTAGCTTTCTCCTTCATTGGTGCTCTCTATTCTTCTCCCAGGCTATCACCCCCAGGAAGCAGGAGCAATAGCTGTTTTTGTCACTTCTATACACTTATTCCATGCCTTTCTCATAGTATTTGCTTAATTAATCTTTTTGTATTTGTTGTCTTAAATTTGATAGGATTTTAAAATGTGAGAAGTGAAATTATTATTACTGGGCCTGAGACAACTGCAAATATTATTTAAGGGAGGGACTGAGGGATCACCTAGGGATAAACTGAAGAAGCTCTAGTGTCAAAATTTAATAAGCCAGTTTTGATTCATTAAGGATCTTTTGTGCTATCTGTTTTTTTAAATTACTGATTATCAGTTCTGTTTCAATGAGTTGAAGTTACAAAACAAATATTCTTTGAAATGAATGCTATTTTCTTTTTAATGTTTAGTAAGTCAAGAGACCAACACTTTTGTGGTATGTGTGATAAAAAAAATCTAAATGATGATGTAAGAATATATATATATTTTTCTGAATCTATGAACATATCTATATACCATCTATAATATCAAATGTCTGGACTAGATCACCTTCTCCCTCAGATGTGCTATTGATTCTATAATTCTATTTCAAAAGCTTTTACTCTTTTTGAAAGCCCCAAATCTAAATATTCACAGATGTTTTAAAATATCCCAAATGCCTGACTTTTTAGTTGTATAGATAAAATATCCAGATGTGTTGGTATCTAGGGTCTACTTCTGGGAAAAAAAAGAAGCTAAGCTTCCTTTTAGAAAAGAAAATTGTTTTTACATAGCATGCAGCTGAATACATTTTAATGTGTAAACAAAAAATTATTTTAGATAATATTTGTTTACCTGGTTGAGAACCACTCCTGGAGTGCCTAGGTGGCTCAGTCAGTTAAGCATCTGCCTTTGGTTCAAGTCATGATCCCAGGGTCCTGGTATCGAGCCCGGAGGCAGGCTCTCTGCTCAGCAGGGAGTCTGCTTCTCCCTCTCCTTCTGCCTGCTCCTCTGCCTACTTGTGCTCTCTCTCTGTGTCAAATAAGTAAATAAAATCTTTTTTAAAAAAGAGAGAGTACCACTACTAATTCCATATTCTTAGAATTGTAAGCCATTATTTCAAGAGTTGTACTTTTCAAAGTGTCATCAATGTGTTTCTATCTGAAATGTTGTTTAACAAGTTCAAATCAGGCAACAGGAGACCAAAATCTCAAGAGATGTTATATAAAGGCAATAAGTTTTTGTTTCACGTTCAAGGGCACATCTTCCCTAGTTTAACTTCATGTGGGGTATGCTCAGTGGAGGATTAAGATAGGGCAATATTAGTCAAGAATAGTATACTGGATTAGCTCAGCTCTCAGAACAATGAATGGATCAACTATGCACCCTCTTGAGCCCAGAGAATGCGGAAGAATTGGTCCCAAGGTGCCAGTGGCAGCCAACAAAGGTCTGCAGTGTGGCTTTTAAGGTGAAAAGGGGGCTTTACAGGCTCACAACAGTGGCCTGTTCAGACCTGTGAGGGGAAGAACTCTCTGGGTTTAGGGACTTAACAAAGGCCAGAGATGAGCCAAGACTAGAATCCATCTTCTGGGGATGCCTGGGTGGCTCAGTAGGTTAAGCGTCTGCCTTGGGCTCAGGTTGTGATCCCAGGATCCTAGGAATGAGTCCCATATCGGGCTCCTTGCTCAGCAGGGAGCCTGCTTCTCCTTCTACCTCCTGCTCCCTCTGCTTGTGGTCTCTCTCTCTGCAAATAAATAAATAAAATCTTGAAGAAAAAGAATTCATTTTCCGCCTCCCTCTCAGACTTTCTCCACAGCACATTGCCTTTGGTTCACATTTATGTAACTCTTTTCTTTTTGGCGTTGTGGAATAATTTTACATTGCTCTTTCTTCAGACTCTGTAAAATAGTCTTTTCTGACCTATATTTGTTTAAAATATGTCACAATCAGAGAAGAAGGAGCTTCGTTCGGAAAGAATTCTTTAAGGGGCACTATTTAAGCTCCACCCATGCTAATATTGACTCCAGAAATTTCCATAGTTCCAGCCAGTTGGTTACATATTTAAAATAATAACCAGAGGTGTCCATCAGGTTCGGGCTTAATAGAGACAGCAAAAGCATTTGTTAAGAAAAATTAACTGATACGCTATAGTAAGGAATATATGTAGCTTATGATATGGAACACTCTAAAACCGATGCCTTGTTTTCTAAGACAATTCTCCATTCCCTCACCAATAAGTAGAGGAGAGTAACATGTGACCAGAGAAGGGACAGATTTTCACTTAGGTTGAAAGACTCTTCTTGTGAGTGATCCTTCCTTTGTTCTAGCTTACATCTTCCTTGAGCTATCTACTTGCTGAATCAGGGTAAACTAAGCCAAGTTCTTTTTTATGGCCTAGTCTCAAAGTACCAACTTTCAGTGCCAAAGTTGTATGTTTTGATTCCTGCTGGAAGCTTTGCTTCCTTCTAATACATTCTGCAAAATGTTGCAAAGACTGTGAGGCTTCAGCTCTGTTTCTCTAAGAATTCCGAGTCTCAGTTTCCTTTGCTGGCTACATTCTCTTTTAGGTTTATTATTTCTGATGAGAAGGCTGTTTTAAATCTAATTTGCCTGGAAGAGTTCCGACCAAAAATGAATCCCCCCATTGTGTAAAATGTAGCCACTGTTACATTTCTTTTGTATGCCTCCAGCAGCAGTAGCTCAGAAGTAGCTCCAAGGAACTGATGGCTTAATCATTCTTTATCCAATATCATGTCAGTTACACTAATATAATTGTTTTTCTGTCAGAAGGCCTTCTAACATAATCCACGTGCTTTCAGCAGCTGCTTTAAAGGCAGTATCTACACAACATCATACATGTGATTAAAGAGCGGGGAAATCTTTATAAAACAAAAATAACCAGCTTTATGTTTTGGAATTCTTTATGAGTTTATATGCCTTCCTAAGTGATTTGAGGTTAGATATAAAATACAGGTGGTACTGTTTAATGTTTAATTTAGGATAATTGGGTTAAGTGAATATATTATGGCCAAAAGGAGTCAATTCAACAATCATTTTTTGAGTGTAGAGTATGTGCAAGGAATCCTGGGAGTTATCATGGTGGCCAAAACCTGATTCTTCCTCCTAAAGAATCTAAAAATGGAAAGGATGAAAAGTCATGTATGCAAATAATTAGGGGTTATAAAATAAGGGTTGCAAACTAAAGGTTCTAGCTATAGCCTACCCTCTGCTTACTGCTGCATTTGGGACTTCCTCGGGCAGTTAGAATGAAACAACAGAACTCACTAGCACCATGTGAACGTGGGGGGGGGGGGGGGGGGGGGGGAAGGAATAAAAGGAGCCAGTCTATGCAGGCTCTTATATTCTATTAGGTGGAGATGGAGGAGGATGGACTGGGAAGAGCAGCTTAGACTCTATTTCAAAGACTGGTCCCCAGGACTGGCCCCATGGACTTTTAAAAAATCCAGTGAATTATCATTTTACTTTATTAAGGGTCTACTATACTCGCAGGACATTTTCCACTAAATCCTCTCAATACAGGGAAGTCTTTCTGGTTTTCATTTTCATGTAATTGTTCTCAAATTAATTAAGAAAAATGAAATAATTTCCCTGACATGTGAACATACTAGATTTAGAAGATATATAGACCATTCATAACGAAAACACAGGATAGCATTAAGGAAAATGTCTCTGTTTAATATTATCCAAACAGAACCAGAAATGTATGTTTCTTGTGAAGATCTTTGGTACTTAATAGTAAAAGATAATCACTTTAGCTATATGGCAACAGGAGCCATAAGCAGGAAAGGGAAAAGCTGTATTTTACGAAGGATGCTATGAGATGTGTGTTCACAACCCACAAACTTTCAGGCCTAGGTGGAAAAGTGTGACACCGGGAGATAGGGACATGATCCTATTTCTGCTTGGCCTCGGAGGATTTCAGGAGATACAGTGCTGTTTTGGTGTGTGCATGATTTATGGCTTTGGGGGAGTCAACAATGAGTGCCAAACACAATATAGTTAATGCCATGTGATAGCAAAGACGATGATTTATGAGTTCAAGTGAGAACCTTCTGAAACTCCTCAGAGTGAAGCAAGGGAGACTTTGAAGGGATCACAGCAATCTGCTAGTGAGCAGGGATGGTTGATACAACCATTATTGCCACTAGTGTGGTCTCTTTTATATGCCCAGGCTGATAAAGCCATACAAGACCTGCTTTTTATAACTGGAAGATGAAAAGTAAGTTCCATGAGAACAGGTGCCCAGCCAGTCTTGTTTATAATGACATACCCCAAAAGATATAAGGATGTTTTGGGAAATGTCAAATATTTCCACTTCAGTGATGTGCTGGGTAGATGAAAATGTAGGGGGGGAAATATTAGAATGACCAGATGGAGACAGAGCGTGGAGACTGATAAATGTCAGGGTAAGGAGTTGAGATTTATTCCATAGTAATGGATAGCTGTTGAAGGTATTGAACTGGAAGGTGAGGGAAGAGGTCTGGGTTCCTTCGGTCCGCCGCTCCTTATAGCTTATGCCTTGGGTCACTCTGCATAGAAATGTAAATAAATGCGCAGAAGGAATTCCAGTATTTCAGTCCTGACATATGCATTACATTGAGAGAGACATTCTTTTCTCAGATCAGAGGTATAAGCCCTGAAGAACTAATGTCAAGTGATTGTCTTGGTGAACAGAATGTAACTCTGTAAGGGGGTCAGTCTTTCTCCTATACAGGCCAAAAGGCCTCAGATGCCCATGTTTTTCTAGTTATGTGCCTGGAATTTGTTAAATGCTAGCATGTCTTAGCTAGCAAGATTGAGCTGTTTGACTACTCCTAGGATTACTGTAGTCAATTAACCTCTGCCGAGAACAATTACAAAACAGCCTCCATAGGTATAAAGCTTTTATTTTCAAAATGAGTAGTCTCAAAAATTTTCAAAAAGTGAAATAGTAAATATAGCTGTCATTCAAATTTCCATGTTGTACCAGTTGATGTTGTTGACAAATTATATCTATATTAAATACTCGGATGAGACAAAAATAGATGTCATGTTCTAGATTTTCCTCTCTGCCAGTTTGTTTTGTTTTATGTGTTTATTTAAAATTTGAATGAGTGTAAAAGAAGTTATATTTATATGAAAGCGCATCAAGTTGGTGTCAGAACAATCACCTGAAATGTGAAAATTAGGGCAAATTGATCACTAAGTTATATTGGTTATGGCACAGTCTCATGGGAAGAAAGTGAGCTTTAGAGTTCTGCCTTCCAATCTGATTTTGACCACTTATGAGCTGTGAGTCTTTGGGAAAGTCACTTAATTTACTTGGGCTTCAGAATATCACCTATAAAATTGAGATAAAAATTCCTATTAACCAGATTTTCATGATGAATAAGTAAAATATGGAAAAATATTTTACATATTAGCTTGCTCATAGAGACTCTAGACAAATTTAGTTGTCATTTTATTCTCTTCCATTCTACATCAGATAGCTGTTTTGAATATTTTAAAAATGAATGTTACTGGAGTTTCTTTTTTCTTACAACATTTATACATTGTGTTGTTTATTTTTTGCTACCACCAAATGAATTTGAAGCAGCCTACATTTAAAAAAAAATGGAGGAAACACAATAATTTTTTAAAAATTAAATTAACATATAGTATACCATAAAGATAAGAAAATTAATGATATGAATTAATGACTGAAGTTCTTCACCATAGCTTTCAAAGCCATACACCATATACAGAAAAGTGGTCTCTCTATGCTTATTTCACATTTCACAATATCACACATCTTTCCTCCAATCAAACAAGACCACTTAATAGTCACTATATAACTCATTTACTTTTCTTCTGTTTTTAAAGATTTTATTTATTTATTTTTAGAGAGAAAGAGTGTGCAAGCAGGGGGAGAAACAGAAGGACAAGCAGGGGTGGGTGAGCAGAGGGCGAGGAAGGGAAGGGAGAAAGGATTTCAAGCAGACTTGGCTGAGCACAGAGCTCAATGCAGGGTTGAATCCCAGGACCCTGAGGTCATGACCTGAGTTGAAACCAAGAGTCCAACGCTTAACCCACTGAGCCACCCAGGTGCCCCTACTTTTCTTCTTTCTGAAATAGATTTTCTTTCTTTCCAAACCTTCAATAAAAGTTAAGCCAGTCTGTCTCCCAGCATAGCATCTTCCTTTTTTTTGTTGTTGTTCATTATCTATTATTTAAGTTGTAATAAACAGAAATGTAATACTAAATTATTCCCTGAAATTCCTAACAACTAAGGGAGACAAATTAAATAATTTAGTTGTCCACTAGATAAAGCATGGTAAAGTCATTTGGAAAGATAATGTATTTTACTTTGATTTGTATGATCAATTTATTTCATAGATCAGTATATGAAGTTTTTTACATGATAATTGGATATTAAGTGAAAACATAATTCTCCAAAAGATTAAAAAATGTTTGTTAAAACTGGATATCCACAAGCAGAAAAAAAAAAATCTAATCCAGACACAGCCCTTATACCCTTCACAAAAATTAACTTAAAATGAAACACAGTCCTAAATATAAAATGCAAAATTATAAAGCTCCTAGAAGGTAACACAGGAGAAAACTTAGATGACGCTGGGCGTGGTGATGACTCATTAGACGTAACACCTAAGACACAGTTCATGGAAGAAACAACCAATAAGCTGGACTTCATTAAAAAACAAAACAAAGCCAAAAAAACCTTCTGCCCTGTGAAAGACAATCAATGTCAAGAGAAGGAGAAGACAATTCATAGACTGAAAGAAAATATTTACAAAAGACACGTTTGATAAAAAATCATTATCGAACATATATAAAGAATTCTTAAAACTCAACTATAAGAAACACAAACAACCTGATGAAAAAATGGGCCAAAGAGTTTAACAGATTGGTTCACTAAAGAAGATATCCAGATGGCAGATAAACATATGGAAAGATGCTTTACAGCACATGTCATTAGGGAAAGACAAATGAAAACAACGAGATACCACTACACAGCTATCAGAATGGCCAAAATTCAGAACACTGACAATACTAAATGCTGGTGAGGCTGTGGAGCAACAGGAGTGCTCACTCATTGCCAGTGGAAATGCAAAATGGTACAGCCACTTTGGAAGACAGTTTTGAGGTTTCATATAAAACTAAGTGCTTCTTGGTGTTTACCCAAAAAAGTTAAAAACTTATGTTCATGTAAAAGCCTGTACATGGTTGTTTATAGCAGCTTTATTCATAATTGTCCAAACTTGGAAGCAACCAAGATGTCTTCTAGTAGCTGAATGGATAAGTAAACTGTGGTTTTTTTCTGGTTATTAAACTGTGGTTTATCAAGCCTTAATAAAGACTTATTATGATGTACATATTAAATGTATATTATTAAGTACAAGAAGCCAATCTTTATATATAATATAGATATAATGTTTTGGGGAAGCTACCAACAACAAAGAATCTTTGTTAAGATGAATTCCTCTTTTATTAGTCCAGTTTTAACTTCAGGAAGATGAATGACATTATTCAGCAATGTCATGTCCTGATTGTATTTCTTAACATAGGTCAGAGCTTGGAGAATATTTAAGGAATAGCTGGTTAGCTTGTCTCTTTAAATCACCTCATGTTCAGGTAAATTTTGACAAGACCTGGTTATTTGCAGTCAATTTGTGATATAACTTTCTGATAAGTACCCAAAGCACAGTGATCTGGACTGCTGATTAAACAGTGCTATAGGCATCTTACATACCAGATGTGCAGATGGTAGAGTTTATAAAATCTTCTGGAATGCTTGGAGCTTATTTTGCATTCTCACCCAGATAGAGCCATATAATTTCCAGCAAGCATAATGGTAGGATGCAGGAGGGTAGGTATGTGTCTGTGTGTGGGCAGGATAGGGGTTTTGGGCAGGGGCAGGGAAGGGGGACTATATTGGGACCTTCAAGTCTGTTCAAATATTTGTATAAAATACTCATTAGGTATCTAAGAGTTCTGTCCTTCAAAGGATGGAAGAGAAAATTATGTTCTAAAACACTGCTTTTATTATATAGCTTGAAAGAATACAAATTAGCAATTTATTGTTTTGACCAGAAAAGTACCACAGGGTACTGAAGTAATAGAATAGCTGCTTTTGGGAAAAAAAACTCATTTATTAGTAATAGGTAAATGTATTTAATTGGGCTGGATACTTTTTTTTTTTTTTTTTGTCTTTTGCCAGCAGTGAATGTTAGATCAGATACTTTAAAATAAGTGAAATTCCTGGACACGCAAGCAAATTTTCTTTTACTCCCTTCCTTCTTTCTTCTCCCCCAACCACCTTTCCATTCTTCCTTCTTTTTCTACACTGGGCATGATGCATGGCAGGCAGTCCATTTATGAACAAAATTAGGCATGACCCTTTATTTTCAGAGCTTATCATTTACCTCCTTTTTAGTACTTATCCATTTGCATTATTATTAAATTGTTTGTCCTGGCCTACTAGCTCAAAGATGGATAATAGAGCAGATGTGGGTATCCCTTTTATGGCAACAAAATCAATAGGGAAAGGCTGAGCCCTTTCCACCATAATCCTTTCTATTCCCACCAATGATTTCTAGACTTCCAGAGTATCACTGGGCTCATTAATGCCCATTGTTACTCCAGTTTCTGAACTCTCCCACATCCTAAGACCCTCTCTCTTGGGCTAACATCCAACTGCTAAGGGAACCAGCAGACTTAACATGTAAATGCCTCTGGGAAGGTTATTTTATTTATTATTGTATTTAAACATAAGTTTCCAAACTAATGGGAAAAGTTGCCTCCTAGGGCTAAAGCAGGCAGAATTCTGATTATGCATCCCAACAGTTCACTACTTCTGCCCATCTTCCCCATAAAACATTCCAGGTGTACAGCAAGAGCAGTCTCTTCTCTTTTACTCTATGTCATCTGGGCCTGAAATATGTATAGTCAGTTGTTCCTGATTCTTGCTTTGAAACCCCAGAGCCTTTTCCTATGAATGCTTGATCTGTACCATCACTTCCACATTTCTAGGACCTACTTTCTGCTACTGTCTATGCAAGGCCAACTATAGATTCTTTTTATAGAGTCAAATTCTGTATTTAAGGCATCTTAAATGTTTACGTAAAAGGTAATATCACACACAGCCATAAGAAAGAAGCTAGTGGGAGGTTGAAGTAGAAGCTAGTGTCCCCGATTGAGGACTTTATAACTAATGAAGTGATGGGGCACCTGGGTGGCTCAGTGGTTAAGTGTCCCATCTTGATTTCAGCTCAGGTCCTGATCTCATGGTCCTGAGATGCAGCCCCCTGTGGGGCTCCACACTCAGCAGGGAGTCCACTTGAGGATTTTTCTACATCTCCCTCTGCCCCTCCTCCCCTCCTCTCTCTCTCTCTCCATCTCTCTCTCAAATCAATCAATCTGAAAAAAATAATTAATGAAGTGAATATTTTTTAATTCCTGAACTCATAACAACAGGATTATTTTCAGGTAGAAACTTGGTATATTTGAAAAAATACCTTTAAAGGTGCTTGACGAAAAAAAAATTGTTTCCAGTAAGTATGGACTAGTCAAAACAATCCTTCCATTGAGGAAACACTAGAAAATGTAGGGAAAAAATGAACAAAATAATCTGAATAAAGGTTCAGAAGAAC
This sequence comes from Ursus maritimus, assembly GCF_017311325.1. NCBI lineage: Eukaryota > Metazoa > Chordata > Mammalia > Carnivora > Ursidae > Ursus > Ursus maritimus. The sequence goes on along the minus strand of NW_024424564.1, from coordinate 29,134,288 downwards.
AAAACAATTATTGAAGATCCAGTTTGAGATCAGGGGGAGATAGAGATATATATAGGTTAGATTGATATTAGGAGTACTTGTCCTCTGTGGATATTTGCTAATTCTGAAAGAGTTGCTGAAAGTCTACGTGGTATTATTTAGTGTCTCATGGAGATAAGGACGAAAATTGAGGTATGGGATCCAAGAGGGTGGTACAGCACTGATAAACAATATGTGCCCCATTGACTAGGTTGACTAGGAAGTCATCTGTCCCTCACAGAAATGAAAACCCAGCTTTGAATCACTTCAGTTTCTGAAATCACGTTAAAGAGATTGTAGATTTCTAAAGTCAGACATCTGACAGAAAAGCCTATCACATCTGGAGAGAACGTAATTTTTGGCTTCTAATTATTTTTTTATATATCTGGACATTTCCAGATCTCAAAGCAAATTGACCAAACACAAAGGGATTGAATAGTATGTGCCAGAATGAGTGTAAGAGGGGCTTAAGGCTTTTGTAGTTGTCAGATGCAGATTTTAAATGAAAATTGCTTAGAATATTGAAGGAGATGAATAGGATTAGTAAGAATTTAAGAAGAGAATTGGAAGCTAAAGAAAAGGTGCTTAAACCTAAAATTATAGCAATTTTAAAACATAATAATTAAAATGAAGAACTACAGAGATGGGGTTAGCAGTTTATTAGATCTAAATGAAAAGGGAATTAAAAAGCTCGAAGGAAAAGTAAAAGAAAATATCCAGAATGAATTTCAGAAAAGAAAAGAAAGGAAAGGAAAAGAAAAGAGAAAAGAAAAGAAAAGAACAGATAAATATTCTAGAAGGCAAAAACAGAACCACACATAAACAGCCACCTGATTTACAACAATGCAGTGGAAAGTTTGGTCTTTCCAGTAAATGCTACTAAACCCCACTACACATGACTCAATTCTAGATGGAGAATAAAAGTAAATGTCAAAGGTAAAAGAAAACATTTTTTAAAGTATTCAAAAAAAATAAAGACTATCTTATAAACTTCAGGTAGTCATAGATTTCTCAAATAGAAAACAATATAAATATGAAGAAGAATGGGATTCAATATGAGCTTCTGAGGTGCTGCTTATGTTTTACTTTTTGATCTGTTTGCATGTTTTATGAGTGTGTTGAGTTTGTAAATATCCACAGCACTGTGCAGTAGGGAATTGTTTTCTTTTCTGTAGGTATGATATAATTCAGTGTTTACCCAATTAGAGTTATTATTTAAAACAGCATCAAAGAATATCAAATAACTAAATCTAACTTTAACAAAAGCATGCAAGTCCTTTTCATGGAAAACTACAAAACAATATTGATAGGAATAGAAGAGCACAAAAATAAATGGAGGGGCATACCATGTTCATGGTTTAGATAATTCAGTCTTGTAAAGATATCCGTTTTACTCAAGTCGATATTAAAATTCAAAGTAGGGGCCCCTGGGTGGCTCAGCCGTTAAGCATCTGCCTTCGGTTCAGGTCATGATCCCAGGATCCTGGGATCGAGCTCTGCGTCAGGCTCCCTGCTTGGCGGGAAGCCTGCTTCTCCCTCTCACACTCCGCTTGCTTGCTTGCTTGTGTTCCCTCTCTCTCTGTCTTTCTCTGTCAAATAAATAAATGAAATCTTAAAAAAAAAAAATTCAATGTAACTGCAGGCAAAATCCCAAGAAACTTTTATGTCAAACAAGACAAACATATTCTAAAAATTATAAAGAAAGGAAAATAACCAGTGGCCTCTGACATAATAACAATGATGAAGGACTTGCTTTAGCAGTTATTAAGACTGCCAAAAGATAAGCTGAAGTATATTAAAATTTTTAAGAGTTTGTTTGAGCAAAACTCAATTTGAATAAGGCAACATCCAAACTGGCAGATAGAAAGGAGCTCCAAGGAGCGCACAAAATGAAAGACTTTAACAGGCAGAGCAGGAACAAGGAAGATACTCTGGGCAAAAACTCTGGTTGGTTATTGCAAAGTTACTTTCTTTTAGAGGTGGGAAAGTTCTATCAGGCAGATTACCTAACTAATGCTAATCAGGTGATTCCTGATTAACTGGTTTAAGATTCCATTTTTGGAAGAGCTGAAACTATAATTAAGTCTCAGTTTGGTGATGTGGAGCTTACCATAGTAACTTCATCTGGGGCCTCTTGTTTTTAAGGCTTGAAAAGCTATAGTAAATCAGTGTGATAATGGTGCAAAATAATGTAAACTGACCAAAGAAAAAAACAAAGTATCCAAAAACAGAACCACCCATATATGGACACTTGATTTGTTACAGAGCTAACTTTACATATCTCATTTCAATAAATTTTTCTGGAGCATTTAGATATCTGTATTTTAAAAAATTAGCATAGCACTCACAAAAATTTATTTCAGGTATTTTTAGGTTCCTAAATGTGAAAAGCAAAATAATGCTTCCATAAAAAGATATGACACTATTTAAAATGCCTTGAAGGGAAAATTTCTTAAATAAGATACTGTGATACTGTAGTTTATAATAAGAAATATATATTTGATCTTCCTCCAGTTCCTGGCACATAGCTCCCCAAACCCTTGTAATTTCCTAAGTGATTAGAGCAATAGGGTTATCTTTTGTTATAATATTTTGTTTTGTCCTTAGTTCTTGAAAAGGCTTGAGAGAGATAAAGGTGAAAGGAGCATCTTTTGTTATTCATAACAAGCCCCTTTCAACCACACCTGAGTTTATGTTATTGAGGTATCTCTTGGAAAGCCTCCAAGGACCAGGGCTCAGTGCCACACATGATTAGAGGATTAGAAGTTTCAGTTCAATACCCCCCCCCAACCTCCCAAGAAGGGAGAGGGGTTGGAGATTGAGTTCAATCACCAATGGCCAGTGATTTGCTTAATCATCCCTATGTAATGAAACGTCCATAAAAAAAATCCCAAAAGACGGAGTTGGTGAGCTTCTAGGTTGGTGAACACATGGAAGTGCTGGGAGAGTGATCTGCCCAAAGAATGCATATAAGCTCCATACTCCTTCCCACATACCTTGCCCTATACATACCTTCTCTCTGGCAATTCCTGAGTTACATCCTTTTATAATAAAGTAATCAGTCAACAAAATGTTACCCTGAGTTTTGTGAGCCACTGTAACAAATTAATCAAACCCAAGGAGCGGATTATGTGGACTTATAGCCAGCAGGTCAGAAGCATAGGTAACAACCAGGACTTGCAATTGGGATCCAAATTGGAAACAAGGGCAACCTTGTAGAACTGAATCCTTAATGCGTGGGATATGACATTATTTCCAAGTATAAAGAGTCAGAATTAGTTAAATTCTAGGACACCAGCTGGTGTTATCAATGTGGGAGCTCCCCTCCCCCCCATACACCTAGTGATTGGAGTAAAGAACTTTCAGGGCATCATGTATAGTGTAAAGGAAAACAATAGTGTGTTTTTCCTTTATGAGTACAAAAGGAATAATAAAAGAAAACATTTTGGGGCACCTGGGTCGCACAGTCCGTTAAGCATCTGACTCCTCGTTTCAGCTCAGATCATGATCTCAGGGTCTCATGATCAAGCCCCGAGTGGAGCCCCGTGCTCAGCATGGAGTCTGCTTGAGATTCTTTCTCCCTCTCCCTCTGCCCCCACCCCCACACTGCACCCTCTATCTCTCTCTTTCTCAAAATAAATATATCTTTAAAATAAAACAATAAAAGAAAACATTTTTGCTCATTAAGAATGTTTGTTCTTTTTGTTAAGGGCTTCAGCACAGTAGAGGTATTATTTATAAAGTAAATAAAGTAAACCAAAAAATAGGAGAAGTATCACAATGCATATAGCTTTCAAGGATCTTGTATGCAGGATACATAAAGAACTTATACACATCAGTAAGAGGAAAGAACCAAATGGAAAAATATGCGTATTTTGAAGAAATATTTCAGAAGATAGTCAAACACATGAAAAGGAACTCAATTTCTCTAGTAATCAAGAAAATGCAAATTAAAGCCACAATGAAATATGGTTACAAACCCACCAGGAAGACTAAATTTAAAGCGTGACAATTCCAAATGTTGACAGAAGTAGAGCCACTTAGTGTGAGTAAAATTTGAGAGATTTAATCTTCTATATTGCCCCTTGAAGAAGGAAAATATCATATTCTCTCCAAATACCAATTTGTTCTTGAGTCTAATGACTAAGCCACTCTTTTAAGGATTTATAGACCCAATTCCAATATGGTGGGGGGAGTTCCTCTACACACAACACCAAGCAATTCTCAAACACCAGCAGGGTATTCAAGAATTCATCTGAATTCTGACACTGTCTATCCAGAAATAGTATAAGATTATAGGTTAAGATTCAGTCTTTCAAGACGGCCCAGCTCCCCACTTCAGAAGCCAGTCACAAGCCCCAGGTTGTTACCTGTGCTTCTGACCAAATGCCTACACATTGGAGGTTCCAAAGACCTGCTCCTTAGGTTTAATTCATTTGCTAGAGAGGCTCACAGAACTCAATGGAACATTTACTTAATATGTACCAGTTTATTAAGGATATGGTAAAGAATACAAATCAATAGCCAGATGAAGAGGTATGCAGAGTGAGGTCCCGAACAAAGGAACTTTTATCCATGGAGCTTGGGCAGAATGCAGTGGCAAGTGGAAGGGTTCTGGTTCTGCAAGTATAGACGCTGTCTGAAAAAAGACCAAAAAGCTGTCCTTGGGTTTTTATGGAGGCTTCATTACACAGATGATTAACTAAGTCATTGGCCATTGGCTGATTCAGCCTTCAGCCCTCTCTCCTCCCCAGAGGTCAGGTGGAGGGGGGGTTGGAATGGAAGGTTCCACCCCTTTAAACACATGGTTGGTTCTTCTGGCAACTGGCTCTGCCCTTGAGTGGGATTCAAAAGTCACTTTCGGGGGTGCCTGGGTGGCACAGCGGTTAAGCGTCTGCCTTCGGCTCAGGGCGTGATCCTGGCGTTATGGGATCGAGCCCCACATCAGGCTCCTCTGCTGTGAGACTGCTTCTTCCTCTCCCACTCCCCCTGCTTGTGTTCCCTCTCTAGCTGGCTGTCTCTATCTCTGTCAAATAAATAAATAAAATCTTAAAAAAAAAAAAAGTCACTTTCATTAGGGGCACCTGAGTGGCTTAGTTTATTGTGCCTCTGACTCTTGATTTTGGCTCAGGTCATGATCTCAGGGCCCTGGGATCAAGCCCTACCTTAGGCTCCATACTCAGTGGGGAGTCTGCTTAAGGATTCTCTCCCTCTCCCTCTGTCCCTTCCCTAACATCTTTCTCAAAAAAATAAATAAATCTTTTTTTTAAGTCACTTTTGTTAATAACAAGACACTCATCTCACTTTTATGACTCTGAAGCATTTTCAGGAACTGTGGATGAAAACTAAGTATATCTGAGAAACATGTATTTGGTCATCTGAATGACCAATATATATTTCTTATAAATCATTATATTGCAGCCATGATCTTCCAATAGTTTTCTATCAGATGTCTTTTTAATAGGTTATTAACACAGGATATTTATTTCATAACTGTAATTGTTATTTAATATAAATTCTGTGCAAGTCTTACCTCATGGACATCTCTAAGTTTATTTGATTTTTTTGTTCACTTGCTCCTTACTGGCTCCCATTAGACTTCACAAAACTAAAGACCCCTTTATTTCTAGATTGCTCCATAATGGTTTTCATCTGACAATTTTTTTTAGCTAAAAGGCATAGTCCCATAGTAACAATTTGTGTCTAGTAGAGAAATTTTGACTTAACCTTCTTATCCCCACAATCTCACTAGTCAGTAATAATCAACAGTCAGAATATTGGATGTCCATTTCCTTTTTCTCCTTAAGGATGGGTAGAAGGAAAGAAAAAGGGATTATCCAGTGGTCAATGACATTGATTTTTCAGTAGAGGTATAAATGTGGTTTCCGTTAGACTTATCTTATGGACAGCCATCTAGCATTGTTATTGCATGCTACTAGTTTGGTTCAATTAACATTTATTAAGTGGCTATTTTTGTGGTTTTTAAAATAACAAAGATGGCAGCTTTATCCTTCTCTTCCAGGAAGCCACATGAAAGTATAAAGAGAATGAGGGAGAGAAATAAAAATGAAATCTCTAAAGTAATTAGGGAGAGATCTGATTTATTCATTAATTATACAACATGCTATAAAATTGTATTAAAATGGTCATTGAGTGCCGTCTATGCTGTAAGTGGTATCGCAGTGTTGGGACATACAGCAGGAAAAACAAACTATGCCAAATATGTGAAAGGGTTGCTAAATTTAGTGACTATCAGAAAGAAAAGTGGAAGCCTTCCCAGAGGTAATGTCCATGGCTGAAGATTTCAGAAAAAAGTTGGCTCATTCACCAAATTAAGTAGCCTACACCTAGACTGAGGGACTTGACAACTCATTGTTTGGACTAGGTTGGCCTGAACACTTAAAAAGCAAGCGAAGATTGAGTTAAATGCAGAATCGTTTACTGAGAAATCGTGTCTTCAGGCAACAGCCTCTCAGACAGGCAGGATGGAAGAGAGGAACAATGCATGGTGAACATCCTTGCAGTGCCAGTCTCAGATGGTTCAGAGAATCAAAAACTAAATCATTTATACATACGGTTCTGAATTATATGAAGAATTATTGATAGCTATGAACATGATGCTGGCTCTCCCATTATATGAACTACCTGAAAATAGTTGGCTTTGGAAGGACCTACCTGTTTGAAAATCTAATCATTGTCATTAAGGAACAATTTAGAATCTCAGGAATGAGTTGCCACAGTGCCCAGAGATGTTTCTAGTTTTCTAAAGCAGCAGTGAGTGTGTCTAGAAGTAACTTCCAGTGTCAATTATCAATGGGATCAAGGGGAGCAGCAGTAGTATCTCTGCTGAGAGATGTCAGTATTGGTGTCTTCACAAGAGTAGTTCCATGTGGAATTTTTGAAGCTCTTCCTGGCAGTGTAGCTCTCATCCCCAATCCTCCCTGAGCTCTGTGAGCCATTCAGTGCACTTTAATACATTCTGTTTTTCTTAAATTAGATAGAAGTAGGCCTTGGTTGGGCTTTTAGGGTAAATATGATCAAGTCTCAACTCTTGGCCTATCTATTCTTGCACAGAGAGAACAAGCATACACAAAAAAGCATGAGAGACTTGTAAGATAGATGGAAAATGCTTAACGTATGTTAACCAAAGGGGCGATAGTTAAAGAAATAGTGACTGAGAATTTCCTAGATGTGAATAGATACCAAGCCACAGGTTCAAGGTCTGCAAACCCCACATAGTAAAAATAGAAAGAAACCACAGTTAGGAACATTATAGCCACACTGCTAAAAACACAAGATAGCGTGAAATCCTAAAAGGGAGCTAGAGGAAGAAAAAAGAAAGTTCAAGAAGTACAATTACCAGGACGAACAGTTTATAATAAGTTTGTCTTTGATTTGGATGGAAACTCTCAATCTACTCTTCAGAAATTCAGCAGCTTTTCCCCACACCCTTGAAAATAGTGTCACAAATTTTGGTTATAACTTTGATATTCTAAATATTAGAATCTTTAAACCTCTTTAATATTTAACCTGTTGTGGTTTCTGAATGATGAATGGGGCTATTGGCAGTTTCGGGGAAATTCAGCCTTTCTGACTGAAACTTCTTCACTGACTTTGACCTTTTTGGGGCTTTTGACTTAAAGTGCAGTTTATAATTTAGGTATTACTAAAATAGTGTTCCCATGCAGATTTATGCCGGATTATCCCTATGCCTATGCACATAAAGTTGATTTATAAGTTTCCATATTCACTCTCTTAAATCACAAAGAACAAAATTACGAGGGCTCTTAGTGTTTGCACTGCTTATATATTGTTTTTCTTTTTTCTGTTGTTCTTAAATTGAAGTTATACTCGCTCATAGAATGGTTTATGCATTTATTAGTTTTCTAAGTAATTTTGATTTTATTGCAACTCTTGATTTCATAACATGCCTTCAGGTGTCCTTGAAAGAAGCACTTTCATCTCTGTGGATTCAAATGCCCTCCTTTGGCTTACATGGGCAGCAATTATGGTGTCTTGTATCATCTAGTCTCTTTACACAGTGATCCCTGTGAAGCTGAGATGCAAAGATTCTACCCCAGTGATTTAGGTCTGGCCTCATTCCAAGCCTTAATTGATGGAGACTTTGTCCTGTATTTAGTATTCAGTATAGAGCAAAGCATTTCTCATGAAATGGTTCCAGGGAATGAAAATGACCTAGTTGTTGCAAGCCTCCCAGCAAAGTGGAATTACCTTCTGGACCAGCCCTGAGGCTCAGTGCCGTGCTGACCACTTTCTCTTGCCAAGTAATTTCCTAAGATACAAACTAGACTCATTTTGAAAATATAAAAATCTATTAAATATATACAATAAAGTAAAAAGACAAGGTACAAAATGTTGTGGGCACACATTAGAATTGTAAACAAAAAAAAAAAAATTAATAAAAGCATTTGAAGAAAGCCTGGAAGGAACTCCACCAAAATAATAACAATGGTAGTTTGAGTACTGGAATAATAGGAAATTAATTTTCTTTTCACCATTTTACATAATTTCTGGATTGTAGTTTTATTACCTTTATAATTAAACAATAAATTTCCTTTAAAAATTATGTTAAAATAACTCTCTGATAAAAATTTTGACAACCTATTTTTATAACCTCCTCTCCTTAGCAATAGACCTGGGATTATATCGCTGGAATGTCATAACTAAGATCATAACATGTTAATAACCCAACTGGAGTTCTTAACATTATGGTTTGCTTATTTTGTAATACACTGCTTTTTAGCACCTGTACAATTCAAACCTTTTAATTACATTTTGCATGACTGTCACACAAAGTAATTGTGAGCAAGTTTTCATATATGCATTTTTCTGAAGCTTGACGTATTATAGCAATCCAAATGTAGTGGGAACACTGCATTTAACCAACCAGGAAAACAAAGCAGTAATTGTGATTTCCCTCGAGGTCATTAAGAATGGAATTTTTGAGTCATCTTTTTAATCTTACAGATGCCTTAATCACCAAAATAACATTACTTAATCAAAAGTATGTGAAGACCTCATATACCCTCTAACAAATCTTCTAGACTACAAATAAAAAACATGAAAATTAAAAACTAATATGAAATTTTTTTGCACCAGTCTTATTTGACTACAAAATAGGTTTAGAAATAGAATCAATGATTTTTTATATGCATTTAATCTTTGTTCTTCCTGATATTGTTCTTTGATATTAACTCTACGTAGTTTGAATGAGTATAGAAAATATCCATATCACTTTAAGTTAGCATAACTTCTATCTTTACCTGCATTACTGGAAAAATACCTAGTTATTTTTAAGCCAAGTAAATTTATTTTAGAAATAAATTGTACAATAATATTTCTTTCCTAAAGGTGCTGAGATCAGGAACCATGGGAATAGCTATACAATTATTACAATTACATCATGGCTGACTTCTTTCTATGTCTTTTTATGGTAAGTTATGAAGAACATACATTTGCCCTTTTGGCAAATTTATACCAGTTTTCAAATTTACTTCGAGCCTCATAGTATGCATGTCAAAGGAAGGCTTTTCTTACCTGGAATGAGTATGGCAAGGGAACATCCTGTTTTGTGCTATTATTTGCTCACTAAACAAAGTTGAGCAGGTGATGTCAAGCTGAGTGTTAGAGCAATTTCATATGACTCCAGTCTCACCCTGTGCCTTGAAAGGGAATGTGAATTAACTTTGCTGCTCTGGGTTTTTGTAATCATGTGCTATTTCGTAAAGTCACAGATAAGTAGAGTCAGAAGGAAATTCTAATCCAGTGGTTGTGGAGTTGAACTCCTTTTTCAAAAAATCAATCTCGTGTAGAGGCCTAAGACATAAAATGATATAAGCATTAGTCCTTTATTGATTAAATAAGAGGCTGCTGGGCAGCCCCTACAATTCATTTGTTCTATCCCTTCTTTCTCTGCAGGGGCTATTGAGCATCTCAACAGAACACAAGAGATTCTCAGAACAGATTGCAAACCACAAATCTAATTCCAATTGCTCTTATATTACAGGTAAGTCATCAAAAGCCTAAAGAAGTGAAGCTACCCATCCAAAGTTATAGAACACAAAGCCTTACACACATTAGGTCTCAAAATATAGGTTATCAGGGTAGATGTTACGTTAGTCAGTGAAAGAGGTAGATTTTGTCATCTATAGCATCTTTTCCCATCAAAATTATTGTTGTTGATTAATGGAACATTTTATTCATTTGTCTAAAAGTGTTCAAAGGAAATTGTAAAAAGAGAATGGTGATTATGAAAATCAGCCCCAGGGGCACCTGGGTGGCTCAGTCAGTTAAGCATCCAACTCTTTGTTTTGGCTCAGGTTGTGTGAGATTCAGCCCTGTGCTGGGCTCTTCGCTCAGCGAGAAGACTGCTTGAAGATTCTCTCCCTCTGCCCCTCCCCCCACTAGCACGTACTCACACTTGCTCTCTCTCTAGAACAAATAAATAAATCTTTGAAAGTCAGCCCCAAAGTCTATGGGTAGGTCAAAGAACTTACAAAAAGTTTGGGAGAGATCTCAGCAGGTCATCCTGAGGGAACTACAAAATATTTACTCCAATACCACTGCTACACAGATCTAGTGGAACCCTGACTACCACTGGAACCATGAACGCTTCATTATGTACAGAGAGGTATTTACAGGAGGTAATTTCCCAAGAATAAGAACTCTGGTCAATTCTAAATTGGGTTAAAGTCATGCTGGGTCCTCAGTGTGGACAATCTATAATGTAGATTATGGTTGAGTTCTGTAATGTCACTGAAATTGTAAGACAGGGATCTCTAAGACATCTAGATATTCTGATTGCTTAAAAATTACAGTGTGTTGTGGTATACATTCTCACTTTATATTACGTAAAATATTTGATTTGAGCAGAGTACTGATTTCTTGCCTCAAAAGTCACTTCCCTCTATGTTATCAGTCACCTCGTAACTCAGCAGTTATTACATCAGATTTCGTAGAAATACAAAATAAGTTATCACAAAATCAAAAAGTTATGCTTATTACAACCATGTGAGATCTGTAGAGAATACAATGAGACTTTTGCTGGGTCTCAGAATTTCATCAAAAATCTGAAAGCTGAGACAGTGAAAGACAAGTTTTGTTACTTACCTAAAGAGGAGCAACAGACTGATCCCCCAATGGCCAAACTAGTCCAATCATCATCATTCCCAACAGCTAGTGTAAGAAAAGATCGCAGATTTGTTGGAGAACAAAGTAAACGAAAGGATTTCACAGGTACATTTAAGACTATCACAACCCCTCTTTCCTCTAAGTCAAGTAAGAGTGCCTCCCAGTAAGCACCCAGAGATTGGAATGTCTGTCAAAAGGGAGATGGACATTTCATTAACACACTCCTAATCCCTTTGCCAAATGCTTGCTAATTGCAAAGATGCATAGGTCTGCCCATGTTGGTATATAGCAGATGCCTCCAGCTTGGCCTGTGTTCCCTGGAGTTTGTGGAGGCAAAGAATGGTGCTTGTGTCTCACAGGGGATTGCCTAGAGCAGGTTCCATTTGCAGAGCAAGAATAAAGGATGCAGTGAATTCGTATCCATTTTCACATGGATCACCTGGATACCCAGAAAAGTAGCCAGACTTGAATATTTTAGAAGGGACTGGGATGTATGCCAAAAGGAAAAAAAAAAAATGGACCATTTTGCTTTATTGGCAAGAGTGGAGGGCAAGTTGTAATAAGTCATCTAAAGGGTCCATCGCCTATACCATGAAATGGTGCAGTACAGAAATATCCAGCACGGAGAGTAGGGCCTTTGCCACTTTACTTACATCCTCCCTAGCTACTGATCACTGAATAGTTAGAAGCAGAAGGAGAAGGAGGTGCAAGAAAGTCATATTTGAAGTCAGTAGGAAGAGGAAAAAAAATAAGATGATTGCTCTACCCTATTTAGGATAGACCATTGGGTATACCAGTTATACTTTTCTAAACTTGATTTACAGTAGGTAGAGGAAACTAAAACTCAGAAAGATAATTGACTAAAGGCACAAAGGTGGGAAGTGACAAAGCCAGGAGTCTTGTGACTCCAAAATGAATTTCTTGAGAGAATACCACCTTCACTTTATAGCAAACCTGCAAAGAAATGAAGCAGAATATATATACTCCATGCTACCTTCCTCTGTAGCATTTTCAACTTACATCCTAGAAGGATTAGACTGGAAAATTGCCAGTGATTTTTCTGGCACTATTGGGGTGATGGTGGGTAAGTTGTTTCACCTCCCTAAGCCTCTTTTCTCTCATCTATAAAATGCAAAGTTTGGATCAACTCAGCTCTAAATTCCCTTTTAGATTTTATCAAGATATAATCATAGCTCAAAAAGAGAGAGAGGAGAATAAAGGAGAGGAAAGAGGAGGGAAGAAGAAGAGAGGAGAGGAAGGCAAGGAAGGGGAAGGGGGAAAGGAGAGAAGGACCGTAGGGGAGAGGAAGAGAGGGGAAGAGGGGAGGGGAGGAGAAAGCTATGCAAAAGTACGTAAGATTCTGTATTAGTTGCATGAGTTGAATGTTTTGTACCTTTACTTTATATTTTTCAGGGTAATCCGAGAATTTAATTAGAACTTCCAAAAGTGACTTTATTTCCATATTCTCTCCCTTCTCTCTCCCATTATTTCTTTTAGAGGCATTGCTAAGATGATTTCATAAAAAAGAGAAAACAATTTTAGGAGATCAACACATTTCATCTTCCCTGAAATGCTTTCAGTTGTGGACGGTGCAAATTCTGCCATGTCTGAATGCCTCCCCGTAACTGGATTCCCAGGAGGAATGGCGGTAGGGAGGTTTCTTTGTTTTGTTTGTTTTTCTGCTTGTTTTTGTTGTTTTTTAAACACATGATGGGAATGAGTCTGGGAAACTGTAACTTCAGATGGGTTTGTTGCTGCAGCTTTCAATCCTGTCACAATAGGTGTCAGAAGATGAATAAAGTTGGTGCCATCTTCTGTTTTCATTATCATCCAAGGGGTTGGGATCGGAAAGGATTCATTTTGTGCCACTGTCATTTCTCATTACTATCTTTGTCATGAGAGTGAATTATAACAGCCCTCCGATGCCAGCTATGGCTTTGCTCTCATTACAGACTTCATTCTTGGGACGAAGATGGTAATAAGAATGGAATGTCGTGTAAAAACAGAGCTCACTTTCATGACAGTTGGAAATTGGTGATGAAAATGGAAAATGGCAGAAAAAAATTAATCCTTTTTTTGTGGCAAAAATGGTCCTGCAAACAACAGCGTGCACCAGAGGTATCCCTCACGGTGGCAATAACAAAGCAATGAAAAGGCAAACAATGAACAGCTTTTGGAGCAAATGAGGGTTTCTGAGGCATCCATCTTGCTTGGTGCTTTGGAAATATATCTCTTAATCCTGAATAATGTAACATCCATTTAGCTCCAAAAGTAATGTGATAGGCAATTAGGAGCTCCTCTGTTCTCCCTTCAGTGATGTTGAGTATCTCTATTACATACTGCCAGAAAGGCACTACCAAATTTATGGAAGCCATTAGAATTTCTATATAGGATACCTTTCACACACACACACACACACACACACACACACACACACACACACGTGTCTCTGTATGTGTGCTTGTGTACATACAATTATAGGAAAGTATTTACTGACTCAACAATAGTGACTTTGAAAGGAAGGACTTCCACTTTCTATTTTATACATTCCTGTATTGATCGATTTTTTTTTAAACCAAGAGCATTTACCACTCTTAAAATTACAGACGTGATAGCCTTCTTTCCCATCAAAATAAATGGCTCTGTATACCACTGAATTACCTTTACTACCAGAGTCTATTGTCAACCCTAGATACATATGCTCTAATTTAAAATTGAAGGGGGGAAACTGCCATTTACATCCACATTTTTGAATAAATGCTTCAGTCTCTTTCTTTACAGATTGTTTTCCTCACCATATTTTAAATGTAATATTTTTTTCTTTTCCACGCAGAGGTCCTATCTTTTCAGAATGAGTGTTAGAGCATGCTAATTGTGGAAAGAACTTGGTGTGAAATGGTCTTTTCATTAGATTTCATTTAAAGCATTTTATTTAATGTTTTATCATTTGCCCAACATATATAACAGACATTCAGGATTTATCCACTTTTCAACACATGTCATTGTTGGGAAGGAAAAGAGGCATTTTAATATGCACATGGAGCACAGAACCATTTGTAAGATGGTTATTGAGTAAAGAAATGTTTATTATGTGCATGTTAGTGTCTGGCATACACTTAAGGTTGCTAAATGTTGACACAGTTGCCTATGCTCTATGGACAAGCCAGGGGAAGTAGGCATGAGAGACCACTTTTATTAGTATGAAAAGAAGGCAATTACTCTGTAAGACACCACCTGAATTCACTTGGTTGCTTTTACTTTGACGTGATTCATGGCAAGGGCCCATTTTAAATTTCAAAATCTTTTATACTTTTAGGAGCCGGGATGGAGGAATAAAATGACAATTGTTAGAAACAGGAAAAACAGATTATTTTAAACTAGAAGAATTTTTACATAGTAAATATGCTGGAATAATTTTACATAGTTCTGCAAAGTCATTGACAGTGTTCTCAACTAAAACATCTGAAATAGTAGATTGTCCTAAAGCTTTTTCTGAAGAGCATTTTGTATAACTGTGTTAAGTTAAAAGTGTAGAACTCTTCAAATCACATAGGGAAAGCTCATTTTAGAGCAAAGGTTATTAACCATGTTAGAAAACCCAGGAGGTGTTTGTTTTTAAAGATCTGTGGCCAAAGACTCTAATTCCATAGATTTGTAGCAGGGCCTGCAACCCCCGCGACTGTATACCTGAGCTCAGCACACAGGGAACTACAGCAGGAATCTGTATTTTTTAAAAGCTTTTTAAAAAATAATTCTGATATAAACTTGCATTAGAAACTGTTTTGAAGTTATGGTGAACTATCTAGATATTTATCTTTTCTATGGCTATCCTGATGGACTTTTCTCCTCTTAATGAGGATATGCTTAATTCAGTCTATCCATCTGTTAAACTTTTATGTGAGCACCTTTTCTGTGCCCACATTGCATTTGGAGGGGGCTGGAAAACAGTGGAGCTACAGTAGTGACAAGGCATTTGTGGCTTACATCCACAGGACCCACAGGACTGTAGCAAACCAATAGTTCTTAATGGGCAGGCAAACACTCCTGAGGTTATCCCGTCAAGGCTCAGCACAGAGGGAGCAGACAAAACACCCATCTCCCAGGCTTTCTCGGACAGGAATGTGACTGCAGACTTTACAAACTCTGGCCTGAGGGTCTGACTGATTTGTAATTTAGCACACTTCTAAGGGATGGTTGTGAGCTTCCCTGAGTACAGAGGAGTAGAGGACTCTGGGGCATTCCCTCCCTGCTTTCTCCTCTGGCTCTTTAAGGATAAATCCAGATCACCAGCATTTCCCTGGAAAGATCTTTTATACACCTCTGGCACCTGAGCTGTTGTGACTGCTGCCCCAGGGCCGGGCACCTGGCATGCCTGGCTCTGACAGCCATGAGGCTTACATACAGAATCCCACGGTAGAGTCATCAACAAAGAAGCAGTTTTTAAATGAGCTCGGAAACATTCACCCCTACCCCCCCACCGCCAGGAGCAGATAAAACTCCCTACCTTCCAGTTTCTCTGTGGAAGGGGCTTTACATAATTTCCAAGCTCCTGCTTGAGGGTGTGGATTCTAATCATCCTGCACCTAGGTGTTAACTTGTGGGACACTGATGGGTCTTGGCACACCTTCAACTACTGGGAACCACAAAGAAAAATGATGGTGGCTTGGACAAACAGTTTGAGGTATGACTAGGATTTTGGGCCAAGCTAATAGAGGGTTAATGTCCAAAATATACAAGGAAAACATACAAGTCAATAGCAAATAATAATAATAACAATAATAATAAAATAAAAACGGGCAAGGAACTTAGACATTAAAAAAAAAACCCATACAAATGACCAACAAGTACATGAAAAGATGCTCAACAACACTAATCATCAATGCAAATCAAATGCACATCGAAACCACAATATCACCTCATACCTGTTAGGATGTCTTTTATCAAAATAACATACTGTCGAGAATATGAAGAAAAGGGAAGTCGTGCACTGTTGGCGGGGATGTCAACTGGTACAGCCACTACTGAAAACAATATGGGGATTCCTCAAGAAATTAATAATTGAGCTACCATATGATTTAGCAGCCCTACTTTTGGTTATATCTCTGAAGGAAATGAAATCGCCATCTCAAAATCACCATCTCTCTGTACTTTCATGTTAGTTGCAGTATTATTAACAGTAGTCAAGGTATGGAGACAAGTGTTTGTTGATGGCTGAATGGATAAAGAAATTGTAGTACATATACACAATGGAACATTATTCAGCCTTAAAAGGGGAAATCCTGACAACGCAACCAGGTAGATGAAACCTGAGGCCATTATGCTAATAAGCAAGACAAAGAAAGACGAATACTTCAAGGTATCATTTACATGTGAAACAAAAAAAAGTTGAACAAGAAACAGAGACTAAGGAATTGGGAGAGGCTGGTAAAGAGGTTACAGCATGACTAAGGTCTGTGGCTCTAATGTGTAACTAGGTGACTATAGTTGATAACGCTATATTGTTGAATTGAAACTTAGAGTAGAATGTCTAAGTGTTCTCATCAAAAAAAAAAGGTAAGCTGTATTGTGATGGATGTATTAATTAATTTAATGGTGGTATTCCTTTCACAATGTATACTTGTAACAAATCATCACGTTGTACACTTTAAATATCTTACAATTCTATTTGTTAATTATACTCAATAATGTTGAAAAGAAAAAAGAAATTGTTTCAGAATCCCAAACGTGTTTTGATAGTTTGATTATTTAATCCTACGGTATTTACAAATGACAACTTCTCCCTTGAAAATCATCTCTTTATGTTTAAGCTTTAAAGAACAACAAACAGATTTTATTTAAGTTGCCTATTTATATACATACTCATTACATCAACAATTTTCAGTCATTTTTAATCACTAATAACTGATCAATTAATGTCAAATCAAATCAATGCTACAATCAAATCAATTTTTTTAATTCATGATAAAAAATTACTTTTAAAGCAATGGAGGGTTTTTTTGTGGTTGTGTTTGGTTTCCTTGTTATTGTTTGTTTGTTTGTTTTTGTATGTTTCATTTGTATAGACTATAATACATATACATATAATACATATAATAATGTATAGCCTGAAATAATCTATTTCACTTGTGTAACCGTGAACTTAGATTTGTTATTTAGCTTCAAAATGGAAAAAAAAAAGACTGAGGAAAATACTTTACCATAGTGATTTTAAAACTTGGTTTATAAAATTTTGTTTTGTGAGTGGATGCCTCAGAGGTGAGAGGCTGTTTGAGAGTAGCTTAAAGCAGAAGAGACTCAATAAAAATGGCAGACCGTTTACATAAGGTTACATTCCTAACTTTATACTTTCAACTATATCAGCTCTAGGGAATGGGAAGCACATGTATGTACTTGGTTAGCCATTATTTAACAGAAGACCTTAAATAAAATTGGGTACGTTGCTTTCTTCAGTTTACATTGCGTCATGAACTTTTCTATTCAATAAGCTTCATATTTATTTAAAGTCTGAGTCAAGATACTGCTCTAAATCTTAATCATTCACAGGTTGTTAGATTTTAAGGCAGCTTCTATGTTTTCACTATTATAAACAATTCTGTAGTAAACATCTTTATGGGTATACTTTTCCTTGTATGTTAGATTATTTTCTTTGGATGCTAGAATGGAGTTTTATGGATGAAATGCAGGAACATATTTAAGGCTCCTGAGATACACTGCCAAATTATTTCCTAAAAAAGTTTCTGGCAGTTGCAGCTGAAATATATAAACCCAATTGCATTATCATGTTGACTTTCCTTTTTTCGTTGTTTAGTTTTTTGTTCATTATTATTAAGAGAAATACAATTTATATATAGCAAAATTTGCCTGTTTTAGTTGTACAATTTGTTGAACTTGACAATTGTAGATTGAGTGTAACCGCAACCACAATGAATTTTTTTTTAAAGATTTTATTTATTCATTCGACAGAGATAGACACAGCCAGGGAGAGAGGGAACACAAGCAGGGGGAGTGGGAGAGGAAGAAGCAGGCTCATAGCAGAGGAGCCTGATGTGGGGCTCGATCCCATAACGCCAGGATCACGCCCTGAGCCGAAGGCAGACGCTTAACCGCTGTGCCACCCAGGCGCCCCAACCACAATGAATTTATACAATATTTCCATCACCCTAAAAAGTTATCTTGTGCATCCATGTAGTAAGGTAGATACCACTACCCTCAGCCCTACAAGCCGTTGATTTTATTTCTGTTGTTATCATTTTTCTTTTTTCCAAATTAACATATAAATGGAAACATAGGTTATGTAACATTTTTCAACTCGTTTCTTTTACTTAGTTTAATGCTAAGAACATCATGTTGTTGATGTATCATTAGCTTGTTCCTTTTTTGCTTAGTAGTGTTCTATTCAATGGTTGAACCACCATTTACATATTCATTCACCAGCTGATGGAATTTGAACTGTTTGAAGCTTTTAGTGATTATGAATGCAACTTTTATGAACATCTAAGTACAGCTCTTTGTGTGGAGATATTTTTTCAACACTTGTAAAAATACTTCAGAGTGGGATGGTTGGTTCATATATTATGTATATATTTAACTTTTTACCACATTGCCAAACTGTTTTCTGAAGTGGCTATCCCATTTTCCATTCTCATTAGCAACCTGTGGGAGGTGCAAACGTTTTACATCCTCACCAGTAATTTTTTTTCTTTTTGTAATTTTAGCCAAGCTAGTAGGTATGTAGTGATAGCTCACTGTGATTTAAATTTGAATTTTCCTAATGATTAATGATGCCAAACATCTTTTCTTCTGTTTATTTGATATCTACAGGTTCTTTTGTGTGTGTGTGTGTGTGTGTGTGTGTGTGTGTGTGTGGTATATGAAGTTTCTCTTCAAAAATTTTGTCCACTTGTATTGGATTGAGTGTCTTATTATTATGTGTTTTAAGAGTTCTTTTGAGAGCTAAAAGTTTTAATTTTGAAGTATAAGCTATCAATTTTTATTTTGTGGTTTGTGCCTTTGTGTGCTTTATAAGAATATTTGCTTTCCCCAAGATCACATAGATTTTCTCCTATATTTTCTTCTAGAAGTTTTATATCTCTAAGTTTCACAGTGAGATCTATGATAAAATTGGAGTTAATCTTTTCTTTGTATATGATGTGTGGGAAGAGAAGGGGCGAAGCATGTTTTTTTTTTTTTCTTTTTTTCCATAGCACATTTTGTTGAAAAGGATATGCTTTCTTTCTAGAATTATGTTGGCACATTACATTTGTCAAAAATCAATTGACCATAGATATGTGGGTCTTTTTTGGACTCTCCATTTTGTTTCATCGATCAATATGTCTATTCTGCCACTAAAACCACACTGTCTTGTTTACTGAAGCTTTATAGTAAGGCTTGAAATCAGGCAGTGTGTCCTCCAAATTTGTTCTGCTTCAAATTGATTGGGCTCTAGGGGCATTGCTTTTCCATGTAAATTATAGAATCACCTTCCCAATATCTAAAAATAAGCCTTCTTGGATTGTGATTAGTAGTTTTTGGAATCTATATATCAATTTAAGAATAATTAACAATCTAACAATATTGAGTTTCCTAATCCATGAATAGAGTATATCTCTCAGTTTATTTAGATCGTTTTAAATTTCTCTTCAGTGTTTGTTACTTCCAGTATAAAAGTACTCCACATATTAGTCAGAAATATTTCTAGGTGTTTCGTGTTTCCTTTTACATGCTATTATAACTTATAAAGGTTTTAAAATTTATTTCAATATCCAGTTGTTCAATACTAGTGTGTAAAAATATAATTGAATTTTGTAAATTGACTATGTAGCCAGTGACTCTTCTAAACTTATTTCTAATTTCTAGAAGGTATTTTGTAGGTTCCCTTCAATTGTATTCATAGATGACCGATTCTGTGCAAGTAATTATAATCACGTTTCTTCAAGTCTGTATGCCTTTTAATTCACTTATCTCATCTTATCACAAGGCTAGGACCTCCCATAGTGTTGGATAGAAGTCGTGAGGTTGGACATCTTATCATTCACTACCATACGGGGAAAACCCTGTTCTTTTACTCTTAAGTATACTATCAGTTATCAGTTTTTGTAGGTATCCTTTATCGAGTTAAGGAAGTTCCCTTTTATTGTTAGATTGCTGGAAGATTTTTTTTAATAGGTGTTGATTTTTCAAATTCTTTTATTATAACTACTGAGATAATACATTTTCCTACTACATTGTTTTGATATAGTGAATTACAAAATTGATTTTCAAATAGTGAAATTTGTATTTCAGGGACAAATATCACTCATTCATTTTGTATCATTCTTTTATATGTCTCTAAATTTGATCTGCTAATGATTTCTTTGAGAATTTTATATCTATGTTCATGTGAAGATATTAGATCATGTGAAGCTTTTTTTTAATACTGTGTTTGTATTAATCTATTTTAAATTTTCTTATAACGTTCTTGTTTGGTTTGGGAATCAGTAGACCTCATATAATGAGTTGGAAAGTGTTCTCTCATCTTTCATTTTCTGAGGAAGTTTGTGTAAAATTTGCATAATTCTTGATATGTTTCATGAATTCATACGTGCTGCCACCTGGGCCTGGAGTTTACTTTGAGGGAAGGCTTTAAGCTATAAATTTAAATTGCTTAAAGGATATCAGGTTATTTGGTTGTTATCTCCTTCCTGAGTGAGCTTCAGTAGTTTGTGTATTTCCAGAAATTTATTCATGTCATCTAAGTTTTAAAATTTCTTAGCATAATGTTCATAATATTCTGTTATTATCCTTTTAAGACCTACAGTTATGGTCTCTCTTTTATTCTAAATATGGAAAATTTTTACCTACTTTTTTCCCCCCTGCAGCACATTGGCTAGAGCTTTATCAATTTGATTGAACTTCTGAAAGAACTAGTTTTCAGATTCATTGATTTCATTTTTTATTGTTTATTTTTATTTCATTAATTTCTGCTCTTTATTATTTCCTTCCTTTTGATTGCATTGGTTATAGTTTTCTTTTTGTAGTTTTTAAAAGTGACGGCTTAGTTTTGATTGGAAATATTTCTAATACAATAATTTGATATGATTATCTCCATGTGCTGCGTTAGCTAACATGTCCCTCAAGTTTGATAAGTTGTATTTTTATTTTAATCCACTGCAAAATAATGTGTAATCCTCCCCCCCTTTGAATTATGGGTTAGTTAGAATTGTATTGTTTAAATCCAAATATGTGGGATTTTCAAGATTCTTTCTGCTATCAATATCTATTTTCATTCCATTGTGGCTAGATAGATTACTTTGTTTGATTTAATTCTTTTAACATAGTTAATGATTGTCTTATGTCCCATACTATGGTCTATCTTGGTGGATATTCTCTGTGTACAATGAAAGAATGTGTATTCTGTTCTTTTGATGTGACGTATTCTTTTGATGTGAAGATCAAATTGATTGATAATGTTATTCTTTTTTATCCTCTCTATCCTTAGTTATTTTCTTTGATTATTGAGAAAGAAATTTTTCAGTCTCCAACTATAATGGTTGATCTGTCTCTTTCTCCTTTTAGATGTGTCAGTTTCTCTTTCATATATTTTGATGATCTGTAAGATGAGTACATAGTTAGGATTGTCATGTCTTCTTAAGGAATTGATTTCTTTACCAGCACAATACCATGGTTTCAGAGAGCCTGGCAGAACACACAAGATCCTTGGGTCAGAAACAAAGCCTTTTATTACTCACAGCAAAGAAAATACATGAGCTTCATATTTACATCAATTTCCACTAAGTGCAAGGCAAAAGTAAGCCCAGGTGGATGCCGTACACACAGTGAGCTTGTGTACATATGAGGAATCCTGAACTTAGGAAACTTCACTCTTATAAAGAGGGCTGCTAGGTAACTGGCCCAACAGTTTCCCCAGAGGATATTATCTTTATTATCCTGAACAGCAAAAAATCTTCTCTATGCCCTGGAAATGGAAGGAGATACTATGTCTATCTTTCAAGGCTATTTACCATACAAACTTCTTTAAAAGGATTGTCTGTAGCAAAAGCTGTCAAAACATGTGAGGATATGTTAGAGACCCATGGAGAATTGTTTCCTAACAATGTCCCACTTTATGCCTAGAGATACTCTTCATTCTGTATTCTATTTTTTGTATTAACGTAGCCAGGAGCTCTTCCTTTTGATCAGTATAGGCTTGGCATGTATTTTTCATCCTTCTACTTTTAACATAGCAATATCTTTATTTAAAGTGGCTTTTTTGTGGGAAGCATTTGGTCTTAATTATTTATCCAATCTGACACTCTGCCTTTTAGTTGAGGGATTTAGGTAATTTATATTAAATGTAATTATTAAGGGGCGTCTGGGTGGCTCAGTTGGTTAAGCATCTGCCTTCAGCTCAGGTTATGATCTCAGGGTCCTGGGATCCAGCCCAGCATCAGGCTCCCTGCTCAGTGCAGGGTCTGCTTCTCCCTCTCCCTCTACCCCTCCCCCAGCTTGTGTGCTCACTCTCTTTCTCTCTTTCAAATAAATAAATAAATAAATAAATAAATAAATAAATAAATAAAATCTTTAAAAAAGGAAATAAATGTAACTATTAAAATAAATTAATTTAAATCTACTAGCATACTATCATTTTCTGTTTGCATCATCTGATTATTTTTTCCCTTTGTTGTTATTTTTTCCCTTTGTTGTTATTTTTCTATAGTTATAACGTAGTCTGACTTCAAATTATACCACTGCAAATTATATTATTCCACTTTACTTCATTTTACAACTATATACCTCCACATACTTCTATTTCCTCACTTCCAGCCAATTTGCTATTTTGCTACATTTTACTTCTATATGTATTAAAAACACTATAGTGTATTGTTATTATTTTTTACTTAGATACTTATTTTTTTAGTCAATTAAAATAAGAAAGAAATCTCTTGTGTTTAATTTAATTTATATGATTTCTTGGATTAATTATTTATATAAATTCAAGTTTTCATATGGCATGTTAATTCTCTTCTGCCTGAAGTACATGCACTAATATTTCTTATAGTGCAGGTATGTTGGCAATGAGTTCTCTAAGCTTTTGTTTGTTTGAAAAAGTCTGTCTTTATCATTACCTTTTTCTGTTTGTCTGAAGTTTAATTTATTCCTCTCTCTAGTTTATTGATGTGACAACTTTGGTTATTGCTTTTAGATCTCTCATTATTTCTAATATATGGATTTAATGCTATAAATTTCCCTTAAACACTGCTTTTGCTGCATCCCACAAATTTTGATAATTTTGTATTTTCATTTTCATTTGATTTTTAAATTTCTCTTGAAACTTATTTGTCCCCTGTGTTACTTAGAAGATTGTTGACTAATTTTCAAGGGGAGGTGGACATTTCTCGTGCTTTTTTACTTCTTAAGTGAAACCAGAACTTTAGTTTAGCTATAATTTGTCTTTTTTTCCTCCTAGAATGATTGAACCTTGTTCCATATATTTATTGCTCTACTTATTTCATTGACTCAGGCACACTTTAAAAAAAATTAACAATGAAATTAAGATGTCTCTTACAATTGAACTCCTTTTTCAATCATAGTTGATCAGGCCATTTTGTGTACTATTGTCTGAGTAAAGACAATTATTATTGCATGAGTATGGGTGTCTGATTTGGTGGGGGTGGGAAACATGGAAATAATATACTAGTGAAACAGTTTTCAAACAGTACATAATGTGGTATGAGCAGCAGGAATTGCAAAACAGAAATGTGTAGCAGATTCCTGAAATTGAAATCAAAAGGAGAATGTTCCTACATAATTGCAAGATGGTTTAAAAACTGAGTACCAATAGCTTTGATTTCCTATATAGACACTTAAGAAATGGTGCACCACCAATATTCTTCTGAATGAATGATATCATGGGAGACAACATGGACTCAATGACGTACTCAAAGTGATTAAGAAGACTCAGATTCTGAATAGGAAGATACTTTAGGAATGCCTTAACCTATATCATTTACTGATTTTTTTTCTTTTTATGTAGACAGGAGACAAATATGATCAAAATTAATGCTTATATAAGTCTAAAAATGTTTTCTTTAGTATTTAAAGTTAAGTCCAAGTGATTAGAAGGCATTATGTCACTTGATTAGATGATTTTTTTTCTTTCTCAGCTCTACAGAAAATAAGGTGCATAAGAATGGTATGAGATTCACTAAAATATGATCATTAATAAATGTTCTGTTCATATGTAGTAATTTTTAATGATAAGTTTTTTTTAACTCATTCATCTGTTGTGAGCTCTCATTTTCTTCCAAACAAAATACTACAATTAAAAAAATCTGTTAATTTCCTCATCCCCCATGTGAATATTTATTTCAAAACCTTAAATATTTACTTTAACGTATAATCATCTATATATTTTGCCTACATAACACAATACAATTTCATCCAAAAAATACTAGCCAAAGTCAAAGACCATCAAAGCAGGAAAGAAGAAAGGAAGAAAGGGATAAAGGCAGGCTGGCATTTCTTCTTAAGAGCAGATTTCATTATTTAGACATTGCCATAGCAATGAGATTCATCAAATATTCAAAACTTTGTTTGATATCAAAGTATAACAATTGTAAAATTGGAATATTATTCCTTTAGCAGAAAGAGTAACTTCTAGATAAATTTATGACGTAAGTGTAATTGCCCTGTGCTTCCAACCTGTGACAAAGAAGGCTGTAATGGTACAAGTAAAACCTTTAGACACTTTATTTATTTAAGAATTTTGTTGAATCTCCACTTTTTTTTTTTTAAGAAAAAGATTTCTCTCCCTAAACTTCTCGGTTTTTTATTTGACTCACTATTGCTACTCTTGTCAAGAACTTTAGAAACTCTAATGATGGAAAGGCACTCTTGGTATGGCCTTGCTTATGGAGTCAGAACTGGGAATCTATTTCCATTTTCTCTTATCAGCTGAGTGGCTTTTGGCAAACCACCTAACCTCTCTGTTCCTATTTCTTCAATTGTAGGATGAGATTAATATGATAATCCTTTATAGAATACTTCTTATTCAGGTAATATATTAAACACTTTCTGCATATCATTCCATTCAATTATTACAAACCTATGGAGAAGGCACTATTATTATCTGTATTTTATAGTTGAAGCACTATCAAGGTCACTATAGAGTTAAATGAAAGAAGGCACTGAGTGTGATGGTAATTATGTCAGCGATGATGACAGAGTGTAATAGTGATAACAGTGACAATGATAAAATTTCTATGCGTCAGCATTATGCCATCATCTTAGATGAATATGATTGTAACTATTAGAAATATAGTATTAACAGTTTACTTAATAAACATTTATGGACAGCCTTTTAGGGCCAGACCCTGAAGGCATAAAGACTAAGATATAATGCATTTTCAAGGAATCTCTAGATTAGTAGGAAAGGGAAAATATGATCAAAAGGGAAAAATAGTAAGAGAAGAAATGATGAAGGAGGGAATGGAGGAAATCAGGAGGAGAAAGCAGAGAGAAGATCAAAGAGGAAGGAAAGGAAGGCAGGGTAATCTTGTAGGAAATGCAGTTGGCTTCATTTGGATTGCACAATGGGAGGTATATTCCAATCTCTCATACATGCCATGCATCAGCGCCCATATTCAGAAATCAGCTGCTGGGAAGACACGTGTAAACACAGCAGAGCATTTTTCTTAAGGACGTGTGGTGATGCATAGCGCCTGTCAAACTGGAATCTGGCTTTATGCAAAATGACTGCTGGATCACTGGTCCTAATTCAGTGTGCCATCTGTAAAAAAAAAAAAAAAAAGCACTGTAGCACATATGTGCACGATTGATATGAAATGATGCTAAATTATAAAATCCAGTGAGAACAAGATGGATTTTTTTTCATTCATGCTGCGACCAGGTTTTTTTTTTTTTTTCCTAAATATGCATAACTAAGGATTATGGAAAAGGTGGGGATGGATACTGAGAGAGAAGAGAGAGGGGGAAAAAAAGGGCAGAGACATCATAGTAACTTCCAGCTGCTTCAAATCCTTTGGAAAGAGGTTTGGTACAAATTCTATCAAGAAAAATAGGTGCATTCAATCACTTTAGATACATTTTGTGTCGACCCAGTTAATATGTCAAAATGTTCTGCTTTAAGCAAGAAGACAGAAAAGCTTTTGCAACACCACAAAGGGGCATCTTAATCCCATCACTCCTCTGTCACCCTCCAAGCAAATAGCATTATGTAAGCATCTGATTTGCATCAGGGGGCGGCCTTGATTTTTGAGAAGACTGCTTGCAATTCAATAAGCTCCATGCACAATGTTGCCTTTCATGTGATTCCTTATGGTGTGGTTGATAATGATCATAATACTCTTTTCCCCAACAGAGAACGCTGAGGCAATGCTGCAGAATCAAACTTTGTCTCTGTGCAAGTTAGGGAA
This sequence comes from Ursus maritimus, assembly GCF_017311325.1. Classification (NCBI taxonomy): domain Eukaryota; kingdom Metazoa; phylum Chordata; class Mammalia; order Carnivora; family Ursidae; genus Ursus; species Ursus maritimus. The sequence goes on along the minus strand of NW_024424564.1, from coordinate 29,107,706 downwards.
TATATGAAGATTGAGAGAGATGAGTCTTCATATTTTATGATTTCTGATCTGGATTAAGAAAGTTTGCAAGAGGGCGTTAGGTCACATAGACGCAAGACTGAACTGATGGCCTAGAAATGAAGACTGGGGCAGTTTGAAAAAGGGAAGGAGGAAGCAAAAATGGGAAGAGAGAGAGGGAAGGAGAGGAGGGGAGAGAGAAGAGACAGCAGACAGAGAGGCATAGAGACAGAGAGAAGACAAAGGAAAAATAGAAGTTTCTTAGGCTAGATCATGGGGTAGAAGAGTAATTTTGCAACCCTTGAGGTCAAAAGTTCATATGAAATTCATCAAATGCTCATTTCCCTAATTCATTCCTCTCAGCTTTTTGAGTATGCTGGTTATGCCACAGGATCTTGTAAAGCCTGGGGTTTTCTTTCTGTTTCCTACTTTGAATAGTTAAATAGCAACCATCTCCTTTATAGTCCTGTAAATCTTAATTCTGTTTCCATCTGAGCTGAGTTGTTAAAAAGTTAATAATCTAGAGCTTTTTCCTGCTTTGGCTTGCTTATTTTTTAACAGAAAATATTTGATGTACTTCTTAATGCGATGGGCATGGCTCTGGGTCCCTAACTTGGACCTTCCAAGTAGGGTGGCCTCCGTGTTAGAGGCAACTTTCAAACACAGACGTATCTGCAAATGTGACAGAAATGAGTAGAGATACCACTGATATTTGGGGAGGATAAGGAGAAATAATACAAACAATGGCTGTCAACCACAAGGACCTTGAGAACAGGATTCATACATCTTGTAGCTGTCAGCACAAAGCCAGGTGCAGGACAGTGAATAGAAAAGATGCTCCATGTTCATCATCATTCACTCAAAATCATGAACTCATTGTCTTGGTGCCTGTCATGGAAACAAGCACAAAACAAAATTCCTAATCTCAGGTTACTTAAAGTCAAGCAGGGGTGACCCAGGGAAACCGGCAGAAGAAACGTAAATAACTCTAAGATGTTGCCCTCATATAACTTTCATGTTCCCAATTTGTTCCAAACGGCATGCAATATTTTGGAGATAGGAAAATTATATAGAGTTTCTCAACTTGACATCATTAACATTTTGAGCCAGATAATTCTATGTGAAGTGGGCTGTTCTCTTGTGTATTGAAGGATGATTAGCAGCATCCATGACCTCTATGCACTAGATGCCGGTAGCAACCCACCCCCAGTTGTAACAACCAAAAATGTCCCCAGACATTGCCAACTGTTCCCCTGGGGGGAAATGCCTCCAGTTGAAAAACATTGCTGCAGAGCATTCGGTCCTTTCTTTCTCTTTTTCTGATGCCTCTTTGGATTTTTGCTGGATCAGCCTTTGTTATTTTTTATCATAGATGCAGTCAAAGTGGCAAATTCCCGGACCTCCTCTGAACTCATTCTCTCCCTCTACGGTATGGGAGCACAGGGGCACTCCATTAGAGACTACATTCCTAGCTTCCTTTGCAGGTAGATGTAGCCATGTGACTTCATGTAGTAACTAAGTAAGCTATTAGTGACACTTGTAAGCATTGGCATTGAAATAAAGAGCAGCCAAACTCTTCTCTACTTATACTTCCTTTTTACTGAGAGCTGGAGCATGGACAGGAGTGACCCAACTTCAATAATGCAAGAAAGGTAACATCCTAGAATACTTAAGCCACTGTCTCTTTGACATAGAAACTTAGCCTTTCTGGTCCCATCTGTTAGAATTCTGATAGCTGTAGAATATATGGATAATTCCATGTGCATATATATTTTATACCCATGTGCACACACACATATGATCAATATACAAAATTTGGTTAGACAAAACATTTAGGAAGAGCAAAATATGTAAGTGCATGTGCATATAAGAATATTTCTGAAAAAGCTATAGGAACCTAGATAATGGAGTAATTAATTCTGCCAATGTGGCTTCTGGGCCATAAGTGATGAATAAGTTTGTCAGAAAGATTAATGAACCAATGAAAGATTGTGCTCTGGTTTCACAACTCCAAAGGCTTTCATCCAGAAAGAGATGGTGGTAGCCATGTAGACAGACGGCTGCAGTGACCATCTGAGTCATGCTGACATTCTGTTTTAGGCAAATCACTTAGCTGCACTCCCACCTCACACCAGAATGATCACCAGACTTCTGGAAGTGACAGGTGTTTTAGCATAGACAACGGACACCTGAATACTAAGTGTTTTGATTATAAGAGCTCTATGTTTCTTTTGCCACGTGCAGAGAGTCTCTGAAAAATACGTTAAAGAGAACGTGATGGTACTTTTAATGTTGCATCTTTCTATGTGCTCTTCCTCTATTTTCCAGGGATTGGGATCGTGTGTCACATGGATTGTCCTCTCTGAGTTAAATGCTTCCCTCTAAAGCGTTAACATTGCCATCCAGCAAAACAAGCTCACATTTGAAATTATACTTCTTTCAAAGGTACATGATGATTCAAATACATTTTCTTAAGTTAAACTAAACTCATACTGCTTCATGAAAATCAATATGCATTTTCTAGCTTATTTGCATAATGGAAGGAATTAGCTACGTGAAAAAGGAATTGAGCTGTCCTGGCATCATTTTTTTCCTAGAAATCTGTATTCTCTCAAATTGAAAAAAGCTGTATCTATCACATTTTTAAGGTGGGTCACAATTATATCTCACTGTAATGAATTCCAACATTTCTTATACATTAATAAATCAGTGAAATTTCTCATGAAACCTTACCATACTTCTCTTTCACCACATTTTTCAAATATAGTTGGTGTTTTTCCAGTGTGCTGTACTCATAAGTTCTCACATCCTTGAATTTACGTAATATTCTAATGATTCCTGGTATCAACTTTTCTTACTTCTTATTTTATTTTTACTATACACACTGAATCTCTTTGAAAAAAAATTTTTAAGTTTTATTCAAACTACCCCCCCAAAAAAATTTTTCTCTGTCCTTTTTTCCTGTTTGATAGTGGCAAGAGATCCTGTCTCGTCATTTAATCCTTTCTTCTAGTAGCAATTCAATAATGTTAATTCTTTGCTTTGAAGATACCATGTGCTCCTGTTTCATTCATGTTTAACTCTTTGATGGATATTGTTAAAAAAGTAGTAACACTCCAGAGTTTAAATGTGAAAGGTGTCAATAATTTTTTCTTAAAAAATTTGATTTTGAAAATCTGCTAAAATATTTAATAAGCCCTTGCAATGTAATGTTGATGCTAACTACCCAGATGTAGTCCAGACTTCACAGGTTAAAGGAAGAGTCCCTGATAAAACTGCCCTTATGCCAGACATGAGTTATAAGTTTAGGGGTGTCCAGACCACCCACACTTCTGATCAACTGCCTACCACTTTATGGGCTTCCACTATCCCCTCAGATGCAATAATTCACTGGAATCACTTGTAGAACTTAGGAAAATGCTATATATTTAATTATACTTTTATTATAACAAATGGATACAAATCTGAACCAGCCAGAGAGAGACATATAAGTTAGAGCCTGTGAGCATCCCAAATGTGAAGCTCCCCTGTCTTCAAGAGACATCACCCTCCTAGCCCATGGATGGATTATTACCAACCAGGGAAGCTCACCTGAATGCCAGAGACCAGAGCTTTAATTGGGGTTTCATTGTGTGGGCATGATTAATTGATTCATTGACCATGGGATTGAATTCACACTCTCCAGTTTCTGCCTACTCCCCTGGAGGTCAGAGGACAGGCAGATATCATGTGACTCAAAGCTCCAACCTTCTGATCACATGATCAGTTTTTCTGTTATGTCTAGCTCCCATTCTGAAACTATCTAGGGACCCATCATGAAGAGACCCACTTTATTTGTATAAATGAGGGTGTGGCCCCAGTGGCTTGCCATGAAAAGCAAAGATAGTCCTATCACTCAGGAAATTCTGAGGATTTTGGAACTGTCTCCCAGGAACATGGGACAAAGACAAGACAAATTCTTTATTATACAACAGCCTTCCTTTTGAAAACGAACTCATTATTATACATATGCATTTCTAAAATATTCACTAATTTTAATGTTTTTTTTTACCTATTACTAATCTTTTCAGGAACAAAGCATAAAAGAAATTTGGGGGGAAAAGGACCAAGAATAGAGTGTATATGTTAGGAGCAGCCTTGGGCAAAATTGTGAAATAGTTGAACATTAAAATATTAGAAGTTGAAAGGATTTCAGAAATTCTCTACTTCTAGGTTTTTTTGTTTTTTGTTTTTTGTGGGTTTTTTTGTAGAAAAAAATATATGTGGAGAATTAAGTGATTAGTCCTATGTAGGAGAGAAAATTAACTCTCAAATAGAAATCAAAATTCAAATCTCCCAGCTCTTTCCATGGTACTGCTCAAGTATTTTTCTGGAGCCTGCCCCAACTCTTCATTCAGGGCCCATTCCTCCTACTTTCCTCACCTTTTGGGAGACTTGATAATACTGAGCTGTCTTCTTTCCCCATTGTTTTCTTCTACCTCTCCTTCTTCATTCCCTTGCCACCCCAGGGGGCCAAAAAAAATGAACTATAAATTCACTTTCCCGCAAGTTCTGATCTTTGAAACCTGGCAAGGGCAGAAATGTGTTAATTAACTCATTTACATCTCTCCTAGATAGCATGATACCTTAATCAGTTTCTTAAAATGAACCTTCTAGATTGGTGTTAATGAAGAAAATTTCAGAAAGGAGGCCCTTGCCACCTTTGTATATACAGGTGGTTTTATATGCCTCAGAAGGCAGAATCTGAGCAAGTTAAAAGGAATTCTCTTTTACAGATTGGGTGGTTAACTGGGAGTACTGCTTAATGTGGTAGGAGAAGGAATCAGAATAGGAGAAATGCCTGCCATCTAATCCTCTCCTGGTATACTTCCTCTTCTTCTCCCAGAGCAAAGAGAGAGTAGAGAGTTCTTCCTACCCTACAATGTAAAACTGATCTGAAACACAGAGCTGAATCTGTCAGTGCCTCTCCATAGCCTTCAGTCCACTTAACTTTGCATGCAGTGGTTTTCTTGATCGGCTTCTTTCAGCCTAATCTCTAGCCAATCCAACCAATATCACTTGTGGTTTTCTTGATCGGCTTCTTTCAGCCTAATCTCTAGCCAATCCAACCAATATCACTTTGTACCTATCAACCATATTATGCTACTCCATGCCTTCCATACGTGGTTCCTTCTGCTTAGAATTCTCTTCTGCTGATCCTCTTGGACCCCTTTAATGCCTATAGGTAACTCCTTGAAAAATCGGCACAAAATGACTTCTTTTAGTATTCCCCTGAGATTTAATTAAGGTGTCCCTCTTCTAGTCTCTTTTAGCAATCTTTAGAAACTTCTACGTCAGCACTTTGCATATTGTAATCTTTATAAAGTGTTATCTGTCTCTCCCAAATGGATTATGAACTTCCAAAACACAAGAGCTATGTGTTGCTTGACTTTATATCTTCAGAACCTGGCATAGAGCATGAGCTAAATTAATGTTTGATGAATGAATGAATGCATGCATGAATAATACATACCATTATCCATCCACCTTTATCTTTCCTAGAAAATTATGAAAAAAAATTCCTAGAGAATTATGAAAAGGTGTTTTAGATGTAGACATTTAAAAATAATATCTACTTTAGGCTTTGGAAGAATCAGTAACTTTAATCAAACTGTGTGCGTGTGTGTGTGTGTGGTATGTGTGTGTAAAATCTCTCTCTCAATTCCTCAGTGTTCACAAGATATTATTTTGAAATCACATTTCACATCATGATTTTTTTTCCAAGAGAATGTGTTATAATCTTTGTTTTCAAATATAAACAGTAGCATTTCAGGGCTCTGCTGAAAGGTAAATGTTAGAAATTCTCATTCTTTGCAGTGGTAAATATTTCAAAAGAACTGAAAGAACAGTATTCCCAGCTGCATACACAATTGCCATAGCCACTATTATATTTTGACAAAATACTCATGGAATTTTGGCAATTTCTTTTACAAATATCACAAGATTGTATTTTTTCCAACTTAAAGGCCAGCGTTTTCTCCTGCCTTCTGCTGTCAGGTTATTGTCTTCTTACATAAACCTATTTCATAATTTACTCAATTCCATACAGTTCACAGAAATTGTAAACAAAACTCTAAGTTCATAACATTGTAAATTCTCCAAAATCAAAGATAAGCATCTATGGACAAAGCTGTGGGATAGCAGGCTTCCTGCCTATTCTAAAATTCACTATTGTTACTTGTCCTCACTTCCACAAGACTAGAGCTCTTTGCTTGGATTTTTATTTAAAAGAATATAAATAATGGATGAGTTAGTTGAAGTGAGTAAGGTATTATGTAATACCTAGCTCTTCCAAAAGTGACATTTCAAAGACAAGAGCTTATATTCAGACTGAGAATATTTTATGGTGTGAAATGTTTGTACATGTGAATGGACAAAGGGATAGCGATTGATTTTTAAAATATGGATTATAAAAATTGACATGTAATAACACAGCAGAATGCAATTATTTATGTCAACTATTTTGGCTTTGCTTATCAGATGTTGGCATCAAAAAAGATTAAGGATATTTGAATTGTTTGGATTGATATTTATACTGTTTTTACAGGTTCACTGGTAATACCTTTTGAAAGTTCAGACTTCCATTTTTGTATGCATATATGTAGGTTCTCTGATTTTACATATCTAGCAAACCTCTGTGACTCCTATAATGATGTTGACAAAATTTACTTGGGCTATCATAAAATTAGCACAGTGGGAAAAATAAATAATGTTGTATGATATATTCCATGGAATTATTAAGAGTTGAGAAACAGTGTAGTTTCCCTTAGCAAGATCTAAGGACCTAAGAACAGTTCTATGTTTTTGAATTAATTAAGTAGAATTATATCTTTTGGGGGGGAGCATGTTAAATGTAGGCTCAGTAACGCAATTTTGGTGTGTTTTAGATAATTAAAAAAAAATTAAACTCAGAGTGCCTGGGTGACTCAGTTGGTTGGGCATCCAACTCTTGATTTTGGCTCAGTTCCTGATCTCAGGGTCCTGGGATTGAGCCCCCTACCCCCAGGCGGGACCATGCACTCAGCAGGGCGTCTGCTTGAGGATTTCTCTCCCTCTCCTGCTGCCCCTCCCCCACTTTCCCTCTCTCTCTCTCTCTCTCTCTCTTTTTCAATAAATAAATAAATCTTTAAAAAGATTAAACTCATAAACAACACTAAATTTTTTTTTCTTTTAAGATTGAAATCTCAAATTTTAGAGTACTGTAACCAATAGCCATTTGACTTAAATATATACACTTATGGCAATTTAAGCATTAACCATACTACCTTAACACAGAATATCCATAGTCTTGGGTAAAGTTGCCAAAATATAATAGTATATATTTTAGTATATATTTTTAGATTCATATTGTCATCTTTTGCTGTATAAGCCAGAAGAAATTATATATTTGCAAGGTGAGTGCAAAGCTCATTGTGAAAGGTTATAAGTTTTTTGATATAACTCTTGACACTTGGGATGTATCTTGGAAAAGGCTGGTGAATCATTTTCTGTTGAATCTGGGTTTTTTTTCTTTCTTGATAACCAAATTCTGTTTATATAGTCTATTAGAACAATTGGGTAATGTATCTGATATGGTCATTAAAATTGCTAAAACTTAGGTAATGTTGTCCACGTTTGACAATAATAATCATAATAGTAATTGTTGTTATTATTTTGGTAGAGGTAATACATTCTTTTGGGTGAAAAATAATTGTTGTTTCTCAGTAGGTCTTTTTGTGGGACCAACTTTCATGTTCCCAGCTTTATTCAGGCAATTCAATTACATTCGAAGGAGGGAGGAGGATATATTCAGAGAACACTTGAACAATGCATTTTCCTAAGAGACATTTAGAGCACATACTGGCTGTTTTTCAGGATTTATAGTAACTTAATTCAAATACCTTGCTGATCCTAAGGGTGGACTCAAAACAGGCTATAAATGGCAGTAAACACTAAGAGGAGTTCTGCGGTATACTGCCAGTGGAGTGTTTTGTAAAAAGTCTCCTCTTCCTATGAATGTTCTGATGTAAAAAGGTTGCAGACCACACTGAGATTGTGGAGGTCAACAAGGTTAGGAACGCTGAGCTCTGCCAGTGACTTGCTGTGTGGTCTTCAGGAAAGATATTTAAACTTTCAGGGTTTCCACCTCCCCATGTATGGAAGAGAAATAATAACACTTAAATATTTCTCAGGGTATTGCTGTAATTAATTCTTCTGAAATGCTTTGAAATAAGCATCAAAGAGATTCACTTATGTGCTTCAGCTTTTGATTTTATTTGTTAATAAGGGAGAACATATTTTTCATGGAGAAAAAAAATTCTCAACAATACAAATGGTAAATTTCTTTGCATTGTATTAAATTTATTCTACATGATTTCATTAAGATCCTTAGAGAATTGGGAAAGCCCCTTTCCATTTCATGTGCATGTCCAGAGATGGTGACCTCCATCCTGTAACCACTACCACCCCCAAATAAGCATCAGACACTACAGATGCAAGATTACATATATTTGGGACATTTTTATGTTAAAAGCTTTCTTGATATTACTTAGGGTTGATAACATTATTCCATTGACTAAAATATGTTGGCCAGTTAAAATATCTTCAATAGAAAATAACAGAAAATTCAGACTGGCTTCAACAATGAAAGACATGCTTATTTAATGGCAAAGATCAGAGATGATAAATAGTAGTAATTGCTTTTCACTAGGCTGTGCTATAGAAAGAATTCCGGTAGTTTACAACAAAGGTTTCTTTGAAGCAGCCTGCTTCTCTACTTCAAGTGTCTACTTTATCCTGGTATGCAGGCTGAAGGGACAACTGCCACCTAGGCGCTCTCAGCGAATAATACAAAGAGAAATGGCACAGCTCTATGCTGACGTTTAAAGCATCTTCTCAGAAATCACATACATTTTTTCAACTCACAAGCAGGTTGCATGGCAAAGGCTGATGTCGATGGGGTGGGTAAATATAATTCTTAGAGGGATGGGCAGTGAATATTCTGGAATAATAATGCAACGTACCACTTAGAATAAAGTTCAGATGCCATTTGATAAGGGCCCAGCTCCATTTCCCTGAGTCACCACCCTACTTCATTTACTGGCCTTGACCTCAGATTATCTTTCTCCACGGTAGTAAACTGACAGTCATTCTAGGCCTCCTATCCAGAAATCATCCATCAAAAGGAGAGAACTTCTGTTTTTCCAACCAGCATTAAGAAGGTTTGGGTTTCATTTGGTTAGGCCCACTTAAGTCACAGTGCTCAACCCAGAAATCATCACTGGCCAGGGAAGGCCAGGCATTGATGGTCTGAGACCTAGCACCAAGATCACCCTGGGTGACTTAGACCAACAGGTTGCACCCTGACTTGGAGTGTTTTACTTAGTAGAGAAACACAAAATTCACAGAAAATTTTTACAAAAAGAGGATTCAAGAAAAATAGAATAAAATTAACCTTAGTTTGAATCCAAATCCTCCACTTCATAGCCATATGACATTTAACAAGTTATTAGCTTTGCTAGCCATAGCCTCCTATCTTTAAAAAGAGAATAATGGATTTGTAAGGCTTTTGGCAAAAATTCAGTGAGCTAATGCATATAGGTAAAGGTGTTGTCTAGTATTGAGTAATGACTAATTAACATTTGGTGTTGCGTAAAGTGTTACAAGAGTTTTGAGATGGTAGAGATTGTAGCTTGAGGGATTGGGAAATCTTTGTGGAGAAGGTGGCATTAAGTTTGATTTTAAGAACTGCATAAAATTTCCGCATGAGAGATCTCTAGAAGACAACAGGCAAGCGTCCAAGTCTACCGGATTGTGTCCAGCAAGGGTGCAGAGGCGGGAAAACGTGAGGCAGTCTCGGAAAACGGGAACTAGGCAAGTGCGCTCCGTGGGAGTTCTCATTCACCTCCCCTCCCCCCCCAGTGTGTCCTCGGCTTCCACCCCAAGCCTGCAGTGGTCTTTTGAACTCATTAGCCATGTTATTTACACCCGTGAGCACTTCCGCTCCAGCTTTCTCTATGATTCTTCCTCTGCATATGCAGAACTTCTGCGCGCACACTTCTCGTGAATGCTTGCTTATCCAAGCAGGACATTTTCAGTACTTTTATCTATTTTGCCGTGCCGTTATCCATCTTATTTGTATGCTAATATTTCATAATTTCTAACATACTCTGGGCATGAATAAAAAATATATACCTTTATTTAAAATGTGTGTAATTATACTTTCTGCTGACTTGAGGGGAAAAAAATAACTTTTCAAGTGGAACTAATTTTATCCCCAAATAGGCAATTAATAATGTATATTATGTACATTATGTAGAGCATTCCTCATTTAGAGAATGACACAAAATTCATTTTTTTCTAATTAAATTGTGCATTGTTCAAAATTGTGTGTGCATTATTTATCGCTATGCCTGACTTCAAATGAAAAGAATTAAATACCCACAGTACCACAAAACTAGTTTTGGTTTCCGTTAACAGACTTGGTCTTTATATGCTTAACAGGAGCAGGAAACATTAGGAGCTGATTCCACAGATGACTTCATCATCAAAATATCAAAGTCAACATTTCCAAAATCCCCAATATAGAATATATCATTTCAGTTGCCTGTGTTTGGAGCCTCCTTTTTTCTAACCTTTATAATAAATCTTTCATTCTTTTGTTTGAAATGTATTTCTTTTTTTTTAAGATTTTATTTTTATGTATTTATTTGAGAGAGAGAGTGGGAGCAGCAGAGAGGGAGAGGCAGACTGTGCGCTGAGTGCAGAATCTGATGGCAGGGCCATCTCATCACTGAGATCATGACCTGAGCCTAACTCAAGAGTCTGATGATTAACCAGCGGAGCCACCCAGGCGCCTCTGAAATACATTTCTTAAGTTTTGTTGGTGATCTGAAAGGCTTTGCATAGTAAACAGAACATGTTAAACATCGAATGTGAAAAATTGGGTCAAAATTTTTTTAAATAGGCATGATAATCACAGCTAAAAATGAATTAAGGAAAAAAGAGACAAAACAAGGGCATATATTTGTTTTTTTATAAAAACGTTGCATTTGACAGTCTTACACTGGATTCTGTTGTTGCTTTCTTTGGTGTGTTAGTGTGTTTGTGTGCTTGTTGGCATTTTTTAACCACCATCCAGTGTTCAGTTGTGTTGCAATAGCTGCATCACCCAGTGGAGAACAAAGAATTTCAGGCATAATTCTGGTATGATTCTGACAATTGCAGAGACATTGAAAGGAGGTTCATGGAGAGCAGGCCGAATTAAGTGCTGTCTTAATAAAAGTTAATACTCCAGGCATTCCTGTGTCCTGATAAAGCATCTCTGAAATATTTTATTCCAGAGAACATGCATGCATCATTTGTCTTCACACTATGACAGTCTTGAATAAAAGTCAAAGATTTTTAATCCAACCAGTTAGTTCCACCTGTACTATACAAATCTGATATAAAAAAGAACGTTCGGAGATTATTTAAATCCATATAAACAAGAAGTTTGGGCCATTTGGCCAGTCTTGTATAGTTCTGATTTGCATCACAATAACCTCAAGGTTAATTGCTTTTAGTCTTAATTCAAATCCCATCACCCTGTACCACCAAAAACAAAATATCAGAATGAATTGATATAATAAAAAAATTGATTACTGGGCATTCTGAATGATCTTAGAAAATATAAAGAAGCAGAAGACCTCAGATATATAGACTTTTATTTATTAAGCTTAAAACTGGAGTGGGAGAGGAAGACAATAAGGTTCCCAAATATAAATTTCAATTTTAAAAAAGCTGAAAAAAATGAGTAACCATAGGCAATAAGAAGTTAATTTATCTACAGGAAGCATGCAATGATATGGATTTATGGGGGAAAACATTAAAAAACTCTTTAAATGGCAAAGAGAATTCATAGGCCTATGTATAAAAAATATTTTCTTGTCTTGAAGGTCTCTCTCTCTCCACAGAATGCTGTCCTTATTGACCATGCTCAATAATATAAATGGCTGAGTGGAAGCTGCAGAAACCTCTAGTATAAATCCCTGCCAGCCCGTCTTCCCTTCCACTGTTCAGGAGCTCCTATGAACTCTTTTGAGGACTAAACGAGTTAACAGATATACAATCGCTTTGTGAACGGTCATACACCAGGCAAATTTAACTTGTTCTGCCTTGTGGCAGGCCACCACTAAGTGATCTCGGAAGGGAAAGATGAAACAAATTCTGTTTATATCATGATTTGCCTCCAGACAACTCTTGGGAAGATTGTAATCATATATATATATATATATATATATATTTACATATATATATTTTACATATATATATTGTAATTGTAATCATATATATATATTGTAATCATATATATATTTTTACATATATATTTTTTATGTATGTGTATATATATGTATATGTGTGTGCCATTTCAAATGGGAGAGAATTTTCAATTTTTTCTAATAAAAATCCCCTCAGGCACATGATTACTTTAGTTGTCAATTCCTTGGATTTATTTGCTTGTTTGTTTTTCCTTATCAAAGTGGTCAGTTTTGCAAATCGTGCTGCAGATGTAGATACACCATGGTTTTGAATACCGGTAAAAGTAAATTACCTGGCTGGTTTCCAGGAACTTGTTGATGCCCATCATTTTATTGTCAGCAGTGCTGAGAGCTCATTTCATTAGGGAATCTTCCATAATGGCTACCCTTTCCACACCTGCTTTGTGAGGGGTTGCTCAGAAGAATCATTTCATGGGCATCCTGTAGTGCTTTTTTCCTTCCCCTTTCAACTGGTTACCTTTTACCCTGGAACTCATCCAAGTACTTTTCCACCCACTCACAATAACACTGTGCATCCCCCTCCCCCAGCCTGGCATTTCACTCAGAGAAAGCTTAATGCCATCTGCAAACTGGGAAATTCAATTTAGAGAAGTTGAGAAAATGTGAAATATAATTGATCTTAGCATATTTTCAGTAGAACCCAGCTCTTAACCAGTTTATGTCTGAATAAATGCTGTGGAAAACCTAAGTAATAGAGTGTTGTGGGTTTTCCCCCACATTACAGCATGAAGCAACCACGCTTTATACATTGTAAATTGATAAGTTTTTAGACAACTATCACGTTTCATTCTTTCAAAATACTTGATGATGAAATACCATATATTGAAGACTTATTGAGAGCCAGTGTTTAATGCTCTAAGTTAACCCTACAACAACCACAGAGGTGATTAATTTTGCTTTATTACTGAGAAGTAGGTTAGAAATAGTCTTCAGTTCCTTACTCAGGCACACACAACTAGGAAAAGAGATGAAACAATTCGAATCCGTTGCCTGAGTTCTTATCAGTTTCCAATTAGCATGACTATAAGTACAATTTTTAAAATCAGTTCAACAAAAGTGGTGTTGCTCCAATATTTTAGAGTGACATATTCTTTTTAAAAACAAATCTAATGCAAAAGAGATTAAAATTGCCTTTTATCTTGTAATGTTTCTTTATCTGGGTTTTTTTTTTCTTTTTTGACAGTAACAATGAGTATACATTGTAAACATTCAAATAGCATGGAAATGCACAACATGAAAAGAAGTGAAAATCCTGTTTGACAAACACAAAACTTTCAGACAGTAATTTAGGTAACTGCTGAAGTCAAATCAGTCGTGGCATTCGATTTATTTTTGTAGTTCACTGGGTTGTTTAGAAAATAGAACTTGTTGACTCTTACAAATAGGAGGATACAACCTTGTATTTCTGTGTTTGTGTGTGTGTGTGTGTGTGTGTGCAGGCATATACAGATGTGAGTTATAAAAAAAATAGCACAAATCTATAACCATCTTAATCAAGGACACATGTTTGCAAGTTCAAATATAGTCCCAGAGATGGTAATGAAGATTTTCATATTAAGGCCTGGCCCAAAATGAATTAACCTGGCAAGAAAAGTCAATATGCTGGTGGTCTAAATTGTGTTAAAATTTAGTATATAACACATTTGAATGTGTATTCTAACAATTTATTACAGTTAAAATATTAAATTGGAAGCAAATGTCAGTGGACCTCTTAACACACCTTGAAGACTTAAGTTTCCATAGAAAGTTTTTGAAAATCACCTCTCAAAACATCACGTCTACAACTAACCCCCTTTATTTAAGAACTGTAATCCTTTCCAACTTCTGCCTAATTTATAGATCTTCACATCAGGTAGTTGGCAAGCATCCAGGGAGTCAAATACATACAAACTCTCTCTCTCTCTCTCTCTCTCTGTCTCACACACACACACACAACACACACACACGCATACACACACACTTCTCTAAGCAATCTACAGCCAATACATACCCTAAAGAATAGATATTTGGCATATATCAAATGTATTTTGATTCTGGAATTATAGAGAATATGAATAATTCCCAAGCCAATGGTTCATGATGGTCTATACCAAAGGTAAGAATATTGTATAGAACAGACAGTTGGTATGAAACAAAGAATACGGTTAAAGTTGGAGGTAAATAGTACATAAAACGTGGTGAGGTTAGGATTAGTGTTTAATATTTAATCCTTGGCAAGGGGACCCAAGAATGTCAATCATATATATATATATAGTGCGAGAGAATGCTCAATTAGGGATGTTATCATCAACACTCATACACACATAAATAGATTATTTTAAGGGAGGTCAAGTCTTGAAAATCATAAACTTAGATTCAATGTCTAGCAGATTTTCCTGTAAGTTTGTTCGTTTGTTTTATTCTTCTTGTGGCTTGAATTCAAACTATAAACAAACCCTTGAACCAAGCCTCTACTTTTGCTATTTGATGAAGTAAGATCTGGCTAAGATGCTGCATTTGTGCAGATAATAAAGAGGTATGCTAAAGTATAAACTGTATACCAGTTTCTTCATATTTTTTAATGTTGTCCTTACAGCAGTTGAGGGACTTAATTATCTCCTTTTGAATCCTGTTGTGTTTTCTCTTATTAGCCTCCATTCAACTTTTATTATTCATTGCTGTGACTGCGCAAGATGAACTGAAAAGCTGAAAAACACCAGGCACATAAGGAATCAATTTAACTTGGGTCCTGGTTAAGAATGAAGAAAGGTCTTGGTTCTGTGCCATACACAAAGGCGAGGGGCGGCATTTTGTCTTGCCTTTGTGCTACTTAATATACCACCTAAAACAGCCCTTTCAAATGATGGTTTTCAACGTGGGCTCTCCAGCTCGCTGGAGTTCCGTGAAAATCCTCCACACAATCTACATAATGCAAACCCAAGTAACAAAGGGGAAGAAGGACTAGCGTAAAAAATGCAACTCGCACTATAGAAAAAATAACATTCGAAAGCATAGAAAAACTCATTTTAACGTATCATGAGGCTTTTTGTTTTTAAAGCATACCGAGTAAACTGTGTAGGAGGTCTGAGGAGACTTTACTTTTGAATGTAGTCTATAAAAGAAAAGATTTGGGGTAAATGCTAATAGTTTTATTTACCAGCTGATTTCACCTGTCAGAAGGTTTAACATTGTAAGAGGGAAATAAAGATTCATAATCCCTTTATAAAATTTTCTAAGTCAGATGTGTTTCAGAATTTGGCATTTTTCAGATGTTAGAAAGATAATACAAGACATATGCCATGTATCATGTAACATTGCTAAGAGTGTGTATCTGGCACAGCACCCAGGAATTAAATATGCTAATACCCATACAGCAAAATGTATGAATATTTCCATTACATAGGATAGAGATCATAAATAACCCCATTTCCATCACCGCAAGGCAGATCTTTCCGGCAAATGTGTTTTCAGTGCTTTCTGCATTTCAGAATTGTGAAAGAATTAGGTACCTTGCCTCCTACCTCTTCAAGGTGGTGACCGGCCCTCATCCCCACCAGGATTTTATAGATGGTTTTTTGGCAGGTCTTGTCACCCTTGAGTTCATGTTCAGCATGGTCTCTAACACATAGTGCATATTAATTTTTAAATTGAATTATTTAAGTCAAACATTATCATCAAGAAGTAGAACCAAAATAACAACCCTTGGGGAGTGTTCAGTGAGCCATCACTTGAAAGTCAATTGAAAAGCAAAAGAAGGAGGTCTTCTCACTTGTTGCAATTTGGTTTTATTTTTAGTAGAAGGATACACTGAACAAGATCAACCATTTCACAAGGCATCGGGGCCCTGAGGATTTAAATGCCTAAATTCTGTGCTCTCAGTTATAGGTCAGTCACATGGTCAATTCAGTTTAGGAGTTTAAAGGACCACATGAGATGCATTAGAAGTGTTTCTCATACCCTCTAGAGTGACCATTTTGGGAGCGTGTCGACAATTCAGGATACCGAATTCTTCTAGTAGGGAGTTTTGTAAATTTCACTATAATTATAAACCTCATCTACTGAAATCTGATTTTCACCCCTGAAGAATCCTGTGAGGTTGTTCCTAATCCAAATCACCATCAAACAACAGCACTCTTTCCTCATTAGCCTTTGAAGGTATTTGTCCCAACAGTATCAGACCTGAGATATGTCAAAGTGTTCATAATATGATAATTCAGTTCCATCAGGAAAAAGTAATTCTTGGAACACATCTCATAGAGTAAGCCTCTTGAGGTCGAACAAAACAGATTAGGCCTCCAGAATTTTCACCATTTATTTATGGAAACAATTATCTTGCCCTGTGCTTCACATGACTCCGGAGAGATGCCCCTCTCCTCAGTTCTGGGCTACCAGCTCTCTTCAGACCCCATGGCTGCCAGACATGTTCCTTTCAAGAGTCGATATTCCAGAAGGGCATTTATTGTCAGTCATGGATCTTGAGAATGCCTCATGAATTTCCTCTGAACATCAAAACCTGTGTCTTTCAGGAATTACAAATATTTACAATAGAGAAAATGTTAATTTGGAGATTTACATTTTTGTTTGCCTCCCACCCTTTACTGCCCTTTCCAGGCCCTCTCCTTTACCCTACCATGGTAATATTTCCAATCTATTAACCTGGTTAGTCATGTTACCTCTTTCTTTAGAAACCTCCTTTGGCTCCCTTTTACCTTCAGTATATATAAAACAAACAAACAAACAAACAAAACACAAAACTTATTTTTATTTTTGACTGCTGCTCTGAATCTACTTCTCTGCCATCCTGTCCCTTCATTCCCCCATGCCCCATACACCTATGTTTCAACTTCAGTACACTCCATACTATTTTAAAAACACCATGGCCTTAATCTTGTACCTTTGTACCTACTTGCCTTTCCGTTTGTGATACATTCCACTCCTCAGGCAAACTCCTGTTTATCCCCAGGAAGCACTTCGAATGGCATCTTCTCAGGGAAGCTTTTCCAAGGCTCTCCTTTTGTGCTCTTACACAACTTTCTTCCATCCTTCCATTCGAGTACTTCTTTGTCAATGCTATTTTAAGTATTCTGTGATATTTCATCTCTTCTTAATTTTTTTATGACTTCTCCAGAACATCTTATATTGCCAAGCATACTTTTGGTGCTCTACAAATTACCTTGATGGGATAAAAATAAATGAATGTTTCATGGCTTTGTTAACATATTTCTTTTGAGGAGTGGTCAGTTAATGACATACTGTTTAATAAGAGAACTCCTCCCTGATAATGAGGCACTCGGGCAGAGGGAGAGGGAGAGAGAAGCTGAAGCAGGCTCCAGGCCGAGCATGTGGGGCTCAGACTCGAAACCCTGAGATCCTGATCTGAGCCCAAATGAAGAGTCCCACGCTTAACATACTAAGCTACCCAGGAGCCCCTGGAGTTTTAATTGAACAAAGATTTTTCTTTTTGAAACATAATTTATGCTATGAGGAGGCAGAGTGCCATGAACTGTCTGTGAGAATAACATCATCTGTCTTTTTGGTTTTATTATTTAGATTTTATTTATTTACTTGAGAGAAGAGAGAGCATGAGCGGAGGGGAGGGTCAGAAGGAGAGGGAGAAGCAGACTCCTGGCTGAGCAGTGAGCTAACATGGGGCTCCATCCCAGGCCCCTGGGATCATGACCTGAGCCAAAGGTAGACGCTTAACCCACTGAGCCACCCAGGCGCCCCCATTATCTGTCTTAATGAGATTTTCAGATCTTTCTCAACAGTTGAGTTTTGAAAACTCTTCTGATACAAGATGAAGAATGGTAATAAAGAGGGATGCAAGTTCTAGGAAATGCCAGCAATTAAGAATCATGAAAATGTCAGACACTTGTGCTGTTGATTTTCTTCAATATTGCACACAATTCTTTGAACATATGTCACCTGAAAAAGCAATGACAAGCCACCCAGGCCCTGATTTCAAAGCAGAGCTGAGCCTGAATCTCTTGCGGGGCACGCTAAGCTGGTACTGGGAGCCCCGGACGTTTGGGCAACTTCCTGCTCTTCTGAGAGCAGGATGTGGGACTGCCTTTCTCTGCTCTTTGCCAGAATGCCCAAGCAGAGCTCGGGGCACCCAGGACCTGAAAAAGCAAACCATTGAGTTGGTAGAATCTCCTCACAGGGAGATAAACAATATTTGCTCTAAGTTTAATGCCAAAACAACTAAGCAAAATTGGGCATCAGAGAAACACTTTATGGCTAGTCCCAGATATTTGTACTTGGAGTAATTGACTTGTCTCTATTCACGTGGTGGTCATACGAAGACATCTTTTCTCCAGATTTCCATTCTAACATTCTCCTTTCCAACTACGGGGACCTTCTACTCTTTTACTGAAACTGATATCACCCAGAATGAAATTCTCTATCAAAAGTCCCCTTTTGTGAGGCGAGAGAGGGAGAACCTAGTATATCTCCATTTCTCTACAGGTCATCAATCCTATATATATATATATTTTTTTGCAGACCTGAAAGAAAAAGAGTTTTTATATATTTTTTTTAATACTTGTGTTCTGATTTTAAGTAATCCTATCTCCTAATGGAATTTATAGGAAAAAAATGGGGAATTTTAAAGTCCCAGATGTTATCAGCAAAAAGAAATTAGGATCTGGATATTGAGGTCAGCTATTAGGAATTAGGGTTCGGATATTCTAAAATTTCACAATTTTTATGTAAATATAGATTGTACTGGATATTCAGGGAGATTTCTCAATATAAAGATTCAAATTCTCTTCATCTCTGGAATATTGACATATTTCTACTATGACTCCAAAATGCACTATCTTGCTAAATGTAGCATATTTATTTATATTATATTTTGTATATTATAATAGCTATATTAAAGTCTAGAAACCTGGTAGTGTTATTCCTCCAACTTTGTTCTTTTTAAAAAAATTGTTCACTCTCCCAGGTAATTCGTATTTCCATATGGATTTTAAAATCAGTGTGCCAATTTCTGCAAAAGTGCCTGCTGGGATTTGGTGGGGATTGCATTGACTCCATAGATCAATTTGGAGAGAATTGAAATCTTAATGATAATGAATCTTCCAATCCAATCTTAACAATATTGGATTTGGGAAGGAGAGAAGATAAACCTGTGTCCTTTTATGTAATCATTTTACTGGAAGCTTTAAGATCTTTTTTTTTTTTCCTCTCAAACAATCTTCCCCTGCTAATTTCTAACATAGAAAGTTTCAACTGTTTTAAAATAAACAATATCCAGTTCACTTAACACATTTGTCTTTCCTAACTAATGCTCTCTTTTCTTGCGCGGCCAAATAAATGAAGCCAAATTGCTCTCAATACATTTTCATTACTTACATCCTTGAGATCTAGTTTTGCCCACAACTCTATACCATATTGGTGTCCCCATCCTAATCAAAAACTAATGTTCTTTTTCTTAGTCCTGCAGGGTTTGGTCTTTTAGTGTTATTTCACCACTATCTTTTTTCCTTTCTGTAAATCTTTCTTTCCCTGTTGAACCCTAGGGACATTATTTCAGGGGACATTCTGAACCCCACCTTTGACTATCCTTTATGCTAGCTGCAAGATCTAGAATAATATGTCTTTTTTTTTTAAGTTTATTTATTTATTTATTTATTTGTTTATTTATTGAGCACAAGTGGGGTAAAGGGCAGAGAGAGTGGGAGAGAAAGAATCCTAAGCAGATTCCAAGCTGAGCTTGGAGCCCAACATGGGGCTCGATCCCGTGACCCTGAGATCATAACCTGAGCCAAAATCAAGATTTGGATGCTCAGCCAATTGAATCACCCAGGTGCCCCTCTAGCATAATATTTCTTAAAATGCATTCTAGAAAGCACTAGCACCTCGGGATATTAATTGGGGAAAAAATAGGAAGGAAGGAAGGAAGGAAGGAAGGAAGGAAGGAAGGAAGGGAAAAGAAAGAATCAAATCAGTTTAGGCAACACAAGCTGAATATTCTTGACTGTAAAGACTTTTAATATGCTATTGCACATCATATATCATATGGAGGAAGTTATAATGTATGGCATTTACGAAACATGCAAGCCTGGTAATACAAGTCCCGGGAGAGTAATAAGGCATTAAAAGTTGCCATGCCTAGCAGAGTGACCTGAGTAATTCAAATATCCTCCCATTCCTCAGTTTCCTCTTCTGTTCTATTCTTGTACAATTTTTCCAGTCTCATCTTTGGAATTCAGCATACATTTTATTATTCAATAAAATATTAATTCAGATTTTTCATCTCTACTGAACTATTCATCAATAAGTTATAATGGTCTTAACATTTCAGCATTATATTCCTTAACTCGATAGATATTTTTCTCCTAGCAGTGAATGGGATTACTTTTAGTTTTAAAAATAATTTTGAGAGCCAGAGCCAGAGGTGGAAATGGTATTGAGAAAGAAATCACCTTGGAGGAGATCAGACTCCTGACTTACAGAAATATTCCAAACTTTTATTCTGTGGTCAGAGGAAAAAACTGGATCTCGAGGTACCAATTATGGTTTATAGCTGGTATGTTCAAGATGACTAGAAGTACTCTGCATGAGGATGCGAAATACTGTGGTTAGACTAGGAGCTATATCTGCACTTAAAAATGTTTTAACAGTTGGATCAAATTGAGCTCCCTCACACCTGAAAGAATGACTTCAAATTCTAGTTTCCAGTTGATGTGACAGAGTGGGCTAATCAATAATAAATTGCAATGAGTCCATGGGCTATTCTGCCTTTTTTTTTTTTTTAATTCTGCTGTCTTTGATCAATATGGTATCTACCTTCTTTATGGAATGGTACCAGAAGGTGGCAAGAGGTATGAAGGTCCATCCACATTTATGAAACCGAGAGCTTAGACTATACTATTTGGAATTTAAGAAGCAAGGGGGACAAAAAGGAAACAAGCATCCATCAATTTAAAAAAATGTTTTTGTGAAGGAAAACAAACAAAAAAACATAAAAGCATTCATGTTTGATAGTGCAAGGGAATAAGGGTACATATTTTTTAGTTTGTTTTACAAGTGATTTATTTAACAAACTTTCTATACTGATTTTAACTTGGGTTTTTCAACTCACGTGTTGCTTAATATTTACTGGCAAAATGAATATGCTTTCAATTCTGTTTTAATATGGAAGGCGTGGGTATTTAATCAATGTTAAATGAATATTAAAAACATATTTATCTGGAATAAAAAATATGAGGTACTACAAAGAAAGAAATAGTTTTTTCTTATTAATCATTTAAAGATATTTGATAGTTGTGCTGGATGCTGGCTGTTGTAGAGCATTAAAATCTTTCTACTATTTTTTTATATACTTAAGAATAATGAATGGCTTAGAGTTTAGCCTGGTCAGCTGTTATCGGTATAGAATCGTACAACAGGAAAGATTGACTAATGTGTTGTTTCGTTTTAGGAAAATTAAACATCTTTCTTTTTAAAATCTTTATTAACTGTGATTTTGCTATGAGAGATGTTCTAAAAGGCCCTGGGAGAATGATTAGCCTTGGAAAGCTAATCATACATCCAGGTCCTCCAAAGAATGCTTTAAGTTAAGCCATTTAATGGCAAAGGAATTAACGTTTTAGAGCATGTGATAGTCAATTTAATGTGTCAACTTGGATAGCACATAGTACCCAGTTATTCAGTTAAAAACATTCATCTTGGTGTTGCTGTGAAGGTTTTTGGTAAATGAGGTTAATATTTTAATTTGTTCAATTTTTTTACTGTCTTTTGACACAACTAAAATAAAATCTTCTGAGGTTATGCACCCTAGCCCTCTCATCCATTGATGTATCCTCAAGACTGGGTCATAGCAAGATCTCAGTTAGTTGGATGAATGAAAATAAATAGATTATCTCATTTAATCCTCACAAAGCCTCTGTAATGTGAGGTCTATGATCCCCATTTTACAAACCTCAGAGAAATTAAGTGATTTACCTCAAGTCACATAACTAGTAAGTGAGGGATCTGACATTTAAACCTAAATGTCCCATTTCCAAAATCCATTATATTTCCTTTATATAATGTTGACTAATTTGTCTTTTTAGGAAACAGCATCTACAGTGTATCAGGCTCTTAATTAAGCACTGTGGAGAACACGAAAAGGAATCATGAACAGTGTGATCAGATGTACAATTAGCTCTATCACTCAACTATGTGCACCCAGGTAGATGAAGCAATTGTTTTGGAGGGACTCCTGCTCAGGAGACTACTGGGAAGCATTGGTGCTAAGGAAACTATTCAGGTGGGCCTTGAGGGGTGGGGTTGGAGTTAGGATCAGTTTAAACACAAGATGCAAAATTGGGAAAGACACCTAACATCTGCCTGTTAGGAGTGAGAGAGCATCAAAATTCAAGTCCTTTTAGAGTATGAGGTGTGTGGGTGGGGAATAGATCGGAGACCACATATGGCATGGACTTGAAGTCTGAACTTAACCCTGCGTGTCACTGTAGTAAGCATGCTAGCTCATGCTCTGTGTGTTTGTTTCATTTTGACAATGCAGGCTGTCATTTAAAGATTGTTAGCAAGTTTGATTTTTGAAGGTGGAGACATTAATAACCATCGTTGGAGTGAAAGAAATTTCTCATTGGTTAGTGTGTTATTCCAGTCACCTAGGAAACAAATACCAAGATATAATTAAATTTGCAAGAATTTTATCAGGGAACACACTTTGTGGGGGAAAAAATGGAGAGGGATCTAGAAGAGACTGGGAGAACCATCTGAACATGATTCTCATCCAACCCCTAGTGAAGGAGAGAGGGAGGGGAGATTGAGCAGAAGCATCCTAACATTGCCTTACAATCTAAGGAATGTAAGCAAGGCCATCAGGAATTCTTAAGTGAAAGCCAACTATGGAGGAGTTCCTCATCTTAGTCTTCCCACCATTCTCAGTAGTTGACTGGGTGGGGCCTGTGGGAGGGCTGGGTCCCTGGGTTCTTGGCTGGTGGTGCTGCCTGTAGTCAGAGGTCTGTGAGTCAGTCTTCATTTACGTACTTCACCTAGTCCGTGCCCTTACAGAAGAGTTTCTTTTCCCGAAATAGGTATTTAGGCTGGAGTCTCCCTGAAAATTATTATTTACTTGAGGGAAGATGGGTGATCTTTGGTATAATTATTTTTCAGTAAAAAGAAAATACATTTATATCACAACTAGACACAAAGTCTTCTAACTGAACATTTGAGTCTAAGTTTCCATTTAAATGCCAATAACTGAAAATACATCACTTCTTTGTTAAAAGGAAGACATGAACTGGCATATAGCATGCTGTGGGATGGGATAGGAGGAGAAAAGATAAGAATTAGCACTTACTGAGGGATGCACACTTATTAAAATAAATATTTTCACGTTAGCCATTATTTTTATGTCCATTTTAGCAATGGAGAAACTGAGGCTTAGCAAACCTCAGACAACTACAAAGTCAACATGGGTTGTATTCATGTCTGTTTCATGCTGCTTTTTCTCTTTTTTCCACTTTTCCTAGAGCAGTTTTAGGTTCCCAGCAAAACAGAAGAAGGTACAGAGATTTCCCCTAAACCCCCTGCACTCACACATGCATACCCTCCCACATAATCAACATCCCCCACTAGAGTGGGACATTTGTTAAACTGATGAACCTACATTGACACATCATAATTACCCAGAGTTCATTGTTTACATTAGGGTCCACTCTTGGTGGTGTACATTCTGTGGATTTCCATAAATGTAGAATACGTTGTATCTATCATTATGGGATCATAGAGAGAAATTTTCCTGCTCTAAAAATCCTCTTTGCTCCATCCAGTCATCTCCATTCTATACCCCTAGAAACCACTGATCTATTTTACCTTCACTTATTCTTTCTTAAATGCTTTTCCTTACTTTATGTAGATTTGAATTTCTGACATATATTATTTTCCTTCTTTTTAAAAACATTTTTTTAACATCTATTGCTGGGCAGGTCTACTGACAAAAAGTTCCCTCTATTTTTGTTTGCTTGGGAAAGTCTTTATTTCTTCTTCACTTTTGAATGATAATTTTGCAGTGTATAGAATTCTAGGTTGGTGGTTTTTGTTTTTTTCCTCCAAATATTTCACTCCACTATAAACCTCACAAGAGTTTCTCAGTTGGCTTCCATGATTTCTGAAAAGAAGTCAGATGTAATTTTTATCTGTGTTCACTATAGGTAAGCTGTTCTCACCCCCCACCAGCCCTCCCCACCCCCCACTTCTTTCAAAAGTTTTTTCTTTATCTTTGATTTTATGTTGTTTGAAAAATAAATGCCTAGGTGTAGTTTGTTTTGATATTTATCCTCCTGGGTGTTCTCAGAGCTCCCTGGATTTGTCCTTTGGTATCTGACATTAAGTTGGGGAAATTCTCAGTCATTATTGTTTCAAATATTTCTTCTGTTCCTTGGTTTATTTCTTTTCCTTCTGGTTCTACCTTGTGTATCTGTTACACCTTTTGTAGCTGTCCCACAGTTCGTGGATATTCTGTTTTTTGGTTTTTGTTTTTTTGGTTTTTGGGTTTTTTTTTTTTCTTTGTTTTTAGGCTGTTTTCTTTTAGCTTTCTGGTGTTTGAGTGTACTATGGATATATTCTCCAGCTGAGAGAATCTTTCTTCAGCTGTGAAACAGCTGTAGTGTTACAGTGTTTTGTTGTTGTTGTTGTTGCTGTTTTTATCTCAAGCATTTCTTTTTGGTTCTTTCTTAGGATTTCCTTCCCTTTTTACATTCCCCATCTATCCTCGCATATTGTTTACCCATTAGAGCCCTTAGCATGTTAATCACTGTTGTTTTAAATTCCTGCTCTGATAATTCCAACATCCCTGCCATGTCTGATTCTTCTCTTGCTCTGTCTTATCAAATTGTGTTTTTGGACTTTGGTATGCCTTATAATTTTTTTTCTAGATAGCCAGACATGATGTGCTGAGGAAAAGAATTGCTATAAATGGCCTTTAGCAATGTGGTGGTGAGATGTGAGGGTCACAGAGATAGTCCTGTGACCGGGTCTCCATCTTTTAGTGACTCTGGACTATGAACCTCACAAGAGTTTCTTAATTGTTTTTTTTTTTATTTTTTTTTATTTTTGTTTTCCCTCCTCCATTAGGTAAGCAGGATGGCGAGAGTGGACTAGAGTTGGGAATTTCTCCCCAAGTCAGTTAGATTCTGATAATGCCCCAGCAGGTTAGGCTCCGGGTTAGTTTTCCCTGATAGCAGGCTTTGTTAAGAACAGGATGCCCTGGTGTATTTCAGAATGGTGCCTTTTCCTTTACCCTTACCAGAAGCAGGAGGGGATTTTTCTCTGATACTTACTGTGAGAATCTGGTTGTGTTCCTGGAGGTAAATCTCACAAGATTGTGAGGTCCTGTATGATAGAGTCACCCTGGAGTTGTTAATTCTCAGAGCGGTCTGCACTGAGCCTCCATCAATTCATCGGTAAAAACTTAGGTCTTCCCACTGTGCCACTGACTCCTGAGGAAGTTTCTGTGTACAGCTGTCTGACTCCAATCCAAGGGGCCTCTGTTCTCTTACTGATGTCCTCCCTTCTCTTACTGATCCTCCCTTCTCTTACTGATCCAAGAAGCATTGTTGATTTTTCAGATTTTTCACCATTTTGCTTGTTAAGACAGAGCAGTGACTTCCAAGTTCCTTACATGTGGAACTGGAAACTGGAAGTCTCATGCTGCTTTTAGACAGTGTTGAAGGGCATGTATGTCATTCAAGGATAAGGGGGAAGAAAGGGAAGAATAGAGTTCAGAAGACAGAATTTCACTTCTTAATTTTCGCTGGGTCAGTGCTGCAGCTCTTTAACTGGGAGGACAATTTTGGAGGTGACACATGGCACCACAGGGAAACAAATAGAAACTGGGTGAGGAAGCATACAGGAGGTGAGAGAATGAAGGGGCTGATGCCAAGAAGAGAGAGGCTGTCTCCTCCTCCTCCTGGACTGGTATAAATGAATTGCAAAGTCTAAAGTGCCCTTAAATTTAAAATTTAGTTTTTTGTTTATCATTCTTTCTATGTATCTTCTAGACTTGACGTTCATTAATGACTTATCGCATTGGTTACTATCAATACAACATGACCTTCCCATGTGTCATTTATTCCTTGGACCAGTTCTCACTGCCTGTGTGCCAGGCCTACTGTCCTAGGGGCTGAGAACACTGTGGGAAGGAGGCCAGATGTGGTCCCTATCCTCACAGAGCCTACTTTTAAGTGTAGAAGCTGCATTTATCAAAATGCTTTATTACAGTAGCCTATATGCAATTTTTGAGAATCCTAATACTATTTTTGAGCAGTTCCATCCCTCACTCCTCCTACACGCACATACACACACACTCACACCCCTAATAATTATCCTCCAGCTATCAGAATTGTTTTTCTCACTACATCTGATAGTGACCTTAAATACCATCCATAGCTACCCATTAACTCCAGATGTAATATGACCTAGAAAGTTCCTTTCTATGAGGCTAAGTCTGACATTCTAGTCTTATCTCTAGCCATCCTCCCCCTTACGCACACAGTTTATACTCCAGCCACATAGAGATGCTCCAGATTCACCCAAGTTTTCCCAATTTTTGTATGTACTGTCCCTTTTTCATCGAATGCTCTGCTTCATTTTCTTCATCAGGTAAACAGATACTGACCTATTATGGCCCAATTCAGATGTCCCTTCATCTAAGAAATCTTCACTCTTTCCTCCAGAAAACTGATCATCTCTACTCTGGAGTCATAATGATTTATGTTTCCATGTGTTATGACAAATACATTGCACTGTAATCATTTGCCTAACCACATTTTTCCCTTTTTTCCTCTATGACACAGTGTCTTGTTTTTTTTTTTTTTAAGATTTTATTTATTTATTTGACAGAGATAGAGACAGCCAGCAAGAGAGGGAACACAAGCAGGGGGAGTGGGAGAGGAAGAAGCAGGCTCATAGCAGAGGAGCCTGATGTGGGGCTCGATCCCACAACGCCGGGATCACGCCCTGAGCCGAAGGCAGACGCTTAACCGCTGTGCCACCCAGGCGCCCCACAGTGTCTTGTTTTTGAACCTTAGTGCTAGCAAAGTTCCTACAACATGGTAGAGAGTGAATTAATGGTTAGTTGATTTGATTCCACTTGAATGAAGATTGTGGTCAAGAAGACTTTGTTTTAATGTTTGGCGGTGGTCATTAATTCCCATTCAGAAATGTCATTTAATTAAATAGGAGAACCAGGTTCTTATTTTTTTTTCGATGATTAAATATTTAGATGTATAGATTTACATCAGAGTAAGTCACCTTATGAGAATCATAGTAAATCTTTCTCAAAATGTTGGTCATTCTGATTGGGGCAAAGACTGAGTTTTTGAAAATAAAATATGATGAGTGACAAGTGCTTAATATTTTAACATTTCAAAGACTATAATGTGATTTACCTCAAATCCAGGATTTGGGCAAAGGTTACTCCAGAGATATATGAAAATCCCCCACACTCTTCTAAAATAACTGAATGTAGGCCACTCCTGAGGCTGTTTATTTTTACATGATATACAATGAAAACACTATAATTAAGAATGGGTAAACCCAGCTGTGCTTTGGGTTTATCAAATTTCTTAACGTTGTTTTTGACTATTTGGAGTCTGTGAAGAGTAAAGCCTACTTTTCCAAGAATTTTCCCTCGATTTTTAAATCAGTGTTTATTTTAAAAGAAGTATAATCCATATGGTTTTGATTCCTCCACACTTAACTCATCCAAATGCAGTTTTGCAAGAACTATTTGAAGTCAAA